>NC_043701.1:31197388-31255356 GCF_006229205.1 Suricata suricatta
ATTTCAATACTTCAAGATGGAGACTATGGTTTACTGACAGACCTTATGGAGAAAAAGTGTTTTCATTAAATATACTTCCCTACTGTGTATTTTTCTTTGCTCAGTTCACTGTTTTATTTGCCTAGAAGAGCCTCCAATGTATAGTAGGCATTCAATAAATACCATTTGAATGAATGGGTCACATGTAAATTCTAACAACCACAAAAAGCCATTAAAACCTTAGGTTGCTTTAATAGAAATGGACAGACCATAGAAAAAGAGAGGACACAGTCTGCTTTGCGCTCCGTAGCCAGGCCATAACTATAGGAAGATGATGTCCATTTCTGAACAACATAACTTAAGTCGGATGTGTAAAGCCTGACTCTTCAGACAGAAGTTGCCAGAATAATGATGATACTCAGAACCCAGCAGGAATCCCAGAAATAAGAGGCAAGTCATCAGGATCACTGTTTTTAAATGTGCAAAAAGCTGTTTATATAGAAGAGGGGTTAGATTCATTCTGGATGGTGTCAGTGTAGAAGACTAAAACAAGTGACAAGAAGTCAGAGTTCAGCTCAAGATGAAGGAAGGATCTTCCAGAAGTAAGACCTATCCAAAGATGCCGTAAGCAGTGAGAAGTTGCTGCATGGTGAGCTGTGCAAGAATAAGATGTACAGTCAGCAATCAAAATATTCGAGGGAGAAATACGAACAGCATAAATTTATCAGCTTTAAAATCCTTAAGATACCTCCAATCCTTACTCTTTTAATGATTTCTGAATAAGAGTATATCAAAGGTGAAAAAAAATGTTCTTAGCTCACAAGAACCGTGAAAAGATAAAACAGAAAATATGACAAACTCCTTTATCAGTAAGTCATATATATTTCAAAAATATGAGCCTGATGCTTTTATCTGAGGATATTTGATGAGCTAGAATGTAGTTATGTAAATGTATTTGATTTTCAGCTGTTGTTTTCTAGAAACAAAGTTATACACTTATAAATAAGTAGATAAGAATAAAAATCATTTTATTCTAATGTTTTAATGGTTAACCATAATAAAAATAAAGGTAATAAAAATGACAAAATTATGAAATATTAATGAGAGAAGGGGCCTTAGCAGTTAAGATATAATCTAGCCCAATTCTTTATAAAATTCCCCAAAACATCTGTCTAGACTCTGTTTGAACACTGACAGTGTAGAGAAATTCATTACCTCAATCCATTTTGAGGTCTGGCCTAATAGATAGAAATTATTTTATGTAAAGTCATGTGTTCCCTTCTCATAATTCTACCTATTCATCGTGCTCATGTCCTCCAGACCTTCATAAAATTAGTTGAAATATCTCTACACATGACCATCCTGCAAATAATACAAGACAGCAGGTCTTGGTCCCTGATCAGGTCCCTAGGTCCTTCATTCTCTAAGCAAAATATCTTCAGTTCTTTCATGTTTGTCCCCAGAGAGTGACCCAAAACCATACTCACTGCCTACCATGGACACTACTCAATTTGATGAAAGTAGTGCCTTAAGTCAAACTGAGGAGTTCGCATGGTTAGGCAGTGAGCACCGAACACAGTGCTCTGGTGACGTTCACCCAGCATGGAGTTGAGAAGCTGAATCCCTGCCTTCATCATGGACTTTCAACTCCTATTATTTTCAACTGTAACTCAAAGACCTTTCACTACCCAATATAAGTCACTACCTTACCTAGCGGTGGCACTGATCAAGGCAAGGAGCTATGTAAATAGTATCATGAGGTTCCTACGTATGATTTTCAGGAACATGTGGGGTACAACTCAATCAGTCTATCATGTATAGAAGGTAAATATTATCCCCATTCACAGATACTAAATGTGAAACCCAGAGATTGAATGATTCAGCCAAACTCATACAGCCAAGAAGAAACAGAAAGGAGTAAAAAAATTCTCTGAAGCTTGGTTGCCTGGGTGGCTCAGTTGTTAAGCATCTGACTTCAGCTCAGATCATGATCTCATAGCTCATGAGTTCAAGTCCCACATCAGGTGAGCTTGAGCCCTGCTTCAGGTAAAGACATGAGCCCTAGGTAAGCCCCACTTCTCTCTCTCTCTCTCTCTCTTCCCCCCCCCCCACCCACTCACTTGCTCCCTCTCAAAAAAAAAAAAAGAATTCTCTGGAGCTAGTGCATTGCACTTTTCACTACAACATGCTACCTTCCTTTATATTTTCTATAATCTCCATCTTTAGAATAGTTTATAACAAAATTATTCTTATATTAATATAGAATTTGAATACAAATAGTTACACATATAACTCTACTGTTTGTTCTTTATTGTCCTCTGTACACTTTTTAAGTGTCTGAACAAAAAGTATCAGCTTGCAATTCCAAAGAGCAAAGTTTTCTTACAATATTTTTTAAAAGAGGTTACCTTTAATTTAAACTGGCAGGTAATTTTTCTTAAGGGTCTAGAATGATGAAAGTAGCATTCTATGCTAAGGCTCTTGAGACTGTAAACAAAATAAGAAGAATTATGTGTTTGAACCAAAAATTATGAACTATAGATTGAAAATTTATTAGCACAGACCTAAAAGCCATTTGAAAGATTGAAAGTAATGCAGTTTCCACTAGCTTTTCAGTTCTTTTTCAGTAAGGAATTGACAATTCCATTAGTGCCATAAACTTATGTCTGCAGAGGGAGTTCAGGTAGGATCCGATCTAACAAACTATAGCTGATGTCTGGGAAGCAAGAAGAAGCTCCCTGAACTAGAAAACCAGAATGTGGTATGTATAATTGCACACCACCCAATGGTCCTAGAAAATCTATTTTTCATAAGCTCAGAGACATGGAGATGTATCTACAATGTTTTTTTTAATTGCTGTGGTATATTCTAGGATGATGTCACAAAGTCCATTTGACAGAGACCCAGAATCTCTCTGAGTTCACTGAGATTTCTGTTCCCAGTTCTGGTGTGGGTTTGGGGAAAATTAGATGAAAGTCTGCTATTTCTTCATACTAAATATCTCTCAAGATGGGGGGCACCATAGTCAGTTGTGTTAAGGGT
Organism: Suricata suricatta; assembly: GCF_006229205.1. Taxonomy (NCBI): domain Eukaryota; kingdom Metazoa; phylum Chordata; class Mammalia; order Carnivora; family Herpestidae; genus Suricata; species Suricata suricatta. The sequence continues at coordinate 31,200,410 of NC_043701.1, forward strand.
GACCATCAGGGCTTAGCAGGAGATGCTTCTTTGCAACACATCCAGCTACAATGATAGCCTCCTACCTTCCCAGTCCATGATGCTCTCCATGGTCAGTCTAAAGGTCTGCCATTTTACCTTGTCATATTTTACCACATTCTTTTACCTCTTGCTCTTGGGAAATTCCTTTGTCCTTGTTTGGCCTTCATTCATACTCTACAACTCAGAAAGGTTTCCTCCTATAAAACATTCATTAAGTTGTGGAAGAAAAATTTTCCTTATGGTTTTATTCTCTCAAAAATAATTGAGAGAAGCGTCTTCTCCCAGGAGGATTTAATCACTTTTCCTCTAAAGATACCTAGCTTGTGACAACCACAAAACTTCAGTGTACTGTGGTATATTATAAAATCATGGAAAGAGCATTGAACCTAAAATCAGAGTATGTGACCTTGAATCCAGTCTCCATTACTTAGGTTGATACAGTTACTTCATCTCTCTGAGTCTGGGTTTTGTCCACTGTTAGGTATGAAAACAATACCTACTTCTGAACTACTATGAAAAAAAAATTAGAGAAATTGTATAAAAATAAGTAGGTATCCAAAAATGTGTGAATTTTCTAGCTAGAGATATAATGTTTCCAACTAAGACTATTGAGTGTTTAAATCCTCAGAACTCCAACTGCATTGTAAATGTTCATCAAACAAAAATCACTATCCAGAGAGGTAAAAACCAATATGGTAACAGAAGGCAGTAAAATCTCTACTGAGCAAATTAAATGTATGCTACTCACTGCACTTTACATACTGAAAACATTATTAGAAAAAAATTACAGGAGTATTATTACCTCCCAGACATTTTTTTTAAAGAAGGCAGGAATATTTATTCTCAAAAGCCCATATTTTATGTTTCATCAGTCAGAAATAAAAGTTCAAACCTACAGTAATCTAAGACTTAAGTGCAGAGTTACATCTTTAGGTCACAAAGAACTGAAATTTGATTAGAAAAAAAAAACTTTGTTAGCTCTTGCTCTTTCCCCTGTGTTCCATCATTTTCTTACTAATAACCTTCATCATAATTAGGTCTTGTTGGCGATACGATAGCACAAATCAGGTGTCATTTTTGATTATTAATTGGATATATATTTTAAATATAGAAGGTTCTTGATATCAAGAGATGTCTGCTTTATCTTTCTTAAAAGAGATAAGGTTTCCTGCAATTAGGCCACTAAGGAACACTGGTAGAAAAAGAGTTCTGATTTATTTGCTCTAAATTAGCAAATCTCTTGTTGCAACAAGATGCTCAATACTTAGGAGGAAGGTAGCTACAGGGTTGTTATTATTAAATATATAGCTATTTATTCTGGTTCTCCATAACATCATGAAGGAGGAAAAATGGGTTTTTTCCATGGAAAAATCTAGACAGGGCAGTTCTGAATCCACAGCCATCAATCCTCAGAGAAGTCATGGCTCTTAATGTTTAATGGAGCTAAAAAGGGCACTAAAGACCTTTATGTATAAAATTTAAATAATGGAAGACTTACTTGAAAAAATTTTAGGGCACTCATGTGTTTATGAGATGAATATACTGGCAATAGAAGGGGACATTTTCTCTTATTAATCTAAACTGTTTTTCTCCTAAGGAATGAATAATGAAGGTACTGATGATTTCCAGGTATTTAAAAAGGCACACAGCGAGCTGGATGCTTACTGGAGTTTAAATAAAAAAGAGACCATCTAAAGTTGCCAAATATAAACATTTTTTGATGTTGGTGAGGAGGACCAAGAGCCTTGACATCCTAAGGTAATGTGCAATAAAGTTCTCTATGAGATGTGATTCCAACATAGACTTCTTGCATCATTATCCTGGTCTTTCCAGCCACCAGGCTATTCCTTGAAGTCCTCAGTTTATTAAACACAGAGAACAAAGCATAATTGTCATTAACTCATCTGAAGTGAAATGTTCCTTCAAATTTGGAAATGACTGTTTGCTTTCCTCCCTAAGGAGTCACCACTTTTACTTATTGCTGTGGGTAGAATTGTATCTCTTACCGATCAAATAGCACAGAGAGGACTCTACAAGCTGCTACTTGACCTTAGCAGTTACTCTCAACATACATTCACATTACTTTAGCAGCTATTCATCATGAAAAATGATCTTCCTTGTTTCTCTTAGCATATGTTATTTTTATAATGAACCTCCAAGCAGTCTACTTCTCACCCAACGTGCATGTAATTATATTCAGTTATTAGTTTTCTGTACTCATCTCATGTGCTATGCCTTGCTTTTAAATACCAGTACATACTTTTCTATTGAAAACTGGCAAAATATTCCCAAGGAAGCTGGCAATCGTACTTCTCTTGTATTCGAGAGAACTGAAATTCTCCCTATGATTTTAGTGAAACTTTCTTTGAGATTGAATACTAATTTCATTATTTCTGTCCACACAGAAACCTTCACATTATATTTTGACCTTATTAAAATATGTATCAAAGGCATCAGTTTCAAACCATTTTTTGCCCCTATTGGAGCTTTGTTTAAAAAGTTTGTAAGTAGTGCTCCATATCTATTCTAATGCTTCAAAGATAAATCTAACCCATTTGAAATTCCCTTGCATTAAATGAGTTACTTCTACCAGAGGTAATGACTTTGGAAGGTTCTAGAATCTTCAGGGATGTGCTGTGCATACAGCAGTCTCAGTCCCCATGTTACATCACCTAACAAAATTGCCCTAACATAACAAATCATAAGCATATGCAATTAGAAAATTTGTCAAATGGAAGACAAGATGTTTTCTTTTCTAAATATGTGGAACTCTACTCTGGAAAATCTGTTTTCTTTAAGGATATTTTTTTCAATAACAGAAACCAATTTCGGTTGGTAATGTGGTGGGAGGAGAGGAAGGACAGTCAAGAACAGGAAAACACTCACATATGTGTAAATGGATTAGCCAAGTTGTCCAAATATAGATAACTGGAGGCAATTAATACTTCCTCTGTTTTCCCAAGGAGCATTTCCTGGAACATTTATAGTTTTGAATTTTCCAAGATCTGGAGAAGAAGTCTTATTCTACTAATAGGCTTGGGGAAGGAAAGAAAGGGCAAAGTTAATGACATTTTCACTTTTTCCTCTGGCATGGCAAACAGGCAAGCAGTCCCTGAGCAGCAGGAAAGGGGATGCTGCTAGGCTGGCTTAGCGCACGTTGATAGACTTTGCTGGCAAAGAAATAACTCGTACAAATGGATTGAAATAGTTGCCTCTGACACAACAGACAGCATGCGCTTCATGTTGCGTTGGTTCCCTTTACCCCTATCAAGAACATAAGGTGATGAGGAGGCAGGCCGAGGTAGCTGTTGCACACACAGTGAATCTGTGTCCCACTTGAGAGACACTATTTAGAAAACGCCCAAACCACCATACTAGTTCCATCAGCTGTGTGTATGTAAGGCCAAAAAGCTGTAGGTTCAGGTCTATCCAAAGCCTAGAATGATCCTGCCTGAATTGTTCAGCATTATTTCTTTGGTTATCTTTAAAATTTATTTTCCTGCCCCAAGCCTGGTATACCTATGGGAAGCCTCTGAACAACTTTATCAGAAGGTTAAAATGAGCTACTGTATGTAAATCATGCAACATATGGTGAGTATCCTAGCATCCTCTTTAATACCCAGAGGTATTGTTTCCTCCTTCCTTATGACAGACTCACCTTCACAAATTTGGTTGTCCTCCAGTTTCCCCTGAAAAACAAAGCAAAACAAACAAACAAGCAAAAGCTCAAAGGCCTATATAAACCCCAGCCCGTTTGGTTGGGACATTAGTGTCATCTCTCTCCTATCAGCTCCACAGGCTTACATCCCAATCTCTGCAAGCTGGAATTCTATTAACTCAGATATCTTCCAAGTTCAAATCATCATCATATAGCTAACTATAACCATTACTTTTTCCTAAGACACCTCTTACCATCCTATAGCCTGGGACCAGCTCCACTGTGACACTGCCATTAGCCAAGCCTGTAAACAGATTGCAACTCATGCTGGGAAACAATGATTTTCAGATCATTCTATAGAGGACAGTACTATAGAATTTAAGAGCTTCCCCAACCCCAGTTACATCCCTGCCCTATATATCCTTTCTTTCCTTGTTAAGTTATAGCAAATCTCAAGTGCTAAACTTTTCAAACTCTAAAACAATGAAGAATTGGACAGATCCTAATATTTTTTATATCTCCTACAAGGTTTTTTTCATCCATGTACAGAAAATGTTCCTTTCAGAAAACAGGTAAAGGATTTCTGCTTCCAGTAGTACTAAACTCCTATTAGATCAACCTTCCTACAGATAACTATAAACACCAGGGGAAAACATCTTTGAAGGTACTGGAGAGTGAACATTCACAGATTTTGGAGGCGAGTCAACATACGGAAGAAGGGTGAGTTTTCTATTTTTATGACTCTAGCCAGAGGACAGCCAACAATTGGCATCTGGCCAAAAACTTATATTCTCTGTGGCCTGAGAGACAAAAGGCAGAGTTTGGGAAAAGCAAAACTGCTATGAAGTGAATGAGGACTTAAGAAAGGAGAAAGTCAAAGAATGCATCTAAAGTTGGGATAAATGCTCTATCAAAAATCTCTTGCTGAATCCTAAACCATAGATGAACAATTGTTCTGAAGAACAAAGAAGAAAAAGGAGAAAAAAATTAATAGTCTTATGACCTATATGAGAAGATAAAAGTCTAGCATATCTGTAATACAAATTCCAGAAAACAAAGACAGAGAGGGAGACAGTAAAATTTTTCAAAAAATAATGGCTCAAAACTCCCTAAATTTAGTGAAAGACATAAATTTACAGATTCAAGAGACTTGTGGTATAAATATGAAGAAAAGAATGACTAGCCACATCACAATCAAATGGCTTAAACCAAAGATAAAGTGAAAATACTTCCAGAGATAAACAATACATTATATAATACATTATACAAGGAATCAATGATTAGAATTTTTTCTGACTTCTCATCAGAAATGGTGGAGATGAGAATATAGTAAAACATTTTTATCTGCAGAAACAAATATATTGTCAATCAAGAATTTTAGACCCAGAAAAAATATCCCTTAATAATTAAGAGAATATAAAGGCATTTTCAGATAAAATAGACTAAGGGAATTTTTCACTAAAACTTTATTATAAGATATGCTAAAGTAAATTCTTCAGGCTGACGAGAGGTGATTCCAGAAGGAAAAAATGTTGTTCAGGAAGAAATGAAGAGTATCAAAAATGTTAACTATTTGACTCAGTATAAAATAATTTTGTTTCTGCTTTCCTTAAAACACATGACTGGTTTAAACAAAATTACAAATTATCCTGTGATTCTATAATGATATAGAAGTAAAACACATGACAAAAGGATGAAAGGCAGGCAAGTTGACCTATAAGTGGTAAATTTACCCCATTTTATGTTTAACTCTAAACAAAAGGTACTAGTGTGGACAGGAAAGGGAGTTATTATTCAGCATGATACAGTGGAAGCACTCCATGTATAAAACTGTTTGGTAGAATGATTTTGTTTCCTTCTTGAATTTTTTTATATAGCTAGGCCATTCAGCCATTTCCTTGCTTGGTTAGCCGGCCCTTCAGAGAAGGAATGGCACAGAAGAAAGGTCAGAGATAAAAGTTTGTTTACAAAGAATACATCTAGGCTTTATCAGTCACTATAAAGACTTTGGCTTTTCCTCAGAGGAGATCAAAGAGCAGGAGAGGAAGAAGATATGCCTTACCTTGCAAAAGATTTCTCTGATGTCTATTAAGAACAAATGAAAGGCAAGACTGAAGCCAGGAGGTCTGATTGAGAGGACATTACAATAATCCAGGTGACTGATGGTGAGAGTTGGAGCAGAGTGGCAGCAGTAGGGAGAGTTAAATGTAGTTGTATTCTGGATATATTTGAGGACAGTAACATATTAGTGAGATGAACCAGTCTAGTTAGAGACAGAGAGGTGGACAAGACAACTCAAGTTTAGGCAAATAGGCATGGGATGCTCAGTTGCCTTCAACCTTGGCATCTGAAACTGCTCAGACATTTCCTCAAGGACTTTGTCCAATAAGCAACTTCTTTAACTTTATCCAGCTTCTTGACTATATGATGATTTAATGAATTGCTATTGCTTTATCTATTTGAAGACCTGTGTTACAGTTTCCCTTGAGATAAGCCACACAGATAATTTTAAAGTCTATGCAAACTTCAGTTGGATCTAGCTGCACAAATAAACAGTGTGTGTGTGTGTGTGTGTGTGTGTGTGTGTGTGTGTGTGTGTGTGTGTGTGTGTATGCTGGACTCTGTTGTACTAACTGTATGGTAGAAATATGGTAGCAGTTCCAAGGTATACCTCAAATGATACTGCAATGCTTCATGGAGAAAGGCTCCTTGATCAGTGATCTAAAGATGAAATCATACATGGAGAGATGGAAGGAAGGAAACGCTCAACAAGGAGCCTAGAACCATGGCAGTTTCATGGGCACTAACATCCTTCTCTGAGTTTCAAATCTTCTGTATATTGAGATGGGTGGTTTTCACTGGGGCGGGAGTTGCAGACCTTTAGTGGGAACTCCCTTTAAGGGAGAAAGTCCCATAATTTATGGAGGATGAATAGTTGGAAGGAGCACATCTGATGACGATCCCAACTTAAACTATGGGTTCAGATGATTTACAAGGTGGTAGAAATATAAAGTCTCCAACTTCTAGTTTCTAAGGTCAAGAGGAAATGTTTAGCAAGATTGGTACTACACAATCCATGGAAGTAGAATGTGGTCTTCAATTTTTTAAGAAATTACTATGTGTTAGACACTCTGCTAGGTGCTTTACACTGTTATTTCATTTAATATCTCAAACAAGTTAAAAAGTAGGTATTTTCACCCTCATTTTACAGATGAGGAAACTGAGTCTTTGTAAGATCATGTAACTCCAAGACCTGAAGTTTGGATTCAGACACAGATCTGCCTGATTATCTTTCAAAGTGCTAATGCTTTTTCCACCAGTCTTTTTTTGTTTTCCCGAAGTCCTAGGCCCTTAATTCAAAGTATTTTTCTCCTGGTTTGCCTTAAAGAGCATATATTTATACATATATATGTATATATATATGTATATACATATATACACACAGTGATAGAGATATGTGTTGATCTAGGTAAGAAGTAAAAATAAATTTGCTACTCATAAAAAAAAGTTACATTATCTGTAACTTAAAGTGCAGAAGATTTTATATCATTGCTTTCTTCTACCCTAACCTCTAGTGGGACATATTTTTCTATTTTAAATGGTAACTAAAGTTTACAAAGCACTTCACCCCATAACAACATATAAGGGATGTTTATGAAATTTCATTGTCTATCAGCTCCTACTATTTTGTTTTTACAATATTTTGTTTGTCTTAGATGAGTTATTTGCTATCACTAATTATAACACAGGTCCTAAGGAGGAAATGTTCTTTTTAGAAGTTGCTGCTTTGGGGCACCTGGGTGGCTCAGTTGGTTAAGCGTCTGGCTTCAGCTCAGGTCATGACCTCATGGTTCATGGATTCAAGCCCTGCATCCGGCTCTCTGCTGAGAGCTAGCTAAGAGCCTGAAGCCTGCTTCAGATTCTGTATCTCCCTCTCTTTCTGACCCTCCCCTGTTCGTGCTATCTCTCTCTTGTCTCTCGAGAATAAATAAAAAACAAAAAGAAAAGAATTTACAAAAACAAAACAAAAGAAAGGCAAATACAAGTTAAAAAAAAAAAAAAGAAGTTGCTGCTTCAAATTGTGGTTTCCAAGAATATAGAAAGGTTAAAAATCAGGGACTGAACATAGTTTCATTTCAGAAAACATCTGGAAAAGAAATGTGATAGCCAGCATTAAATTTCTCCAAGACAGTTCCTTCTGAAAGCAATGCAAGTTTCTTTCTTTTATGTGCACAGCTATCCTTGAAGTATATATCTCTGTCCTTAGGAGAGCACTCAGAAATGGGACTGCCATCTCTAGAAACACCCACAGCCACAAACTGCCACTTGTTCATATTTCTTTTTTACCACCTAGTTGTCCTTTCTTTCCACCTCCTTCATAAATGCCTTCTCATTCGCTGTCCTCTCTACAGATCCTTTTATGCTTGTTTCCCAAAGCCCTTAACATCACCTGCCCTTATAAGCTCCAGGTGATTTATGATTTAATTCTGCTCAAATTTCCATTCCATTCTCTGTTCTCCATTAATGTGTTCAGCCTTAAGACAACCAGGAAATCACGTGTCCTCCTTCCCACATATTTTGTGAATAATGGCATTTTGGTTGATCACTTCTGTGACCTGGCTTCTTACATCTAAAGCTCTCCAAATGCCAGGGCTCATGCTCAGATGCTCTCATATTTTAAATATGTGCAGAAGCCCTATAAATGCAATGACCTCTTTCTTCCTCTGTTAAATTTTTGCATGAAATATCTTACTCCTTTTCCATTTGTTCATAGATCTGCATCTACCAAAATCTAGCCTTCCCATATGTAGGCATCTTTCCAGTTTCCATATTATTTTACATTATTGTTATAGCCATATTATAATGCTCCCATTATTGTTTCATTTCAGAACAAAATGTAATCCTGGCTGGCTTAACAACATTACCATTCCCTTTCTCTAATGTTATCTTCCTTGTTTCAGGGAAACTCTTCCTAATATAATTCAAGATTCAACTTTCTATATTCTGGAGGCAATGTGATTTTCAAATATTTTCTCCTAGTCTGTGGCCTGTTCTTTCATTCTCTTAACTGTTTTTTCCCAGAGGAAATGTTTTAAATTTCAACATATACATGAATGTTTGTATCAGCAGTGTTTATAATTGCCTAAACTTGGAAATAACCCACATATACTCCAATGAATGAATGAATAAACAAATAGAGGTACATCCATACAAAGCAATTCTATTCATCAATAAAAATGAATGAACTACTCCTATACACAAAAACTTGAATCTCAAAGGCATTTTGCTGAATTAAAAAAAGTTAAGTCTCAAAAGATTACATACAATATGATTCTATTAATATGACACCCTGGAAAAGAAAATATTCAAACAGAGAACCAATCAATGGTTTCCATAGGTAAGAGTAGGGGAAAGGTTCTGACTTATGTTTTATTTTAAAGTTTATTTTTTGTTTATTTTCAGAAAGAGAAAGAGCTGGCAGGAGAGGGACAGAGGGAGAGAGAGAGAGACAAACAGAGACAGAGAGAGAAAGAATATCCCAAATAGGCAAAGCACTGTCAATGCGGAGCCTGACATGGGGCTCAGTGTGGGGCTTGATCTCCCAAACTGTGAGATCATGACCTAAACTGAAATCAAGAGGAGCTCATTGCTCAACCAACTGAGCAACTGAGGTGCCCCAAGAGGTTCTGATTTAAAAGTGAACAATGGGGAAGTATCTGGCATATTGCAATTATGCTGTAATCAGGGGAGATGGGAGCTACAAGAATCTGTGCATGTGTTAAAATTCAAAGAAATCTATGGCAAAAACAGTGACTACTACTGTGGTGAATTTTTTTAAGAGTAAGATACTAAACACTGAAAGTATATCAATTTTGACTCTGTGCAAAGACCTCTATCAGCCCCCCTAGTAGCTTCCTCCACATGGTTATAAAACGCAAGAAAGGAGGCAGTCCCATCTACACTGGCTAAACAGTTTACACTGACAATTGCAATTATGTTTAAATTAATTACCAGAAGTCATTCCAATGAAAAACAAATGCTTACAACCATCATAATCACATAATTATTATACTATTCAGCTTGGAAACAATATGACAGTTTGACTAATTTAGGATGGTATCCACATGAATCTTTTTTTTTTTTTCTGAAGTCTTTGGCCTTCCACCTGCAGACTTACAGCTGTGTATCTTTTATTAACTTCCCTTACTTAGCCTGTTTCTTCTGGATTTATTGTTATTCTCGTGTGCTTATTCCAAAATTCAATAATTTTTATTTCTTTCTTTGTTTCCATTAAGTTGCAAACTTACTAAGAGGATCAACAATATCCTAACGTTCCTTTTGTATATACCACTTCACCAAATTAAATGCTGGGCACACCAAGAGAGCTCAGGAAATACTTGCATTTGATTTTTCACTGTATATCTCTTCTATCACCAGATGACCCAGAGCATTTCTGGACCCTGTATGCAGACTGGAACCTGGTTCTTTTCAAAATTTAGATTGGATTTTTCTACAACATACTTAGAAATTTACATATCAGATGTATGTTGGAGTCCCTTTAATTTTTACTATTGTGTATTCTCCAAACTTGAACCTGGGTCCTTACTAAAGCTGGTATTTAATATTCTTATTATCATTAGCTAGCATTTATTGAACAATGATTTTGTGTTTCACATTGTGCTAAGCATTTTATAGTCATTATTACTTTCATCTTGTTTGCCGCTTTATGAAGTCTTTTCTTAGGAGGATGACAGTCATCCTGGTGGACATTTGAGTTCTTAATGGGAAGAATCTGAACAGAATAAGTTGTCATTGGTCCCATGTGCAACTTTCCAAGCATCGTAATTAGCTAGCACTGACTTTTGAGTAAGTCACTGGTAATGAAAAGATAGATACAGATTTAGATTACAAGGTTCAACTCTTTATTTTTTTTAAGCTTTGCTTTTGTTTTTGTATTTCCCCATTATGTAAACTGAAATGCATGTCTCAGATATCTCTTTTAACAATTTTATATATTCATTTTTTTTCTTGTATGACAGGAAGAAACAGTGCATGGAATTAAAGGAGTATGGTCAGTCCTCACTTATAAACAATGACTTTTGTGCAATGATTATTGGAACATAAGTGTCTCGCAACTGATAATCACCTAACAATAGTAATTGTAAATGAGTAAATCTTGTATTGATCATCCAGTTTCTAACCGATTTATTCATGCAACAAATGGTAGTGTCATAATGAAGGGATACCGAAAGACAAAAATAATTGCTGCTGAACTTGAAAATATTTTGGAAAAGTCATGAATTAGACAAGGGCTATATTTCAGCTGAACTTCTTGGCACAGAAAAAGAATTACTACCTAGTAACATGAAAATCTGGAATATATAGTAGCCACTAACAACATGTGAGCATTTAAATCGAAATGAACTAAAATTAAACATAAAATTTTATTTCCTATCTCAAACACTCACTAGCCACCTGTGGTAGTGGCCTCTTATTGGAGAACATAGATACAGAACATTTCTCTTTCTGTGGAAAGTTCTATTGGTGCACCAGCAGACAGTGTGCCTGATAATACGTAAATGAAGAGCTATTGCTCTTTGGAGTAAATCCATAACTTAATTTGTAAGGTAAGTTTAAAATTGCTGAAATCTGGAATTCCATTAAGTAAATTTTGGCTGACTAAATAATAATTATACTAAAAATTGTGCAGAGTACTAAAACCAAAATTAATGTCTATAGTCACTAAATATGTAGAGAGTACCTCATAAAATATTTTTAAGAAAAAATATTAAAACTTCAAAAGTTTCTAAGACTTCTAAGACTTTTTTCTGATGTAAAAAATGCAAATCTATGTCATTACATAAAAATGTCTTTTTCCCTTTAAGTGAGAATGCTTAAATGTCACAGAGTAACTATACAATTTTATTTTGGTCAAAAATAATACTTTGTTACTTTAAAATTATCTTTTAACTGTAAGTTAAATTCTTCTTCACTGACATAGTGAATTTTCCATGTCAAGAATTAAAATATGAATGAATATACATAAGCCCATGCCAAAATCAGACATTTGCTATATTTGAATCTTGAGTAATGCAATGTAATCTTCGATGTTTGATCATTCATTCAAATGGAGCTGAAATGTACCAATAAAGAATGGCTTTGCTAAACAAATTGACTTCCCAGAATCACAAATGATTTCGTCATTTTTAGCACGAAAATTCTAAATCTAGTTCCACATTTAAAAAAAATAAATTGTATGGACTTTTAGAAGTCTTAATGCTTAAACCAAAGTAGATGCAACTATTTACAAATGTAGTTCATCAATCTGTTTATTAAAACAAGAACACTAAGATTTCTATCTAGAATCATGTTTAGCAATTAAATTGCTGCATGTGCTTGAAATAAAAAAAGGCTCTTTTCTATATGAAAATTTAATTTACACATTTAACAGCATTTTATACAATTAATCCTTTCAGCCACACCCAAAAATAATGAGTTTTTACTGTAATAGTGTATAAAAACAGGATAAATATTAAGACAGATGACCATAATTGGGAGTATTTGGAATATTATCTTAATGAAGTATATAATGTAATTTTATCCATATATGGCAGTTTGCAGAGTTCCCAGAAAACTGATGGTTACTTGTAAACTTTTCAAATGACTAAAAAAAAAATGCTATGTTGAAGGGATCAATTAATAAAGCTATGTTTGTTATATAAATTAAAGACATATATATGATTTTCCCTCCAAACTTGGGTGTTGGAATAGCTATATTTTTTTCCATTTGAGAATGCTGATTATAGCCAGAGAACAAAGTTTTAGGACTTGATTTTGTAAGGCTGAACCAAACAGATGCCATGACAGGCTTTGTTTCCCCTCTAAACTAGAAGGCCTAAGGTCAGTCGCTCCGGAACCATTAGGCAGTTACACATTGCCTAGAGAAGGGACCACTTTGCGGTATCCAATCAGGAAAGGCCAGCTACCTCTCCCCACATTCCTAATGGTGAGGCCTGCAGATGGGAACTTGAGATAGGACCCTGTGACCTAATGTTAAAGTTAACCCAATAGTCACCGAACAAGACCCTGAACTCGCTCTGTAATTGGTTAATTTCAAAGATACCCTAAGTGTTGTAATTGGGTCCCGCCAAAAGTACACCCTGGACAATGTGTATGGTTAGAGTTACTGCCAATGCTGTTATACAATGATGATTGGATGTCACAATTTCTTGTAACTCCCCCTTCCCAAAGCCCATAAAAACCCTACTCAGTCCTTGTTCGGGGCTCTCAGCACGGATCCACTGCATTGGTGAAGGCTGAGACTGAACGTAGGCCCGGTGAGCCTAAGCCGTAATAATAAATGCCCTTTGCTTTTACATGCGTGCCTCGGTCTCCCTGGCGGTTTCTGGTTTTGGGGTGATATTGAAGTCTTGAGCATTACAGATTTTAAAAGTGAGTGCTGAATGTTAGTAATACAAACTTTAGAAAAACATAATGAATGTGATTTCAAAGTCAACAATGGGTGCTGGTAGTTTTATGTAACTGCTTATCTTCCCTATATTAAATGATTTCTCAAGTAGCCTAATTTTAAAAAGGCTTATTGTCTATGTTATTTTAATATCTATTACTTTTGTCAACTCTTTGGAATTATCTTTACAACAAAAAAGTCTATCATTTGTTTTTGGTTCTTTCTTAGGATTTCCATCTGTCTGCTGACATTGCCTACCTCTACTTTATCCATTAGGATCCTTAACGTATTCATCATGGTTATTTTAAATTTCCAGGCTGATGATTCTTTTTTTTTTAATTTTTAAATTTAATCTTATTTTAGAGAGAGAGCAAGTGCACAGGGGAAAGGGGCAGAGGAAGAGAGAGACAGAATCTTAAGCAGGCTCCAAGCTCCTTGTGAGGATTGATTTCATGACCCTGGGATCATGACTGGAGTTGAAATCACGACTTGGATGCCACCAAGGCACCCCCCCCCCCATCTGATAATTCTAACATCCCTTCCACGTTGTTCTGATGCCTGTTTCTATCTCCTCAAATCCTGTTATTTGCCTTTTGGTATGCCTGGTAATTTTTTTGATAGCTGGACAGAATGTACCAAGTAAAAGGAACTGCTTAAACGGACTTTAATAAAGTGGTGGTAACTTGTGGGGGAAGGGGACTCAGTCTGTAAGTCCTATAATTAAAACTCAGCATTTTAGTGAGCGTATCTCTGACCCCTTACTATCGACCTCACAAATCAGGGTGGTTTTTTTCTTTCCCTTTTGGTAGGACAGGAGGCTAACAGGGGCTGTGGTTGAGTATTTCCCTTTCCCCAGGTCAGTTGGGCTCTGATAATACCCCAGCTGGTTAGGCCTAGGTTAATTAGTTTACCCTGAGGGCAGGCTTTGTTAAAAAGAAGGTTAAAAAGGAGTTCTGACTAACTTCCAAATGGTTCCTTCTCCCTTAGCTACACCACGAGTACTAGAGGATTTTACTCCATTATTTACTATGGGAACCTGGTCAAATTTTTGGAGGTAAGTCTCACAGTAGTGTGGGGATCCAATGACTGGCTCCCCTGGAGCTTTTAACTCTGACTTGTCCACACTGGGCCTCCAGCGATTTGTCAGTTACGGTTCAGGTTTTCCTACCCAGTGCTAGTTCATGTGGCCGTTTCTGCTTCTGAATCCCTAGTAAGGCATGACTCCTGAATTCGACTGTCTGTCTCTCTAATCTTGAAGAAAGAGGTTTACCCTGTGCCCTCCCCTCTCTTCAGGATCCAAGAAGAGCTGTTGATTTCTCAGTCTGTTCAGCGTTCTGCTTGTTAGGACAGAGGGGTGACTTACAACTTTCTTACCTGCCAGAAACTGAAGTCAGCATTTTATTCTTGACACCTAAAAAAACTAGAAAGTGCTCCTGTTACAGCAAATACTCAGCGGCCAGGAAGAGACCAGCTAGGCACACTCGGGAATCAGGAATAGACTGTTTATTGTGCACCAGTGCTGGCCCAGGTGAGTCATCTCCAAAGGCTGAGCCCTGAACTTGGTATAGACCTCCTTTTATGGTTGGGAGAGTAGGGGGTTAAGAGACAAAAGAAAACTGGGCGGAACCACTTATCAGTGGTGCCATGCAGACAGTTGGTGGAAGCAGGAGGCAAGCAAGATTACAGAAGCCAAAAGCCTGCAAGAGGGAGTATCCAGGCTCGGACATATGCCTGGCCCCTTATATCTTGTTTTTACTAGCTTTTCTTCTGAGATGTCAATTAGTAGGAAAATGGATAAACAAGGTGTGTCATATTCTAAAATGGAATGCTATTCAAAAAGAAAAAAAAGTAATAACATGCAATAGCATTGATGAATCTGTGAACAGTATGCTGAATGAAAGAAGCTTTACTGAAAAACTACATACTGTATATATAAAGTTCTAGAATAAGCAAAGCTAATCAAAGGTAGAAAAAAATCAAAATGATTCTGATGGAGTAAGGGGATTTACTGGTAAGAGACAATGAGGTTTTTGGGATGAAATGGGGTTTGTGGGGTCCAGAGCCAATGACCGAGAAAGAATTCTTGAGAATGTCTTTGGTGCAAAAAGGTGGTTTTAAAGCATGGGGACAGGACCCATGGGCAGAAAGAGCTGCTTTGGGACCTCGAGGAGAGACTGGTTTTATATTATGGAGCTGGGGAAGGTAAAGTCCAGGGAAAGTTTCCAATGAGATTTTCATATGCTAAAGAAGATTCACTGGATACTGGAGGCCTAGCTATTGTCAGGCTAAGGTTGTTTTCCCTTGAGCAAAGCATAAGCATTAAGAGAGTAGGCAGTGCCTGGAGAAATGGCTGCAGGTTATAAGGAACTTCAGTTCTCTCCGCCATCACCAACCACCTTTGTTTCCCACATCCAGAGACAGGAGGAATGTTTCAGAGTAAAGTTCTGTATCTTGATAGGAGTTTGGGTTGCACAGATAAATGCATTTTTGGGTGCTCATCCCTTGGTATACTTGAGATTTAAGCATCGCATTGTTTATAAATGTTATCTTAAGATATAGATAAATATTAATCTCTAGTTGATATGCATGCTGAAGTATTTGAGGGGAAGTGAACAGATATCTGTGACTCACCTTAAAATGCATAAATGAAAAAATGGATTGATGGATGAATAGAGATCTAGATGATAGATATGTGGCAATGCAAGTATGAAACACAAGAATCCAGGTAGAGAGCATAGATAAATGCATTCAAGTTTTCTAATGTTTGAAATTTTCTTTATGGGGTTAAAATAAAAGGGGGGGTAAGGGGAATCTATTATAGGAATATGATTAAACAGAACTTTGGCCTTAAATTTAGAAAAACTGAACTATAAATGCTAGCTCACATCTATTAGTTCACAATCAAGTTACTTACCTTCCTTAGCCATGGTTTTCTGTTCTTTAAAATAAAGATACTCACAGTCAGGGATGCATGGGTTGGCTCAGTAGGTTGAGCATCAGACTTCAGCTTAGTTCATACTCTCACAGTTCTTGAGTTCAAGCCCCATGTCAGGCCCTGTGCTGACAGCTCAGAGCCTGGAGCCTACTTCAGATTCTGTGTCTCCCTGTCTCTCTGCCCCTCCCCGACTCATGCTCTGTCTCTCTCTGTCTCTCTCTCAAAAACAAAAATTTAAAAAAAAAATTTTTTAATGCTGACACTCAGGCAACAGGGTTATAAAGATGTTTAGCCAAGGAAAGACGTTGGCCCATAGCTTCAAATGCCTAACCATTCCTTGAAGTTATAATTCCAGGGATCACCATACTTTTAGAAAAGATTTTTTTGCAGTGACTTAAAATATTTGAATTTGGGGACCTCTACAGGTCTCTTTCAACTAGGATTTCATGTTTGGACAAGTCAGTGATTCCCAACTGAATTTTTAATATTTTTTTATGGATGGTTTCTCTACATTTATTTTTCTTTATGTATTTGCACAATTTATTCATCAGGCCATTATTAAACTTCATGCTATGTACCCCTTTCACTCACTAACAAGATAACATGCCACATGCTACTTTGAAAATTCATTGCAAAATTATAGCAACCCCCTAAAAAGACAGGAAGTAGCTTTCTTAATCTTATATGTGATTTATAATTTTTTTCTCAAGATAATTAAAGCTATCATAGAACTTTAAAGAAGAAATCTTTGATAGAACAGAGGAAACTCAAGCTCTGAAAAATAAACCACTTTTAAACCTCCAAAACAAGAAAAGAACTTTGAGATTTATGGGCCAGCAACAGACAATAAACAAAAAACAATAACCGTCATGTCTAAAATAGAGTTTTGGGGTTTTTTTTAATGATTTTCTCATTCATTCTAAAAACTTAAAAGACTCTGACGCAGAAGTGATGGCACAAAACTCCTTGAATGAGCTTACATTAGGAGTGCTCCCTTTATGCTTTGTCATAGTCATCGCTACATCAATTACAGCTCATTACACAGACTCCAGAGAGAAAGAGACGGCCTGGGAACACCAACACAGCTGGGAGGCACTGACGATCGGGCATGGGGAAACAGATTGAATTTTTGCTGCTTTCCATCAGAAGGAATTTTATAGCAAAAAGTAGTGTAATAGATGTACTTAACATAGTCATAAAAAAGGTTTAAATTTGAGATTGCTTATCTTTTAGAATAAAGCTTTGGGGAAATAATGAAGTCCTTTTTCTATAGTATGACTTTTAGGAATTTTTTAATAATGAAGTTTTTATTGGCAAACTAAATGTGGAGAATATAAAGTTTATTGTCTTAAAACACAGGAAAATTCTGTTTGGATACATCTTTTAAAATATTACCTTTTGAGGGAATCCCATTTCTCTGTATCTTAAACTACTTCAAAATGCTGACATTTTGAATTTCATTGCAGTTTTCATCTTTCCTTTTTTTTTGGTGCTGAAGCAGTAAAACATTTCTCTGGTTTTGTTCTTTAAGCTAAGCTCCCCTTTTCATTTGAATTTCTGTTCTCAGATGTAATAGAACAATAAATGTATATATAAACATGTTCATATAAAAATGTACCCCAAAAAAGCTACATTTGTATATATTTCTGGTTAATCTAAAGGTTGTCTTCTTAAAAGATCCTCCCCCAAGGTTTATAACTGTAGAGCTAAGAGAAACAGCTGTAATACAGAATGCCATCAATGCATTTTTCCAATGCTAAATGATTCTTCACACCAAAAAAAGAAGGAAAGGGGGGAATACAAAACTTTCAGTATGTGTTGTGCACATTAACAGCATATCCCAAAAGAAATTCAATTATGAGTTACATTAACTTCTTCTAGAACTGTAGTTCTCAACTGGAGGTAATTTTTGCAGCCATGGGACATTTGGCAAATGTCTAGGAACATTTTTTGTTGTCATGACGGGGGCAAAGGGATGCTTACTATCATACAGTGGGTAGAAACTACTGTGTACAGTACCATCTCCCAAAACAAAGAAGTATCTATCCCAAAGTAGTATTAGTTGTCACAGTTGAGAAACCCTGCTCTCAAAAAAGAAATTAGGGCACCTGAGTGGCTCAGTTGGTTAAGCATCAACTTCAGCTCCAGTCATGATCTCACATTTCATGAGTTAGAGGCCTGCATCAGTCTCTCTGTTGTCAGCACAAAGCCTGCTTTGGACTTCGGCTCTCTCTCTCTGCCTGCCTCTCTCTCTCTCTCTCTCTCTCTCTCTCTTTCTTTCTCTCTCAAAATATATAAACATTAAAAAAAAAAGTCAAAGCCAAAGCCCATGTAGTCCATTAAATATAGGCAAAACAATTGATGAAGGTGGTAGTACACATAACAATCTGCAGTTTCAAATTCTGCCAGTTCCACTTTACATTCTCGCCACCTGTATACAAGGGTCCCTTTATCTCTGCATCTTCACTGGCATTTCTCTTTTATCTTTGGGATAATAGACATTCTAACAAGTGTAAGGTCATCTCTATTGTGGTTTTGAATTACCTTTCCTTGATGATTAATGATGTCAAGCATGTTTTCATAACTGTTGGTCATTTGTGTGTCCTCTTTGGAAATATATCCATTTAGTTCCTTTGCCCATTTTTTAACTGAGTTATTTGGTTGCGTTTTTTTTGTTTGTTTGTTTGTTCTTTTGCTATTGAGTTCTATGAGTTCCTCTTATATTTGGATATTAGCCCCTTCTCAGATATGTGGTTTGCAAACATTTTCTCCCATTTTATAGCTTGCTTTTTCATTTTATTGATGGTTTTCTTTAAGAGTTTCAGCTCTTACACTCAAGATTTTAATGCATTTGAATTAGGCTTTGTATGTGGTAAAAGATAGGGGTACAATTTCATTCTTTTGCACATGAATATTCAGTTCTCCAAGCACCATTTTATGGAAGGGTATCCTTTCCTTGTGTATTTTTAGAGCTGTTGTCAAAAATTAATTGGCTGTACATTCATGGGTTTTATTTCCCAGTTCTCTACTCTGTTCCATTGATCTATGTGTCTGCTTTTATCCTAATACCATACTGCTTGGAATACTATAGCTTTGTAATATAGTTTGAAATCACTGCAAGGTTGTGCAGAGGTCCTGGTAAACCCTTGGCCATTAGTAATCAGCCAGTATTGATAGTTATTCTCCCATTCAGCCTGCTCCACTGACTGGCCTCTGTAGCACCCACAGACACATGGGGCATGAGAATCTTCAGGGACGATGGGAGTCCCAGGTATAAGGGCCTACTGCCTCTCTGAGACACTAATATGGGAAAAGAAATCATTTCCAAACCCGCAAACCTCTACCCCGTCCCAGGCTCTGGGCAGTTTTCATCTCTCTGTGTATTCAGTAGCCTTCTCTCTAGCATCTCTGCTTCAAAAGGCTTAGGCTTTGGGAGTCCAATTTCATTCTTTTGCACTGGATATCCAGTTTCTCATACACCATTTGTTGAAGAGACCATCTTTACTTTTGTCAAAGAGAAGAAGAGCCTTTGAGTTCAGGCCCTTCTGCCCTAATTCCTGAAGCAAATATCACCAAGACTAGCAAACATACTTAAACGGGAGAAGAAGGAAAACTACAGGGAGGACACATACTCAAATTAATATTTTAGTCGATTGTCCTTTTACACATAGTTTATTTATGACTTCCATTTGTGGGCTATACCTTCAGTATGGGAGCTTCACAAGGTGGTAAATGCAGATTTAGTCACATCAATATTCAAATTGCAGTGTTCCGACTAACCCACCTGCTAGGCTATGGGAAATTCTGGCTTTGTCACAGAAACCCAATCACGTATGTGCTGTGCTAACAAATCAGAATTGTCTTCACTGTCCCACAGTCATGATAACTAAGCTCTACACCAGAATCTGGAATTCCACTGTCCTCCTTGTTGCCATATTACAGAAACTGTTGCCAAGAGAAGCTTGAAATCTACCACATCAAAATTGACAAATGTAGTGCTACCTTTGAGATCACTGTGACTGTAGTTACTAAGAAAATCTACCTTATTGCTCTTGAGAAGAAGAATGAATCTTCTGTGTTACATTTCACAGAGGTAGGGAGGTTATCCTGTTGTTTAAAATATAGAATATTCTGGTGACTAGAAATAACAGCTTTTCCATTCGTCACCAGAGCAAACCAAACTGAGATTTCAAAGCTCAGGATAGGACAGTTCTGTGGAGTGGCTCTGCCCCGTATTGCAGGCCACTTCTTCTGGCTCCAGCACCACCAACAATGCCACAACAGCATCTCAGCAAAACTTTCTCAAGTAAGGAGATGAAGGGTAGTAAAATTGCCCAAAATTAGCTATGTAGTTTTAAGTGGACCTAAACTCAGCTAACCAAGCCTCTATTGCTAGATTACCAGACTCCATTTTACCTTTCTCTATGCAAACTTGCATTTCTTGGAGCCCCCTTAACCATCAAATTGTCTGAGCCCCCTTGATGAGTAAAAGTTAAGATTTTTTCTCTGAGTTTCATTACCTCTGTGTATGTTAGGTGATGCAAATGGGTATTTGGAGTTGGAGCACCACCAGAAGTTACTGAGCCATAGCACATTACATTCTGATTTAAAGACTCTCTTTTTGAGTATTGTTAAATCAAGATGCCTTACGATTAAGGCTCTAATTGGTGTCCAAAGTAGAAAAATGCATACAAGAAGCAGCCAGTACAGAATATCATTTTAATAAAGTTTATTTTTGCCACAGTTTCCTGGTTATTCAACTTTTGTCTTCCTACCTCACCCCAGATTCATTCTTAGCCCTTCTTTATGGTTTAAGATTAAGATTAAGCAGATTAAGGGGTGCCTGCGTGGCTCAGTGGGTTGAGCCTCCAACTTTGGCTCAAGTCAGATCTCATGTTCGTGGGTTTGAGCCCCGCGTCAGGCTCTGTGCTGATAGCTAGCTCAGAGCCTGGAGCCTGCTTCCGGTTCTGTGTCTCCTTCTCTCTCTGGCCTGCCCCCTCTCATGCTCTGTCTCTCTCTGTATCAAAAATAAATAAAACACTTTTTAAAAATTAAAAAAAAGATTAAACAGATTAAGTCTGCTCTGTAATCCAATGTGCTGACGACCACAGAAGCCATCTGTGGATTACATGTGGCCGACTGGCTCCCATTTGTATTTGGCCAAGTGGAGACTTCAGTAAATTAGAGAGTGCTGGAAAGAGGTGTGTGTATTACCCATTCCCTATTTTGTCTAAAATGTGTTTCTTGACAGTGTTTTGCACCCCCTCTACTACTACAGTTTCTGTCCTGCACTCCTTATCTGTGAACTGTCACTCTCATTAGGCCATTAATGATGTCTCTACATTTCTAGTCTCTAAATTCCTCAGCTTCTTTGTTGGTTGACTCAATCTTGCCATAATTCCTTAATTTCTATATTCACTAAAGTCTCATATCATCCAAGTTTGATTCTATTCTTTCTAGGACTCTTATTATTACAGAGACTATTCTATTTGTTACCCATATTATATGTTTTTTAATCACTGTATTAATGTTATAATTTAGTCTTCTCAAGCTACAATAGTAGATGAAACTTTCCATAAACAGTATTTATCAGAAAAAGGGGGGAACTCACTGCCACCCACCACCAACAACAACAGCTATGGCTTAGCAGTTAAAGGATTAGCTTCCATGTTACTGAGATTAATAGGGAACATGAATACCAAGATCTCCTTAAGACTTCCTAAGATATGGAATATTTACTAATGCCAATAAAATTAAACTTATCTTAGCACTAGATCATTTTGCATCGACATCCATTTCCACTGCTGATGTGCCTGTCATATCACTGTGTTATTTTCAATACATAGAAGGGCTGGAGATTTATTAGCCAGTTAACAGCACCAACAGGTTATGCTGAGCTCAGCAGTGTTGCCGAGCAAAAAGAAATATTATATGAGGGCAGCATTTGTTCTAAATAAAAATCCAAGCATATTTCTTCCTTATTTAAATTTGCTCATGGAAACCATTTTCCACAGGTAAGTGAACAGTGAATGTGTTTGCAATGTACTATTGCATTCCTACCCAGTGCAGACAAGATGGGAACCATGTTTTCATAAATAAAAAGCGACAGACCATGTCATTGCCCTCCTCTTTAACTCTTCCCCCCATAAGTGTATGTGTAGCAGGGAAGGTTCTGCTTCACACCAGGCCCAGAAATTGAATATTGATGGAACTTGCTGACAGTTAGTGGATGAACATTTCAGCATACAACACAAAGGTCATGTTTGCTCTAAATTCAGTAGGTTTAATTTGATTTGGCTAGTTAATTATGAATACACTGCTTGCAAAAGTAAATCAGGTAAAAAGAAGAGCCACAATACAAGGAATCCATCAGGTATTTAACTTTCAACCATGTTCTCTTCAGTTACACAACTCCTTTGGTATGGAGTCCAAATTTAAGAAGTTAATGTAGTTTACTTTAGAAGAAAATTTGGCTGTACTATTAAATCATTTGTAAATGTCTTTGATAACTTATAGACAACATAAACTAAGGAGTAAAAGGAAAACCATGGTTGAGACGTGATTCCTTAAGTCACCGAAAATGTATTCTGTGTGTCCTACATAAACCAAATTCACAGTAAATTCTGAGAGAATGCTCAAATAACTCATTGTGTTACCTACCCTGCTCTCGGGACTTTTTTTTTTCACTTATGCTAATTATATGCAAGGTCTTAGGCAAAACAGTGGCCTCATTACCTAGACCTGGCATCTACAAATTTATCTTAAGGATCCAGCCATCTTAGGGAGGAAACATAGTTGGGAGCCTCCCTGTCTTTCTACTACAATGGATTAAATTTATAGAAAATAAATAACTTGATTAAGAGGCTACAGTAAATCCTTGAAGAGCATAAAAGTAAAAGCTGAAAGTAAATATAACTTCAGAGTTACGTAAAAACCATTTTGTAATTGGGATGCATAGTTTAAGAATTTATTTTTATAGATGGAAAGGCTAATTTAAGTCATCTATTACATAATCCGGTTATATATAATAGTGCTGGACACTCTAAGGGACACAAAGATATAAAGCACCACCACTCTGACAGCTATGCTTACGGAGATAAGATACATTCATGTATTCCCACAAAGATGAAATATCTGACAGTATACCACAATGTGTGATAGTGTATTGCTGTGAGCTGGTGTCTTCCTTTAGGTTTTAAAGCATGTGTTCACATCCTTGACTCAGTATTGGTATCAGCCCACAGCTCTTCCTAGAGTGGCACAGTCCTAATGGTGCTCAGCTCTCCTAAGGCCGTGCTTACCTTCTCTAGTGAAACTAAGCCCTCTTCCTGACAGCTTCTGCTGTTCCAAACTCTCAGCTCAGAGATCTTACACCAGTGTTTTGATCAGGCAAGGTGAGACTGTGACAGTAGTAGCATATTTCTACCCTGAGCACTAAGTTCCAGAATGGAAAGAGAAAAAGGTTTTTTTCCAACTTTTTTTCTTTCTTTCTCTTTTTTATATTTTTTATTCTTTTTTTAAAGTTTATTCATTTATTTTGAGAGAGACAGAGATGGGGCCGGGGGGGGGGGCAGAGAGAGGGAGAGAGAAAACCCCAAGCAGGCTCCACACTGCCAGTGCAGAGCCTGACGCAGGGTTCCAACTCACCAAACCGCGAGATCATGACTTTACCAAAACCAACAGTTGGACACTTACCTAAGCCACCCAAGTGCCCCTCTCTCTTTTTTTTAAATTTATGTTTTCTATTGCTGACAACTGCTGGCTAGGTATTACTGGCAATGTATGTTTAATACTCTTCTAATATATAGTATGAACTTACACAGTAAATTCATTTTTTTAATTTTATATTTTAGTGATCAAAAGAATGAATAATGTCTTTGTTATAGAATAGGTTATGCATATATTATTTAACTTAAATTCTCACAACAGATCATGTTGTGGATGAAACATGTTTGGTTTGAAGACTTATTCATGGTTCATAGGTTAAAAATGGCTGGGCATAAATTAAAATCCATTCTCTTTTTGAAAACCTGGAATTTTTTTCTACCACTCATTGAGTCAGGGTTTAGGATTTTATCCTGTTATTCTGGGGGCTATTGTCATATACTGAATACTTATGTTAGCTCTTTCTATATATCTGAATAATATTAACTAAAATAAGAAAGGTTAATATTTGATATGCATTAGAATTTACTAGATTTTAGTTATGTATAAGTTATAATACATTGAAGGAACACATAATTGCATTATTAAATCTATGGGTTATTTTTATATTTTTTCCCAAAAAATAGCATCCCCAGTGTTAATTTTAGAAAAGAGTATTATTTCTGTTAGTTAGCAAATACTTAGAAATGTATTCTAAACTACGGGGAGTACTATGCATGGAAGTTAAATTTAAATTAATTTGAAAAATACAATTACCCTTCCTGATACAAGAGCATGAATCATCAATTTTATTTGTGAAGCTCAGATGCCACCTATTGTTTAGAAAAATAAATACATCATTTTTGTTAAAATTGTAGTTCTACTACCAATTTTCGTGTCTCTGGAGAAATACGAACACTGTTCACAGAGAACAGAAGCTGGCTCTCCAACCATACAGAATAATTAGAGATTTCAAGGACATAAAAGTATTAAGTGAAGCTTTGATATTTATTACTATGTGGGAAGAAGTAAACTATTATAAAGTTCCCATATCTTCAGAGGGGTGGGTACATTTTGCCTTAGTAATTATTTTTATAATTTTTACTTTTAGATGGAAAGATCATTGTCATTTCATATGTAATTGTAAGAAATAACAGAGAAATATTATTTACCCTTTACTCTGGTTTCTCCCCTACCAAAACTATACTTCAAATTACCACGATATTGGCACTGGTAGGGTCAGGCCATATACTTTCATCATCACAAGGATGCCTTGTGTGGCCTTTTTATAGTCACACCAGTCCCCTTACTACTTCCTATCACCTCCTCAATCCCATGAAATCACTTCTCTGTTCTTCACTTCTAAAATTTTGCATTTAAATAATGTTATAAAAATGGTATCTACCATACAGTATATAAACTTTGGGGACCGGCCTTTTCACTCAGCATAATTCTATAAAAATTCATGCAGATGGTGGTGTGTATCAATAGTTCATTTCTGTTTTACTGTTGAGTAGTAGTCCATGTTATAGATATACTACAATTTGTTTAACCATTCAGCCCTTGAAGACCATCTAGGGTAGTCCCAGTTTGTGGCTATTACAAATAAGGGTGCTATTAACATTTATGCGCTGAGTTTTGTGTGGACATTAAGTTTTCATTTCTCTGGGATAAATTCCCAGGAGTGTATCCGTTGGTTTGTATGGTAGTTACGTTTTTATTTATTTATTTATTTATTTATTTATTTATTTATTTATTATTTAAAGAAACTGACAAATAATTTTCCAGAGTAGCTGTACCATTTTACATTCCCAGCATAAAGTGTGAAGGATCCAGTTTCTCCATATCCTAACTAGAATTTGACCCTGTTTATTTTAGCCATTCTGATAGGTAGTGGTATTTCATTAGAGTTTTAATCTGCATTTTCCTAATGATGTTGAAAATCTTTGCACATGCTTATTTGCCATCTGCAGATTTTCTCTGGTGAAAGGTTGTTTCATATATTTTGTCCTTTATTCTAACTGGATTGCTTTATTTTTATAATTTTTTATTCTCCAGTTTTGATAGTTCTACATATATTCTAGGTGCTACTCATGTTTTGTCAGAGATGTAATTTGCAAATGTTTTCTTCCAGAATATGGCTTGTGTTTTTGTCCTCTTAACAGAGGTCTTTCATAGCACAAAAGTCTTAAATTTTTATCAAGTCTATTTTATCAGTTTTTCCTTTAATAGACCATCTTTTTGGTGTCAGGTCTAAGAACTCTAAGTAGACCTGAAGATTTTCTCTTGGTTTTGTTTTCTTTAAAACTTTCATAGTTACATCTTATATTTAAGCCCATGATCTGTTTTCAGTTCATTTACATATCAGTTGTGAAACTTAGGTCACATTTCATTTTTTGTCTATGGATGTCCAATTGTTCCCGCACCATATTTTGAAAAGGTTATCTTTCTTCCATTGAAATTATTTTACAAAATTGCTTTGTCAAAAGCCAAGCTTATTTGTGCAAGTCTATTTCTGTGTTCTCTCTTCTATCCCATTGCTCTATATGCCTGCCTCTTCACCAATACCGCACAATCTTAACTACTGTAGAAATAATAACTCTTTAAATCAGGTAGAAAGATTCTTCCCTCAATCTTTTTAATAATTATCTTGTTCCATTCCCTTTCCATATGCATTTTAGAATCTTGATGGTATCTACAAAAAATCTTGATGTTGAGAAAATTGCATTAAACCCCCATCTACTTTAAAAGAACTGTCATCTTTACTATAAGACTTCTAATCTACATACATATTATGTTTTTCCATTTATTGAGGAGTTTTTATTTGTTTCATCAATACTTCGTGGTGTTCAGTATACAAGTTCTGTACATGTTTTCTAATTATTTCATTTCTTCATTGTTAGTATATGGAAATACTATTGATTTTTATATGTTTATCTTATTCTTGCAATGTTGACAAACTCACTTATTTTAGGAGTTCTTTTGCAAATTTCATCAGATTTAATGTGTAGAATCATCTCATGTGAAAATAGAGACAATTGTAATTTTTTTCCTTTCTAATCTTTAGGCCTTTTGTTTTCTTGCCTTTATTGCAATGACTAGAACTTCTGGTACTGTGTTGAATAATTAAAGTCATCTGAATCTAGAATTTTCTTTGTGGGAAATATATCTTTAGCTATATTCCTTTAATAGATATCTACTCGTATATTCCTTCTTTTTTATTTTTTATTTTCTTTGACATTTATTTGTTTTTGAGAGACTAAGAGAGACAGCACAAGTGGGGAAGGGCAGAGAGACAATGAGACACAGATTTCACAGCAGTCTCCAGGCTCTGAGCTGTCAGCACAGAGCCCGTCACAGAGCCTGAATTCACAACTGTGAGATCATGACCTGAGCCACCCAGGTGACCCCATATATTTCTTCTTGAGTGAGCTTTAGTAGTTAACATCTTTTTAAGAATTTGTATATTTCATCTATGCAATTAAATTTATTGAAAGTTGCAACATTAATCCATTATAATCCTTTAAAGGTCTATAGGATCAATATTGATGGTCTTCATTTTTTTAATGTTTACTTATTTATCTTGAGAGAGAGTGAGAAAGGGAGAGCAGCAGAGAGAGAGAGAGACAGAGGATCCAAAGCGGGCTCTGAGCTGACAGCAGAGAGCCAGACGTGGGGCTAGAACTCACAAACCATGAGACCATGACCTGAGTCAATGTCAAATGCTTAACTGATAGAGCCACTCCTGCACCCCATATTTTTATATCCTTTCTATTCTGAGTCTCAAATCAAGATATTCACAAGCTGTATTCTTACCTGATGCTCAGGGATTTCTTCCAAGCTTATACAGGTGCTGAAAGAATTCAGTGGTTAATCTCTTTAAGACTAAGGTCTCCTATTTCTTGCTGGCTCTTGGTTAGTTGATGCCCTCAGATCCTAGAGTCCACTCTCATGTTCTTGCCACATGGCCCCCTTCATCTTCATGGCCAGTAAGAGGATTTCCTTCTCGTCAAATCTTTCTTATACTTACATTTCTGACTTCTGTGTCTGACCTCTAGATCTAGATTTAAATGACCCATGTGATTAGATCAAGCCCAAATAGAATAAGCTCCCTTTTCCAGTTAAGGTAACATAATCACAGAAATGCTATCTTACCATATTTAAATACACCATCCCCATTCAGAGCAGGGGTCACTGGAGTCATTTTATTAATTCTGCCTGTCACACAAAGCATGGAGATTCATAAGCTAAAACATAATTCTTAAAGAAGATAAAAGATTCAATCTATAACCTCTCCAGTTAACTGAAAAACTCACTGGACAGTAAGATGCTTTTCATCTTACAATGCCATGTCTACTACGTGCCCAACATATAATGAGAACTCAGTATTTGTTGAATGGAACATCTGACTTCTCTTTGTGACTAACAGAAGTCTATATTCTCAGCAATCTCAATTTCCTTACTTGCTCAAGACAATCAAGTTCTTAGATTATACTTGTAGGGACTTGCTGGTTGAATACTCCCAACAAAATCCCAAGTGAAATCAATTTCTAGTAAAAGAAGCACAACCCCACTCACTACTTCCCTGCATTGTGAGAACTATAAGTATGAAAGATGCAAAAGGAAAGCATCAGTCATCACACATGCATATGTAATGTAAGTCTATACATTGATAATAGTAATCAGGCAGTAGGGCCTATTGAGCACTTTCTTGGAAACTGGCAGACAAAATCAGAGAGGAGATGTTTCTTTCTAGATAGCTGACACATTGGAAACCATTTCTATTGTCTATCAACTCATTTTTAATCACATCTTTCTTTTCTTGTGAACAAGGTTTTAATACCCTTTTCGATGTCCATGTTGTCTAGTTGCCTCTTTTCCCAGCTCCCTCTGTTTCTTCTTTGCTACTTCTTTCTGTCTCTTCACTATCCTTCCTCTCCATGTATCCTTCTCATTCCCCCTTTGTCTTCTCTCTCAGTAGATCCCTTGTTTTTCTCACCACTATCCTATCTACTGGTTCACCTCCTCTCCCTGACTAGTATTTGTTCTTTTAAACAATCATTGCTACGTTTTTTTATAAATTACCTTTTCATTTTCTGTTTCTGAATACTTAGTCTGTAATAAGAACAGTATTTTTTTAATCTAAGTATACATATCTCTAATATCAGCGTAGAAGGACAAAATGAAAGATATTTTTATCTTACATAATCTTAACTGTTACACACAAACAGAAATCATACATTGCACCAGAATATCTCTGATCAGTGTCTATCTCTATATTCACCCTATACAGAACCCTTTTACAAAACTGAGCAATACTTATATTGTCCACTAGATGGCAAATGATCACTCAAGGAGACTGACTATAGAGCAAAATCATATAGAATTAGATTTGTTATATAGAAAAGGCAGATTTTTTTTACAAGTACAATAAATACCAAATAAAATATCCTTTAAAAGCACCTTAAATCTTATCTAGGACAAAATCCTTCCAAATTCACATTACTTTATAATTATTTATGAATCAGAAACAAGCAAAAATTTAAAAAAAAATAGAAGACAGTTTATAAGGAGGAAATGTTTCTTAGCTATAGGGACAAAATAAATGGTTCATAATTATTCATCATTTAAATAGAAATTTAAAAAATGAAAATTTACCCTAAGCAGCCCTGTCAGGAGAATGGTCTAGGTTTTAAAACCCTGTAATGCTTATAAGTAATAACTATGTCTAGAGGGGAAATATGAATGATCATATGAAGAGTACATATTTAAGTAACAATAGTTTAGTAAAAGATTAATATACTATTAGTGGGGGTGGAGTTGATTACTACAAGGAATTACCAACTTAAAATCTATTGAACCAAATTAAAATCATCTCTACATTTATCATATGCAATAAAAAAAAGACAAGTAATACATCAGTAGCCTTAATATTTCAAGCATTCATGCAAATCAATAAAAAAGTGGGACAACATCAAACTAAAAAGCTTTACTCAGCAAAACAATAAAATGAGAAAGCAACCTACGGAATGGGCCAACATATTTGCAAATCATCTTGTAAGGCGTTAATATCCAAAATATATAAAGAACTCATACAACAGAAGAGAAAGCAAGCTAACAACCCACTTAAAAAATGGGCAGAGGAACTAACTGCATGTACAGTTTTCCAAAGAAGACACACAAATGGCCAACAAGTACATGGATAGGTACTTGACATACTACTCACCAGGGAAATGCAGACCAAAGCCAACCTGTTAGGATGGTTACCACAACATGTATAATTTACAAAAGGAAGAAATATATGGTTAGGGTAAGGGTCTTGAGATGGGAGATTATCTAGGATTTTCTGGGTGAATCCACTGCAAATAGGCTCCTTACATGTAAAAAAGGGAGGCAGGAGAGAAAGAGATCTAAGGATAGAAGCAGAGCTCAGAGTAATTCTATTTCTGGCGTTCAAGAGACAAGGAGTGTGGTCAGCATCTAGAAGCTAGAGAAGAGAAAGGGACAGATTCTCCCAAAGACCCTCCAGAAAGTAAAGCTGACATCTCAGTTTTAGCCCTGACGAACCTGTTTGGGACTTCTGACCTTCAGAACTGCGTGATAAAACATTTCTGTTGTTTTCAGCCACTGTGTTTGTGGTAAATTATTACAGCAATAATAAGAAACGAACGCAACTCCTTAGCAAAGAAATATCAGATATTTCTTTTAAAGTAAGAGAGTGATTGCCTAAACTTGAGTAAGATTCACTTAATACCTCAGAAAATACTGCAGTATTAAAAGCATTCATCTTATGTAATGCATTTTTTCCTTGTAGCTGGTAAGAAAATTATTTGTGGAGGAAGGCCTGATTTCTTGATAATGCACTTAGGTAAGTACCTTTTAAGTGAGATATACACTCTGGAGCTGACAAGTTTCTAGCAAGTTTCATGAGCAAGAGGAAAACAATTCTGCGTAATAAAAGAGATGGATGATGGAGAGCTGGACTGAGCTGCTCTGGGTCAACTAGGGAAGGGAAGGATGTAGAATCCAGGAATAAAGCCCAGAGTGTGTGTGTCCTGGGGACTGGGTGAATGAAATGCCAGGTGCTACAGGGCCTTCTCCATTTCCATACTGATCAGCTTTTTGCTGGGGTAATAAACCATCTCATAGTCTCAGTGGCTTAAACAATACATAATATGTCTCACTCATGAGTTTTGGCTGTGCTTCTGTTGGGCCCAGCTGGGTTCCTGGTAGCAGCTAGCCTTGGGTTCAGAGCTGCACAATGTGTGTTTCAGGCTGAGACCCAGGCTGCAGAAGCAAATGCTAAGTATGGTGTTCTCACAGAGGGTGGTAAGATCACAGACGGCTACTGGGCTTCTCTTAGAGGAGAGCAACCTGTCACTTCAGGGAAAAGAGATAGGATGTTTGCCGAACAATATTCCAGTCTACTATAATTCCATAACACTTCAGTCAAACTAGGAAACTAATGGTGGACCTGGTGTCATTTAAAATGTGATGAAAGCCAGAGTGCATGTTGAATTTTGCATGAAAGTCTGCACAGGACTGAAACAGTAAGCTCAAGGGAATAAGGAAAACAGCAAAAGAAAAAACTGGGTTAGTATTATTTCTTTAACCTAAAGGAAAAGGAAAGTGAACCAACATTTTGATAAGCAATATTTCCATCAGTTACTGTGCTGAATAATTTCATTCTCATGTATTTTCACAGGCTTGTGAGGTAAACACACACACACAACAACAACAACAACAACAAGTGCAGAAAGGTTAAGAATATTGCCCAAGTCCCTTTAGTTTGTATTCCATGATGGTAACTCGAGAATGTATCATTAAGGAAAATTGAAGAACTAAGTCAATGGGCGCAAGAAATGATGCTAAAAACAGAAGGCTAGAAAAAACACAAAAAGATTACAACCTCTCTCAAAATTAGGAAGGACTTGTTTTGCATGGAAATGAGGTTAAAACAAGCTGAATCAGTAGCCCAGGCGAAGTCATGGTCCATGGATTTCTGGAAGACAGCAGTGGAGCCTCAGACCCCAGGAGACTAGCTGGTGCCAGCAGAAGCTACAGTTTTAGCGAGATAACCAAGGAAACAAATTCAGAAGAGTCTGTAATTGAACTGTAGCAGGGGCACTAGTGGCCCATTAGAAGCACTTTTGAGGGTCACCTGGATGGCTCAGTCAGGTAAGCGTCTGACTTAGGCTCAGGTCATAATCTCATGGTTCATGAGTTTGAGGCCCACATCGAGCTCTGTGCTAATAGCTCAGAGCCTGGAGCCAACTTTGGATTCTGTATCTCCCTCTCTCTCTGCCCCTCCCCTGTTTGCACTCTTGTCTCTCTCTCTCTCTCTCTGTCTCTCTCTCTCTCTCTCTCTCAAAAATAAATAAACATTTTTTAAAAAAGAAAAAGAAAGACCTTCGAAAGTTAGAAAAATGTCCCCTTTCTTTGTCAGACTGTCAAAGTTGACAGTTTGGCAAATTCCACCTGTTCCCTCCAGAGGGCAGCCTAGATCTGCACAGCCTTATGCCATCTTCCTAGTTTGGCTGGGATAAGAAGGGGGAGATGGAGGTTAAGAACTTCAATTATTGAGAAGGGTATTCCTCTAAGGTGTCCACATGTGTGAGAAAAATAGTCTATTTATGTGGCTGTCTAGTGGAGATTTAAATATTCACCTACTAAAGTTGGATATGTATTAAATAGTTGTCTTTTTGTTGTTAAACTTCTTAAAAGAAGAATAAATATGCTCTATCTTAGATCTTACCAGGCACAATAAAAAAGTAATTCACAATTTGGCAACATTCTAAGATTTTAAATTCTTAGGAGAATTCACAACAATGAGTCACAATTAAACTCAACTATCATTGCACTAAACCTGGACTACAACATACTATTTTAGAGTATGCATTGTCCTGAAATGGGCAGTCAAGACGAATTCAGTTATAAAATATACCAAATTTCTTCTCTAGTCTATCTAGTTTTTTATTAGATATCCCACATGAAAATTTCACTCAACCTTCAGGACCTGATTCAGATCCTAGGCTAACTTTGGTCAAGGCTTCACAAATAATATTAGATGATCCTCAGATTCTTGGGTGTTTTGCCTCTATTATAGAATATTTTTAAATTTTTTTAATGTTTATTTATTTTTGAGAGAATGATAGAAAGAGAGACAGAGTGGGAATAGAAAGAGCCAAAGAGAAAAAGGCACAGAATCTGAAGCAGGCTCCAGTTGTCAGTACAGAGCCCAACACGGGGCTTGAACCCATGGGCTGTGAGATCATGACCTGAGCTGAAGTCAAACGTTTAACTGACTGAGCCACCCAGCCATCCCTGTGCCTCTATCATGAATTAACTTTTATGATTATAGGTAAGTTTTGACTAGAAAACCTAGAAAACCTCTACTTTATCCTTCATGCCCAGCCCAAAAGTT
This sequence comes from Suricata suricatta, assembly GCF_006229205.1. NCBI lineage: Eukaryota > Metazoa > Chordata > Mammalia > Carnivora > Herpestidae > Suricata > Suricata suricatta. The sequence goes on from NC_043701.1 coordinate 31,233,561, forward strand.
ATTTTTTATTTGAAATCACCCCCGACCCTCCATAACCTACTTTGTCACTCCCTCCCTCTATGCTAATATTAAAGGTAGAGTACACATCATGTGACCCTCACTAACTTATATAGCTGAGAAAGATTTCTTTAGTGGTGGGGGGTGGGGTAGAGGGATAGAGGTTAACTAAACATTAGTGAGCTCATAGAAGGCAGAGAATGTAAGATATCTTTTTCATCTCTGCTCCCCTGAAATAATATAAAACCTATATCACAGTATCTAAGCCTGGGAACTATTGACATTTAGGGCCAGGTAAGTACTTGTAGAGGGTTGTCCTGTGCATTGTGGGATATTTCACTGTATTCTTCTTCAGTTTTGACAGCCAAAAATATCTTTAAACATGGCCAAATATTCCCTGGGGGATGAAATTGCCCCAGGAGAGAACCACTGATCTAAACCATAGTGGGAATTAGTGTGCATTGACTTGATGTCAGAAATGATCACGTTTTTTCCTCCACCTTACATCTCCCACATCATGTAGCACCAGAAAGGGGTTCAATAAATGTATTCAAATGAATAAATAAGTTACAAATAATACTAAAATCTTTCCTCTGAGCCATTCAAAATAGGGTTTACAGGGATGAAATGTTTTCGTCTATCCATGAATGAGACAGTATGAGGTATGGCTAATGAGGCAAATGGGTGGGTTCCAATCTATGCTATATAATTTCATATACCAACTCTCAGCTTGCCAGTACAATAACTTTAAGCAAGTCATTAAACTTTGCTGCACCTCAGAATCCTCACTATAAAATGATGATACAAATAGTGTTTAGCTCAACAAGACTCTGTGAAGATTATAGGATAAACTATGCACAGCACTTGGAGCAGTACATGACAAGAATCCGTTATTATGTATATATTATGTGCATGTATCAGTTTACTAATATATCATGTCTATTACAGAACATAAAGACATATACAATCATTTTCAAAGCAACTCATAATAATACGTGTAAAAAGGTTCTGATATTTTCTTTCCCAACCCAGTGGATTTTTTTTTTTATGCCTTGAGTGCTATTCATTGCTCTTTGAAGATTTCTGATTTTAGGAGCACATTGAGGATAGATTAAGGATTGGCATTCTTCACAGCCAGGAAGCTGCTTACTGAAGACCCCTGTGGAGATAGACTGGGGTCTGTGATTTTGGCAGTTACATCTGGTGGGCCAGTTTCATATTAAGTTCTGTGTTTCCACTCCCATCTACCACCCTCAAGCTTCTGTTTAAACATTACATCCTCCTTTTTACCTCTGATCCATGGAAATTAAGGAATTAAGGAAAAGTTCTGTGTCCAAAACTGCATTTAAGAATTTACAAGGTAGATAGAAGTAGAGATCATTATTCAAATATTTATCCATTCATTTTACAGACATTTATTGAGCATTTAATATGCTAAATGTTGTTATGGAAGTTGAGAATTAGCCTGGAATAAAGCCTTCAAAAGTGGCTCCCTCTCAAACCTCACATTATGGTGGCAAGAACACTTCAGGGAAGGAGAACAATAGTTCAGAGGCCGTGAGACAGGAACATGCTTTGTGCATCAGGGAGCCACCAGGAAACCATGGTGGCTGGAGCCATGTGAGCTTGAGTAAGAAGAAGGACCTGAGGTCGGAGCAGGAAAGGATGGGTGTAGAGGAGGAGGGTCACTGATTGTACAGGGCCCTGTTATCATTATAAGAAATTCAGCTTTTACTACAAGGGAGTTAGGAAATCACTGAAATATTTTTATCAGGCAAATGACACCATCTGAGGGTCCTTTAACTGGATCATTCAGGCTGCTGGGTTCAGAATAGACTGGGGCAAGGGTGGTATACCAGGGCAGAAGCATGAAGACCAGTCAGGACTCTCCTATAAAGTGCTAAGGTAAAATGGTACAAATGAGAGAAGTGATGTTGGCCTATTCTCCATGGACAGCAGTAGTCAAATTCTGTATGTATTTTGGAGGCGATACATTTAGGTTTTGCTAACTGATAAGCTAACTGATATGGCCATTGAGAAAGGAGGAAATCATGGATGATGCTAAGACTTTTGACCTGAGCAACTTTAGACCTGACTTTTGAAGAATGGAGTTATCTGCTTTTAAGTAAGAGAGTGACCTAGTGGAATGTCAGGAAGTCGGGTTATAGATGTTAAGTGTAAGATGCCATTGGAAACTATAAGCAACTAGATATACTTGTCCAGAGTTCAGGACAGGGGACCAGATTAGACCTCTCAATTTTGGAGTTGATAGCATATGGATAACCTAAAGCCCTGGGACTGAATGAGAACACTCATAAGGGAATATGGACAGGGGAAGAAATCAAGTGAATTCTGGATATATTTTGTAGAGTTAACAGGATTTGCTGGCAATTTTAATGTAGGTATAAAAGATAAGATTCAAAGATGACTCCAAAGATTTAGGAGAGCAGGAAATGAAGCTATTGATGGACTGACCGTGGGGCTTTCCAATACTGGAGATAAAGAAGAATCAGCAAACCGAGAAGGAATTGTTAGGAGGAAATCAAAGCAGGGAAGTGTGATATCTTAGAAGCCAAGTGAAGACAGTGTTTCAGGGAGCAAGTAATGGTCCTTGAAACCCGTGTCAAATGCTACTGGATTAATATAAAAACTGAGCATTGATAATGGGATTTCACTTGATAGAGACCACGGTCAATCATACTTAAAGCAGTTTCAGTTGAGAAGGATGAGAACAAAAGAAAGGTTGCTAAGAGAATGAATCTTAAAAGTTTTTATCACAAGAAAAGTTTTTGTAACTTTGATGACAGATGATAAGTAGACTTACTGTATTGATCATTTTGCAGTATACACAAATAATCTGTTGTGGGATTTTTTTACCTTAATACTGGGGATTCATTGTCTTGCCACCTCAAAGAATGATGAAGTGGACACAAAATGAGCAGCAGGTAAAAGTTTATTAGAGTATAAGATTGGAAAGGAAGAATAGTATTAAAATTCTCTTTATAGAGAGGTGGACATTCAAAAGTGAATGCCCATTGATTATAGGCAAGGGTCCTTGTTTTATAAGGTTCTGGTCACCATCCCCTCTTCCCTTCTCCCTCATTCCTTCTCAGGTTCTACCCTCATTGGCTTGATAGGTCTAGGTGCTGGGTTATCCTTTCCTGATTGGCTCATTTCCGTTTTATGAGGGGTGGTATATGGCCATATCATTCCTTGTGGGTTATAGGTTTTATGGTCTACTACTTATTTTTAGTCAGGTCTTTTGTCAAATCCCTGAAGGGAACCTGAGTGGGAGTACGTGGTGTATTCCTTATGCTTGGGTAGGGTGAGGTTTGCTGTGGTCAGACACTCCCGGCTTTGTGGCAGAATATCTCTTTCCCCACCCAGGGACCTCAGATCCTAATCCTTTCCCTCTCTGCCTATTTTATATTATCTTTTCCTATCATAATATAAAATCATTGTGTTGATACTGTGTTGATACCTGATACTGATATGATGTTATATGTCAATTATATCTCAATAAAAATAGGTAATGATAGGGATTGCTGAAAGAACAGAAGAATAAAAGTGATATAGAGAGATTATAAGATTATAGATGATTCTAAATTTTGCTATAAAGGAGAGAAATGAGCCAATGAATGGTTGCAGAGGAAGATGTGGTCAGTTTTGTTTGTTTTTAGTTTGGACAAATATTAGTATGTATTTATGCTAATAAGAGTAAACAGAGAAAAACTTTATAGACACATGAGAAAGCAAGAGGTTGCTGAAGCAATGTCCCTGGGCAAGCTACAGAAGATAGGTTCCAGAACACAGAAGTGCTGGCCTTGGCTAGAAACATGGACATATCATCAATATGAACAGAAGAGAAGGTAAAATAATTTTTGGTAAGGTATAAGTGGGTGGGTAGATGTCCTGGGAGCATACAGAATTTTTTTTGTGATTAATTCTCTTGTCTAAAATGATGAGGATACCAGGTCATTAGTCAAGACTGAGTTTGGAGAGAAGGTATGAAATGGTTAAGGAAGGTGTGAGTGTAAATGGATCAGGGAAATATTTGAAGATTGCTGGAAAGTAGAGCCATCTTCTAAGGTGAATTTTCATGAACTAAAAGTGAGACAAGACAGCGCGGCTGTCTTTTTTCCTTCAGTCACATTCAGTGGCTTAGAAAGATAAGTTTAGATGGGAGTTTTAGACTTACCTAGGACTGTGGTTTAGGCAGCAAGTAAGATAAAGATTGAGGGCAAACATGGAAGGTGCACTGGAGTTATGATCATGATTAACCATGGAATTTAATCTTGTTAAGTAGGGAAATATGGACCCGAAGTGGGGTGGTCAAGGTCAATGAAAGGTTGCAGAATTAGACTATAGGTGCAGTGAGTTGGAAGGATTTTTGGAATTTTGTGACGTGAAAAAGTGAGCTGGAATATGAGAGGTAGCATTCAAAAGTACATTTGATATTGAGATTATAAAAGGATCTCAGTTACTGTTAAATATGTGTTGGATCCTGTGAACCATGTTGGTGAGGGTGAGGAATAGGGTGGAAGGCAGGGTCCCTGGAGGTCCATCCTCACCACAAGGAATGTAAATCTCAGCTTTAAGAGTTTACGTCATTAGGTGTATACTTGAAAGAAGGGGTTATTTCTAAACAAAGTTGGTAGGTTTCTACCAAAGGCTTTTGCCGGTAAGACTGGTAATACTGACAGTGTAGCAGTCAAAGATCTTAACTAAGAATCAGTTTGGGCGCCACCAGCACTGAGCTCCTAGATGCTGCTCAAAGACCTGGGCGTTGCCAGGCAACTGAGCATGTGTGTTACCCCAGGCAAGTGGCCCAACTCCTTTCTTGTCTTTGCCCACTTCCTCTCACTGGCCTACTTCCTGTCTCAGGCTAGCTTGGACTCCGAAAGCAGAGTGAAGACCTGGCCGGAGGTGCCCTCAAGCCAGGGGGCCAGGCCCCAGGGGCAGATGGGATGGTTAGGAGTGGCAGGGATATCCTGGTCCAACTGAAGGACTGTCTCCTGTGCTGCCATGAAGAAAAAAAGCTTCTCACCTCTGGAGAAGGATAAGCCCCTAAAGTTCTCCTCACACCTGCCCTTGGGCTGGGCCAGTACCCATCACCCCGTCCAGCCAGGCTACAATCTTTGAGATAAGGATTTAAAGAAACTTCACAAAGCTGCGTCAGTTGGGGATTTGGAAAAGGAGTACCTTCAGCTCAAGAAACGTGATGTGAATGTACAGGACAGACAAAACAGGTGACCAGATGGGTGAAGGGCAGTGTGGAGGGATAGCGGGGTTCACTGTGTCCTGTAATCAGGAGCAGGACTTATCTGAGCTCCTTCATGGGTTGTCACTACAGGTTTTCCATAGTGGAGAGGTCAGGTAACCACTGACAGAAGGTCATACTCCCAAATCCAGTTTGTTATTTTTTTTTTAATGCTTTCCTGGATATTTGAGGGCATTCGTGTCCCCCCTGATTGCCTCCACTCCCCCCACTGCATTAATCTACATCTGACATTTCACCCTTTACCCAAACTTCTGTTTTTTAACTTGATACATATATAGTGTCCTAAGCCACCTACGATTTACCACACTACTCATCATACTAATAGGAAAAGTAGAGGAGACCTCCCAGAACAGTGGTTGTTAAGATTTGAAGAGTTTGAGAAAGCAAAACAATGTGGATCTCCTATGACTTTTTTCAATTGCAGAGTCTCTTCAAAAAGTCCATCAACAACTACTTACTGCAAAACCAAAATTAATTTTATATATTAAGAAATATGGAAGTTATATGTTTAACATTAATAATGGAAAATATGTACCATGTTGCCTACCTACCTTTGGGCGAGTTTCAAGTCATAGGGTATGAAGAACATCAGTTTTCATCAGAATTGGGTAACCGGGAACTATGGTTATTAAGATTCATGTCAGTTTGCTGATAGTGTTATGTCCTTTGACAAAAACAGAGTTATCTAAAATTATCCAACTTTTATCCTACACCACCCCAGTCAGTTACCTTACAAAGTTATGGATAACCTCAGGATGACTTCATTCAGTGGTCCATCCTCAGTCTTACCTGGCTGGTATCACAGCCACATATCTTCCATGCCATATCAGTAGTATTTGAAATACTGACTTCTCTTTCAGGACAGTTGGTTCACCTGGCATTTCTCCTACTTCTGTGGACACTGCTTTTCAGACCCCTTTGCTGATTTCTTTTCCTCTTCCTACCTGGTAAATATTTGAGGGCTCAGAACTTGAAATGATTCTCTGTCTCTTAATCTTCATTTGCCTGGTGGAGAGAAATTATCTTTAAATGTCTATCTTCCAATGCCTTCCAACTTTTTATCTCCAGCCAGAGCTCTTTCCTGAACTCTAGACTCATATATAAATACCTCCACTTGAATGTGGATATCTAATAGAATGTGGTGTACTGGTAAATGTTTAATAGCAAGCTCTTAGGTGAGGGTGGTAGTGAAGCCAAGGGAGGAGAAGCCCAGATGTCAAGCTACCAGTGTGATGTCATTTAGCTTGAATAGTTCCTGAAAATTTAGTAATTGACTTGTGGGGGCCACTGACTCCATCACTTCACTCTTTATACATCTCAAACATCCCCGAACTGTGCTTCCATTTTTCCTCCTCAGATCTGCATCTCTCTTTCTAGAAATCCCTAATCCTTTCTTTCAGTTGTTTGGCCAGAAACATTCTTGCCTCCTGGAGTCATTCTTGACTCCTCATTCTTTCATATCACCCATCTGATCTTGTTGGCTCAACCTTCAAATCGTATCTAAAATCCAACTCTTTCTTGCCACCTTCACAGTTACCATTCTGGGCAAAACCTCCATCATATCTTAACCAAAATTACTGCAATGGACTCCTAACTTGTTTTCTGTCCTTTAACCTTTTCAATTTATTCTCAGCACAGTGGCCAGAATGATCCTAGAAAATGTATGTAAAATGAATCATTCCTTGCCTTAACAACTTCCATTGGCTTTCCATCTCATTAAGGCTAAAGGCCAGCTTCCTTCCAATGACTCATTCAGCCTTACATGGCCTTCACCCTCACCCTATATTCTCTCTCATCTTACATCCTGCAACTCTCCCTTCTCTTCATATCCATTCTTGGCTTCTTAGTGTTCCTAAGAAACGCACGAATTTTAGGGCCTTTGGACTTGCTGTTCCCTTTGCCTTGAGTGTTTTTCCCCAGATATCCACATGGCTTCCTCCCTTGCTTCCTTACAGTGTCTATTTAATAATCACCTTATTGACAAGGGCTTCCGTGGCTACTCCAACTACAATTGTAAGTTTTCTCCTTGCTGACAGTTCCTATCCTTCTTCCCTGCCTGATTTTTCTCTTTAACACCTAATACTATCTGGCATGCTTTCTATTTAAACTTTTTTGTTTACCTCTTCCACTAGTATTTATGATCCATAAGAGCAGGTGTTTTTGTCTGTTTTGTTTGCTGCTGGATCCTCATCACCTAAAACCCTGCCTAGCCGTAGTAAATGACTACTAAGACATTTCTTGATGAGGGTATGCATGAATCCATCCATCCATATGTACTTTTTAACTCATTATACTTAAATTTTCCTTGAAGTGAAACCAGTTAAATATTTCATCTTCAAGGCATTTGCATGGCCTTATTATTTCAGTAAAAGGCAATTAATATAAATGTTATATAAAGATCAATAAGTACCTGAAGCCAATACCTTAAAAGTAAATGACCTGGCATGTTCTTGGGTATGGTAACTTCTTAAACTAAGACTTATCTCTAATTTTGTGTTCTTCCATATTGATATAGAATGCCTTTGCACCTGGCCTGTGTTAATGGATATTCAAATATTGTATCTCTCTTAATTGAGAAACAGTGCAAAATAAATGTCTGCGATAGTGAAAACTGATCTCCATTGACTAAGGTGTGTTAAATTTTCCTTTTCAATTGAAATGCAGTTGAGTTCTTCTAGTTAAGTTGGGTTAGATTTCATATTTTAAAATATAGCACTACACGTTAGTTTAATATGTCCTGAGTAGTAAGTTGGCTACTCATCTATTCTGGTTGTATCGGCAGGCAGTACAATGTGCAAAGGAAGACTGTGCTACTATTCTTCTAGAGCATGGCGCAGACCCAAATCTGGTGGATTTCGATGGCTCTCCATTTTGCTGTCTGCACGCAGAGTGTCTCATTAGTTGAAAATTGCTTGAACACAAAGCTAATCTTGAAGAGCAAAGTAAGGTAGTTATTTAAAAAAACATATTTTAGAAAGCAATGGAAGAAAGTATTTATTGCAGATAATTCATATTTGTTGAAATGCATGTTACATGAAGCATGAATTCTCTGAAACGAATTGGAGAAAAGGAGGAGAATGAGATAGTCAAATACTGATAATGTTTTCTTTTTAAGCTTTAAAAAAATTTCTTTATATGTTTTAGGGGCGCCTGGGTGGCTCAGTTGGTTAAGTGTCCGACTTCGGCTCAGGTCATGATCTCACTGTTTGTGGGTTCAAGCCCTGCATCAGGCTCTGTGCTGACAGCTCAGAGCCTGGAGCATGTTTCAGATTCTTTGCCTCTCTCTCTCTCTCTACCCCTCCCCCTCTCATGCTCTGTCTCTCTCTGTCTCAAAAATAAATAAACTAGATAAAAAAATTTTAAAAAATAAAATAAATGTTTTATTTATTTTTGAGAGAGAGAGAGAGAGAGAGAGAGAGAGAGAGAGAGAGAGAGAGACAGTGTGAGCAGGAGAGGGTCAGAGAGAGAAGGAGACACAGAATCTGAAGACAGGCTCCAGGCTCTGAGTTAGCGGTCAGCACAGAGCCTGATGCAGGACGCAAACCCACAAACCATGAGATCATGACCTGAGCCAAAGCCAGACGCTCAATGGACTGAGCTATCCAGGCCTGCCAGTGTTTTCCTTTTAAAAAAAATCTTCATCCATTTCATTTTAGACTATAATGCTGACCTCCAAAACAATATTATATTTAGCAAAGATAACTGTTCAAAGGCTTATATCAAAAGAGAAATATCTGATTTCCCTAGAAGTAAATATTGGTTAAAAATCACAAGCCTACATTTTTTCCTCTTATTTACATACTCATAGATAATTAAAATAGGGTCGACATAGAAAATCACTTATTATACTAAAAGTAATCCAATTCTCCTATTGAGATGAGAGTTTTTGTTTGTTTGTTTGTTTTCAAAGCTTCTTAACACTTAAGTTCACTGATATTTTGTCTCCATGACAGCCCAAAATAAGAACCAAGCTTAGAAGTTCAAATGAAATTCTATGGAAACTCATATGTAACAACATTATGATGTGTGAATTGATGGTTTGTGATACTTACATTGAATACTAGGTACTCATCACTTAAATACTCCAGGCTGCTCTTGACCACAATTTGAATTAAAACTAAAGTAGAAACTTTAATTTTAATTTTGGCTGACCCAACTCCAGTTTATTTTCCTGGTCTCTGAAATCATGTTTTGTTATATATCAAGACCTTTTCAAAATTAAAGTTTATGTTCAGAGGTTTTTCATTAACATACTTATCTTTTATTTTTATTTCTTTGTGTTTTATTTTATTTATATCCAAGTTAGTTAACATACAGTGTAATAATGATTTCAGGAGTAGAATTTAGTGACTCATCACTTACACATAACACCCAGTGCTAATCCCAAAAAGGGCCCTCCTTAATGCCCATCATCCATTTAGCCCCTCGCCCCCTGCAATACCCCTCCAGCAACCCTCAGTTTGTTCTCTGTATTTAAGAGTCTCTTTTGGTTTCCCTACCTCTGTTTTTATCTTATTTTTCCTTCCCTTCCCCTGTGTTCATCTGTGTGTTTCTTAAATTCCACATATAAGTGAAATTATATATTTATCTTTGACTTACTTCACTTAGCCTAATACATTCTGGTTCCATCACCATTGTTGCAAATGGCAAGATTTCATTATTTTCAATCACCAGATAATATGTCATTGTATATACACACTGAATCTTCTTTATCCATTTTCAGTCAATGGACATTTAGGCTCTTTTGATCATGCAGCCATTGTTGATAGCGCTGCTATGAACATTGGGGTGCATGTGCCCCTTTGAATCAGTATTTTTGTATCCTTTGGATAATACCTAGTAGTGCAATTGCTGTGTCGTAGGGTAGCTCTATTTTTAGTTTTTTGAGGAACTTTCATTCTCTTTTCCAGAGTGACTGCACCAGTTTGCATTCCCACTAGCAGGGCAAAAGAGATGCTCTTTCTCCACATCCTCACCAACATCTGTTGTCTGAGTTGTTAATTTTAGCCATTCTGAAAGGTGTGAGGTGGTAATACACTTATCTTTTAAGTTGAACCTAAGTCTAAAATGCATATAATATTAGTACCATAGTTTAAATAATCATCTTGAAATAAATTTTTCAGGATAGGTATACTCTACTTTTCCTGCCATTACTGAAAATAATACATAAATGGTAGAATATCTTCTGAAGAGAGGGGCAGATATGAATGCTTCAGATAAGAATCAAAGGTATAATAAATTCTAAATAAGAGCATATAACTCTAGCTACTTAATAGAATGATATATGTGTGTGTTCATGTATGTGTGTGTGTGTGTGTGTGTGTGTGCACGTGTGCCTATGTGTATATACATTTTGTGATGTTGATAAAAGATCTGGCCATTTATTTTGGGCAGATTACCTAGGTTCTCAGGATCTGTTTTTTTTTTTTCCTGTAAAATCAAACAGTTGAACCAGATTGGTAGATGGTAGTGGTGGTTTTTATTATTATTGTTGTTATTATTATTTGTAACATTAGAATTAGAATCCTACCCAGAACTCAATCTCTAAATCCTAGATGCTGTAGTTAAATGAGGCAGAGGACCCAGAGCCCCAGAGCCCTAGATATGCCCCTTCCTAGCATTTTGAGATATTTGAGATTTGGGTTCCAGGGTGCAAGAATTAAAAGCCATTGAACTAGCTGCTTCCTAGAGACTCTTTTATTCTTAGACTCCATGATATAACTGTGATTGATCTACCTTTTTTAGTAGATCTGCCCCACTTTTTTATATTCCTGCTCTGGTTCTTTTCCTGATAGACATTCTACATTTGAACAGTAAATTTAGAAGACTAACTCTTAAAAAATGTACAAGACCCGTCTAAGGTCCATAAATACGTATTTATGTATCTCTCGCTCCAGAACAGCCCTTACGATTGCTCTAAGTGATGAACCAACAAATTTAGTCAGTCGTCTCCTTCAGCAAGAAGTGGCCTATCTTGCAAAAATATTTTTGGATTCACAGCTGAGGAGTATGCTTCTTTTAATGGATTTACTGTATAAGTGGTTATATATATTTTAATAAGTATATGGGATTTGACCATAAGAAAAGAACCGTGATCCCCCAAAGTGCAGAGCTGGAATGGGCTCTGTAGGAGTGACCCTATTAGGAACTCACGTCCCATGGGTCCAGGGATCCTTGATTTCACCTGGTTGTGGGATCCAATCAATGTAAGAACTGCAGGTGGACCAAGTCTACTGATTCACTCCCAGTGGCATGGGAATTTGAAGTATGTCAAGACAGTGATGGCAGCAACTAGTGACATAGCCAATAATAAAATATCTGTGTAAAAGCGTTGGGCAAAAGACGATTAATCTACACAAGCCTCTTTCAATGTTTTTACACATTAGTAATATAAAAATTTTATTCAAACTTTGTATATTATTGTTATGTTAGCTAACTAGTTTGATACGTTTTCAGAATTCTCATTAACTTATGTATTCTCATTAATCAAAATGACAAAATTTTTCAGGTATGAATATGCATTTCTAATTTTAAAAGTCAATGAGAAGTGCGCTTGAGTTGCTTAGTCAATTGAGTGTCTGACTTAATTTCAGCTCAGGTTGTGATTCCAGACTTATGGGAAGCCCCATGTCTGGCTCCATGCTGAGCATGGAGGCAGCTTTGGATTTTCTCTGTCTGTCTCTGTCTCTTTCTCTGCCCCTCTCCCAACTCACACTCTCTCTCCCTCTCTCTAAAATAAAATTTTAAAAAGATAGTCAATGAGAAAGTAAGATGCAATGAACAGAAATTTACTTTGTAGCTAATGAAATTGAACAATATACAGGATATTTTCCTTATAATTTCATTTTAAGGTAAATTTTTCGTTATAGATAGACATTTTTTCTAGTTTACTGTTTTCTTATTCTTCTTCCACCTACTTTATTCACATTTTAGTAATGCATTGTAATCATTAATTCCATATGAATGTCATGGGGTGTGTGTTTGTGTGTGTGTGTGTGTGTATTATATATACATATATATATACATACATTCAGATGTTTATTTTTAAAGTCTAAATTGAACTTTAGATACTAAGTATATGAAATTAAATATATGAACCATAATTGAATGTAATATTTTCTTTTCAATATTGGACATGTATACCACATTTCACCTTGGTTTAAGCAAACCATATGTAAAAAAATTTAAATAAAGAGAAAAATTACTGATGAATATCCATACTATGAAAGGATTCTTCATTTTTATAAAAAGAATTCCTGTTACTTTTAAATAGGGAATTTCCCTCATTTAAAAGTCTGAGTATATGCAACTAGGAGATACTCATATATGTTTAAAATATCAATTAGTCTAAAGCAATAGTTGTATATCTAAAATAACTTCTTTACATCTATAAATATTGTGAAGTTCTTATTGGCTAGTTCTATAGGAAGGAAATTTTACAATCTTCTTTTATCTCCCCTAAATGGTTTTTCAGAGCATTCTTTTTGTAGTTTGCCCCACCATTAATTTAAGAATAAATAGAACCATGTTGACCAAGGAATATTTATCCTCTCAATTTTATTTTAATAGTTTCAATATTTAAAATTCTAAGAGCATTACATTTCTTTTTTTTTTTTTTCATAAGGATAAAAGGGAAGGGAAGTAATTTCCTAATGACTAAGGAACTACCTTTAGGCTATGGGAATTATGAGCATTTAACAAAAATAGCAAATAACTAAGTTGGATCGAATTCTCCCTGTCCTCTTTTCTGCTTTTATTCCTCTTTTGCAGTGGGAGCTAAGCTTTCTGTAATTGTGACTTTTTTACTTAAATAGTTGTCACCTATCTACGGAATTTAGCACATGGCTTCTGCTTATTAGCTCCACTTGTTACGTCTCTTCTTGGTACACATCTATGGATTAGTAAAAGTGGAAGCACAGAGAATGTTTTTCATATAGGTTTTTTTTTTAATGAGCGAAACTGTGTCAAATGAGAGGATAATATTTAGCTATTTATTTTACAATTGGCTTTAACTCACATTGGCACATTCCTTTCACTGAAATCCTGAAATCGTATGTCTATTAATAAATAACTAGATGGGCTCTTTTCGGGCATGGAGAAAAGATTTATTACTTACTGGATATGTTTCAGTCCCTGAATTAACTATCTTTACTTTATCAATTTACTGTTAAGCTCAAGTCTTATAAGCTGAATTGTCTCCCACTCCGCCCCCCCCCGCCAAATTACGTGTTAAAGTCCTAATCCCTAGTACCTCACAATCTGGATGATTGTATTTGGAGAGAGGGCTTTTAAAGAAATGTTAAATTAAAATTATCATGCGGTAGAGTGGTCCTAATCCAGTTTGACTGGTGTTCTTATAAGAAAAGGAGATTAGGATAACGACAAGAATGATGCTTACTGCCAGAGGGGCAATTTTAAGAGAAAAGTCAGTAGGAGCACAGTCATCTGTTAGCCAAGGAGAGAAGTCTGGAACAGATCCTCCCCTTACAGCGCTCAGAAGAAACCAGTCTTGATCTTGGACTTCCAGCTTCCAGAACTGTGAGACAATAATGTTGTAAATACCACCTAGTCGGTGGTATTTTGTTACAGCAGCCCTAGCAAACTAATACACCAACTATAACCTAAAGCTATGTTTTATACCTTGCTTGTGGTTTATTTGTGAGAGCAGGAAAAAGAAGAACCAGACAATGGGAGTATATGGAGTTGGCTTGAAAGGAGGATTGAGGTCAGCACCTTAGGAAGGCGTTAGCTAATGTCTAAGGTTTTGATTTGATGATTATGTATTATGAATTTAACTGACTATTTATAATGCTGGAATTTATATATATTTTCTCTTTCTGGATAGGTATCACCAATTAATTGCCAATTATGGAAAGGTGAAGAAAGTTGAACAGATATCTAACTCTGGTGATACAACCTTGGACACTACATTTGATACAGAAGAACTGGAGGAAGGTAAGAAGATACAAACTGAACAAGGCATTTTCTTTATGGTATTTATTTGTTTGCTTTTTAGGAAAGGACACAGCCTTCTCAAATAGTATTTAAATTTGAGGTAGAAATTCTCTTCTATTTTGAAATACTAAATATTTTTAAAAAACTGTTCTTAAGAAAATTTGTAATTAAAATATTCTGACACTTTGTTGACTGAAAATGTAATATAAAGAGAAAATGACTGAATGATTAAGATAATTTTTATCCATAGTCTAGTTATAAAAAAAAACCAAAATATGACTAGTTGTAATAATGATGACTAGTTATGAAAAAACATATATTTTAATAAATATAAAGCTATTAGTAATTTTTAATTTTATTCTAAAAATACTTCAGCTAAGTACATTTGAAACTTGTTAATATAACATATATCTAATCATTATATAAAACTTAAAATTAGGTAACAGTATTTGTGAAGAATTGAAAATACCATATATCTATTAAAATAATTTTTGGTGCTTATTTAAAAAAACAAATATACATAGTTTTGGGGTATTTTGTTTTTTGTTTTTTGGGTTTTTTGGTGGCTATGTCATACATGGACATTTTTATTGGATGACGTAAAGATTTAGTTATCCTCTCTATTCACTCATAACCACACTCCTCCCCTCCCCTTCACCTGTAGTGTAAAAAAGAAGAAAAAGAAAAGAAACTTAAGGGAGGGAGAGAACCTGTTGGCAATAGGAGGTCACAGTACTGTCACAACTACTCAAACACTCTTTCTTCATCCCCTGAAATTTATAGGTTTGATACTTAGAGCCGTGCTTCATCCTACTGCCTCTAGGTGAGAGAATTTCCCTGAAGTTTTCTTATAACTTAATGTCACACACTCAAGAAATTTTGTTTCTTTGGACCCTTTTTCTTCATCCTAATGTTCTCCTCTCCTACCATCTCTCTGTCTTTTTTATAATGTTCACACAGCTATCAGAAGTAAAGAATTTCTGTGATTTACACTTCATCTCTTTAGGGAAATAAAGCAGTAGAAACTTAGAAATACATAATTTGAGTATCTCCTGAACCTGAACAATTAAAAACACCACCCCTATTCTTTTACCAATGGCAATACATGTTACAGTTTCTAGTGAAATGTTAATCTTTATATGTTTTGAAGCATACTGGAAACATTAGGTCAAGAAAATTGCCAAAAGACATTGTAAAAGATGGTGAACTTTAAGGTTTGTATTTGTCAGATTCAAAGGGGATCATTTATGCATTTTTTAAATGACCATGAAATGAAGAAATATTGTAGTTATTATATAAATTATAATTGTTTTGTAGCTGAAGCATAGAATTTAAGAAATATACTTGGGGGTGAAAATATGTGAACATAAATGAAGATATTACAAATATTACTTGTTTTCTAGAGGTGTCACCTCATTTTTACAAATCCTTTGCTTCTGCCTTGAATTAGAAAATCATTTTGAAAGAGCAATTAAATGAAATATCACAGCATTTCACTGACTATTCATTTGAAGAAACGTTTGTTAAACAGAGAGCAGTTTTTGCCTTAGAAAATGTTAAGAAATTTCAAAAGACAAACATCTATATCATAAACTGTCAGTTGAAAGGATACAATTTGTGTTCAGCTTATAGGCAGAAAAATCATTTTAGTCATAATTTTGAATGGGATATTTGTAAGAGGCAGCTTTGTAACACATCGTGTTAGGCATGCACTAGAGCATGTAAATAAAGCGAAAATGAAGAAATAACTGATGTATAAAAATAGAGGAAATTTCAGCTATAAAATAGAGGAAGAAATTATAAATAATCTTATACAAATGGAAATTTCTCTTTTATTAACAACACTTTCATTAACAAAACGTATTTCTATTTTTGACAAATACTGCAATAATGCATATCATGAAAATTTGGGTATTATAGAAAGGAAACTAAGAAAATGAATCAACCATAGTGTCATCACCCAAACAAAACATCTGTTAATTTTTGGCACACTTTTGTAGTCTTTTAAAATCTGCTTCACTTTTTTTTTTTCCTCATAGGGAATTTACTATTTTGCATTTTTCTTCTTAAAAACAATACCTAGTGCTCCATGTCACACCTTCAGCACATCCGTCAGGGCATGGCTTCAAGATTCTTCCTTGGAAGACTGTTCATTGAGTTGTCTGCTGGGACACTTGCTCACCTCACGTGGGACATCAGCGAAGCCCTCACTGGCCGCCTGGCCATCTGTCACTTACAGTGCTTTAGCGTCTCTTCCTCTCCCCCTTGCCTTTTGGATTGCAAGATCCATGAGAGCTTGAACTTTTTGTTCATAGTTAAATCCTTACCACTTTTAAAATGTCTGGTGACAGGAAATATTCAATTGCCAAATACAGGCATACCTCATTGTATTGCACTTTGCTTTATTGCACTTGGAGATACTTTTTTTTTTTTGCAACTTGAAGCTTTGTGGTAACCCTGCATCAAACAAGTCTGTCAGCACCATTTTTCCTGCAGTGTTTGCTCACTTCATGTCTCTGTGTCACATTTTGGGGATTTCCACAATATTTCAAACTTTTTCGTTATTATTATATTTGTTAGGGTGAAGTGGTCAGTGATTTTTGATGTTACTATTATAATTGGCTTGTGCCACAAACCACACCCATATTAGACAGCAAATTTGATCGATACATATGTGTGTTTTGACTCCTTCTTCCACCAACCTGCTGTTCCCTTCTGTCTCCCTCTCCTTAGGCTTCCTAATTCTCTGAGACACAGTAGTGTTAGCAGTAGGACAATTAATAACTGTATAATAACTGTATAATAAGTGTTCAAGTGAAAGGAAGAGTCTCAAGTCATTCACTTTAAATCAGAAGCAGAAATGATTTTGCTTAGCGAGGAAGGCATGGTAAAAGCTGAAGGAGGCCAAATGCTAGGCCTCTTGTGCCAAAGTGAGCCAAGTTGTGAATGCAAAGAAAAAGTCCTTGAAGGAAATTGAAAGTGCTACTCCAGTTAACATATGAATTAAGGAAGCAAAACGGCCTTACTGCTGTTGTGGAGAAGTTTTGGTGGTCTGGAGAGATCACCAGACACAACATGCCTTTAAGTCAAAGACCAATCCAGAGCAAGGCCCTAACTTTCTTCAATTCAATGAAGGCTGAGAATGGTGGGGAAGCTGCAGAAACTATGTCTGAAGCAAACAGAGGTCAGCATGAGGTTTAGAGAAAGAAGCCATCTCCATAACATGAAAATGCAAGGTGAGGCAGCAAGTGCTGATAGAAGCTCCAGCAAGTTCTCCAGGAGATCTAGATAATAGTAATTAATAATAATTAGGATGATTAATGAAGGTGGCGATGCTAAACAACAAATTTTCAATGTAGAATAAAACAGCCTTGTATTGGAAGAAGATTCCATCTAGTATGTTCATAGCTAGAGAGAAGTAGTCAGTGCCCGGCTTCAGAGCTTCAAAGGACAGGCTGTGTCTCTTGTTTGGGGCTAATGCTGGTGACTTTGAGGAAGCTGTTGCTCATTTACCATTCCAAAAATTTTAGAGCCCCTAAGAATTACGCTATGTCTACTCTGCTGATGCTCTGTACATTGACCAACAAAGCCAGAACATTTCTTTACAACATGGTTTACTCAAAATTTTAAGCCCACTGTTGACACCTGCTGCTCATACAAAAAGGTTCTGTTCAAGATATGACTGCTCATCGACAATGCACCTGGCCACATTCTGGTGGAAATGTGCAAGGAGATTAATGCTTGTTTTCATGCTAACACAGCATCCATTCTGCAGCTAATGCATCAAGGAGTAATTTTGACTTTCAAGTCTTATTATTTAAGAAATACATTTGTACACTTTTGTAAGGCTAGAAGAGCTGCTATAAGTAGTGATTCGTCTAATGGGTCTGAGCAAAATAAATTGAAAACCTTCTAGAAAAGATTCACCATTTTAGATGCCATTAGAACATTTGTGATTCATAGGAAGAAGTTGAAATATCAACATTAAGAGAAGTTTGGAAGAAGTTGAATCCAACCCTCGTGGATGGATTGTGGGAAAAGGGATCAAGGCTTTAGTGAAGGAAGTAACTGCAGATGTGACAGAGACAGCAAGAGAACTAGAATGAGAAGCAGAGCCTGAAGATATGACTGAATTGCTGTAATCTCACAATATTGCTTTAATGGATCAGTTGTTGCTTCTTACGGATGAGCAAAGAAAGTAGATCTTTGAGATGAAATTTACTCCTGGTGAAGATGCTATGAAGATTGATGAAATGACAACCAAGGACTTAGAATATGGTATAAACTTAATTGGCAAAGCTATGACACAGTATCACATGCTACAGAGAAATCATTTGCAAAGAAATCCATCCATGTGGCAAGCTTCACTGCATTATTTTAAGAAATTGCCATAGCCATCCCAGCCTTCAGTAACCACCACATTAGACAGTCAGCAGCCGTCAGCACTGAGGCAGTGAGATTATGACTCACTGAAAACCCAGATAATGGTTAGCATTTTTTAGTTAGAAAGTATTTTTTAATGTTTATTTATTTTTGAGACAGAGAGAGACAGAGCTTAAGCAGAGGAGGGACAGAGAGAGAGGGAGACACAGAATCTGAAGCAGGTTCCAGGCTCTGAGCTGTCAGCACAGAGCCTGACTCATGACCTGAGCTAAAGTCAAACGCTTAACTGACTGAGCCACCCAGGTGCCCCTAGAAAGTATTTTTAATTAAGATATATACATTATGTCTTTAGACACAATGCTATTGTACACTTAATAGACTACAGTGTAGTATAAACATAATCTTGATATGAACTAGGAAACAAAAAAAAAAAACATTCATCTTAGTTTATTCCAAGCTGAGAATAAATAGCCCAGGAACTCAATATCAAGAGAGCATAATTCAGACCCAATGGTGACTCCATGTTAGCAAGGATTCAACAAGCCACTAAAAGCAAGGCACAAGAAGGCTCCATGTGAACTGCACCCAGTTGAAATTGGGATCTGCAGTGATAGGTGATATAAATCAAATCTTGCTGCCTGGTCTAAGAAAACTGTGTAAATAAGGATAACCCAAAAGAGATTAAATAGAAGCTATTCATTTAGAGATTATAGAAAGGGAGTCAGCCAACATCACTTAAATTTGTTGGAGACCCAAAGGGATGGAAGACTTCAAGTACACTCTGACTGGGGGTGGTTGGCCTGGGATAGATACAGATCAGTTAATTAGAAATGTTGCATTTTATGTGATTAATTTGAAGAGAATATTTGGGTTTCTCTGGTTGATGACAAGTTGGAAGCAGAAGGAGGGAGGAGTGAAATACTGGGCAATTGGCAGTCATTGACAAGGTTTTGACCACTCTGTGGTGATTGCTGCAGAGTTCTGTTTTCATATACAATCTGACTATTGTCCATCTGTATATTTACTCTTTCACTAATATTCTAATATTAATTTCATTACCTCCTTCTGACTTCTGAGTGTTAAGTCCTGAGAAAATGTAAGTACTTAATCAACACATTATTATTAAGATGTTTAAGTTACTTTTCTGCCTTCTACAATCATTACAAGACAAAAATTTGCCAACTTCTACACTTCCTATATATATTTATCATTTCCAATGATGTTTCAGTAGCACAGTGGAAAAGATATGGTAAAATTAAAAGCCTCCTAGCCACTTAAATGCAGAAGAATTTTCAAGCTTCTTAATGTAATATAAGGATTCCTTCAATGTAATGTAAGGATGATACACTAACTACTTCGTAAGATTGTTCTCTTTTTTTTCCCCAAGATTGTTCTTATGAGGCAGATCTTTTCTCCTTTATCCTATGTTTATACTATACTTCAGCATCCTTGGAATCATGGATCTTTGATATAAATTGTGTTTATTGGCTACATGATATTCTAATTCAGACATTCCCTTACTGTGAAGTATTATTTTTTGTTTTTTTTTTTTCTTTTTTCCCCCCCTACTATTAGAGTCTGTATAGTTTATCTTGCTATCCATGTTCTCTTGTTTGGAATTATGTCCATTGAAGATGTACTTCTACACTTAGATTACTACTTTAAAGTATGAAACTATTTATGTTTTATAAAATACACTACCAATATTTTTCCAAAGTCTTTCAGTGTTTCAGTCAATCAAAAGTTGACTGACAAAATTGACTATCCTGAAAAAACTGGAAGCCCAGAAGCCATAGTGACCGAAGTCAATTTCTTCTTTAGCCATCTTGTCATATTTTATAAAAGAGGGAAGAGAGAAACACATTAAATAGATTCATATGAGAGATTTATTTTGAATAATACATTTTAAAATGAGAATTCTTTACACAAAACCATTTTGCATATAATTAAGCTATATAACATCATCAACAGAGAGTTGATGATGTTAACAGTTCTCTAAAGTTGTGTGAGGAAAAATTTCTTTAAATCTTGTCAGTGCCATCTCTATGATAGAATTCATGAAACTTATTTGGCATTAGGGATAAAGTTAAAGGTAAGGTTTTATTGAGTGAGGCAGAACTGGAAGAAGAGGGGAGGAAAGGTTGAAATGCCTTTTTTTTCTTTTTATCTGGTCAGGGTACTTCCCTTTTTCCTCATTGGTTTCCCCGTGGGCATGTGTGCTGTCATACTCTGAAACCATGGCAGGGACAGGGGTTGCTGCATGAGGTACCAAATGATAATCCCCACTACCTTCCAGATGTGGGAGTGGAATCAGCTCCAGGAAGGAAGCTTCCATGACTAGATTCAGTAAAAGGGAAAAACAAACAGTGCAAGGTGCCTGGTGAAGTTTTCTGGGTGCAAACCACAATGTCACAGGCTTCCAGAGTCCAGCTCTAGCAGGTCCAGGGTTCCCCTGAAGGATGACGGTGTATGCCAGAGAGAGTGAGAGAGCCTTGAGTTTCATTCTGATCACCAGACAGGCATCCCTGCCCACCTGGCAGGTGTCTCTACCATTCTGGCAGGCATCTCTGCCCTGTCTGGTTTTCAAGCTTTATTTGTGGCAAAAGGTACAAGAACCAGAAAGACCAGTAAATGATTTCTCTTAGATAAGTTTTACAATTTTCCAGGACATGGGTTCTGCAGAAGTTACAATTCTGATTGTCATAAAAAACTTAGCTACAGGCACTCATGGTGTAATAGGTATTTTTACAAAACCTCAGGTCTAGGCTTAAGGAAGCGACCTATAACGACGAGGCAAACAGCATTGTTTAGTAAAGGTCAGTTTTTTATGAGTAAGTGCCCTCCTCCATTACCACCACCTCTTTTCCCCCTCCCCCTTCAACCCTCAGTTTGTTTTCAGTATTCAATAGTCTCTCAGGTTTTGTGTCCTTCTCTCTCCCCAACTCTCTTTCCCTCTTCCTCTCTCCATGGTCCTCCATTAGGTTTATCCTGTTCTCCTGTTAGACCTATGAGTGCAAACATATGGTATCTGTCCTTCTCTGCCTCACTTATTTTGCTTAGCATGACACCCTCGAGGTCCATCCTCTTTGCTACAAATGGCCAGATTTCATTCTTTCTCATTGCCATGTAATACTCCATTGTGTGTGTGTGTGTGTGTGTGTGTGTATGTATATATATATA
>NC_043701.1:31255456-31258922 GCF_006229205.1 Suricata suricatta
ATATATGCCACATCTTCTTAATCCATTCATCAGGTGATGGACATTTAGGCTCTTTCCATGATTTGGCTATTGTTGACAGTGCTGCTATGAACATTGGGGTACATGTGCCCCTATGCATGAGCACTTCTGTATCCCTTGGGTAAATCCCTAGCAGTTCTATTGCTGGGTCACAGGTGAGTTCTATGGATAGTTTTTTGAGGAACCTCCACACTGTTTTCCAGAGTGGTTGCACCAGTTTACATTCCCACCAACAGTGTAGGAGGGTGCCTGTCTCTCCACACCCTCGCCAGCATCTATAGTCTCTTGATTTGTTCATTTTAGCCACTCTGACTGGTGTGAGGTGGTATCTTAGTGTGGTTTTGATTTGTATTTCCCTGATGATGAGTAATGTTGAGCCTCGTTTCATGTGCCTGTAGGCCATCTGGAGGTCCTCTTTGGAGAAGTGTCTGTTTATGTCTTCTGCCCATTTCTTCACTGGTTTATTTGTTTTTTGGGTGTGGTGTTTGGTGAATTCCTTGTAGATTTTTGAGACTAGCCCTTTATCTGATATGTCATTTGCAACTATCTTTTCCTATTCTGTTGCCTATTAGTTTTCTTGATTGTTTCCTTTGCAGTGCAGAAGCTTTTTATCTTGATGAGATCCCAGTAGTTCATTTTTGCTTTCATTTCCCTTGCCTTTGGGGATGTGTCAAATAGGAAATTGCTGCGGTTGAGGTCAGGGAGGTTGTTTCCTACTTTCTCCTCAAGTGTTTTGATGGTTTCCTGTCTCACATTCAGGTCCTTCAGCCATTCTGAGTTTATTTTTGTGTATGGTATAAGAAAGTGGTCTAATTTCATTCTTCTGCGTGTTGCTCTCTAGTTCTCCCAGCACCACTTGCTAAAGAGGCCGTATTTTTTCCATTGGGTACTCTTTCCTGCTTGTCAAAAATTAATTAGCTGTACATTGTAGGCCCAGTTCTGGGTTCCCTATTCTATTCCATTAATCTCTGTGTCTGTTTTTACCATACTGTCTTAATGATGACAGCTTTGTAGTAGAGGCTAAAGTCTGGGATTGTGATGCCTCCCATTTTGGTTTTCTTCTTCAATATTACTTTGGCTACTCGGGGTCTTTTGTGGTTCCATACGAATTGAGGATAGCTTGGTCTAGCTTTGAGAAGCTTGTTCTAGCTTTGAGAAGAATGTTGGTGCAAGTTTGATGGGGATTGCATTGAATGTGTAGATTGCTTTGGGTAGTAATGACATTTTCACAATGTTTATTCTTCCGTTTTTTCATTTCTTGGTGTCTTCTTCAATCTCTTTCATAAGTTTTCTATAGTTTTCATCATATAGGTCTTTTACATCCTTGGTTAGGTTTACTCCTAGGTATTTTATGGGTTTTTGTGCAATTGTGAACAGGATCAGTTTCTTGATTTCTCTTTCTGCTGCTTCATTATTGGTGTATAGGAATGCAACTGATTTATGTACATTGATTTTGTACCCTGCAACTTTACTGAATTCATAGAAGGCTTTTGGTGGAGTCTGGCGGGCTTTCCATGTAGAATATCATGTCATCAGTGAAAAGTGAAAGTTTGACTTCTTCTTTGCCAATTCTGATGCCTTTTATTTCCTTTTGTTGTCTGATAGCTGATGCTAGGACTCCCAGCACTATGTTTAACAACGGTGGTGAGAGTGGACACCCCTGTCGTGTTCCTGATCTCAGGGGGAAAGCTCTCAGTTTTTCCCTGTTGAGGATGATATTAGCTGTGGGCTTTTCATAAACTGCTTTTATAATGTTAAAGTAAGTTCCTTCTATTCTTTCTCAAGGGTTTTTATTAAGAAAGGTTTCTGTATTTTGTCAAATACTATTTCTGCATCTATCGAGAGGATCATGTGATTTTTATCTTTTCTCTTGTTTTGTTAATGTGATGTATCAAGTTGATGGATTTGCAAATATTGAACCACCCTGTAACCCAGGAATGAATCCCACTTGATCGTGATGGATAATTTTTTTATATGCTGTTGAATTCTATTTGCCAGCATGATGTTGAGTATTTTTGCATCTGTATTCATTAAGGATATTGGTCTATAGCTCTCTTTTTTTGCCGGGTCCCTGTTTGGTTTGGGTATCAAAGTGATGCTGGCTTTATAGAATGAGTTTGGAAGTTTCTCTTCTATTTCTATTTTTTGAATAGTTTGAGAAGAATGGGTATTAACTCTACTTTAAATGTCTGGTAGAATTCCCCTGGGAAGCCACATGGCCCTGGGCTCTTATTCATTGGGAGATTTTTGATAACAGATTCAGTTTTTTCACTGGTTATCGGTCTATTCATGCTTTCTATCTCTTCCCGTTTGATTTTTGGCAGTGCATGTGCCTTTAGGAATTTGTCCATTTCTTCTAGGTTGTCCAGTTTATTGGCATATAATTTTTCATAGTAATCCCTAATGATTGCTTATAATTCTAAGAGATTGGTTTTAATAGATCCATTTTCATTCATGATTTTGTCTATCTGGGTGCTCTCTCTTTTCTTTCTAAGGAGCCTGGCTAGAGGTTTATCAATTTTATTTATTTTTTCAAAGAACCAACTCTTGGTTTCATTGATCTGCTTGACTGTATTTTTTGGATTCTATATTGTTTATTTCTGCCCTGATCTTTATTATATATTTTCTTCTGCTAGGTTTGGGGTGCTCTTGCTGCTCCCCTTCTAGTTCCAGTAGGTATTCTGTTAGACTTTGAATTTGTACTTTTTCTAGTTAGTTGAAATAGGCCTGGATTGCAATATCCTTTCCTCTTAGGATTGCCTTTGCTACATCCCAGAGATTTTGGATTGTTGTATTTTCATTTTCATTTTTTTTCATGTATTTTTAAATTTCTTCTCTAATTGCCTGATTAGCCCAATCATTCTTTAGTAGGATGGTTTTTAACCTCCACATTTTTGGAGGTTTTCCAGGCTTTTTCCTGTGATTGATTTCGAGTTTCATAGCATTGTGATCTGAAAGTATGCATGATATGACCTCAATTCGTTTATATTTATGGAGGGCTGCTTTATGCCCCAGTATGTGATCTATCTTGGAGAATGTGCCATGTGCACTCGAAAAGAAGGTGAATTTCTTAACTTCAGGATGCAGAGTTCCAAATATATCTATCAATTCCATCTGTTCCAATGTGTCATTCAGGCCTATTTTTCTTTAGTGATTTTCTGTCTGTTTGATCTATCCATTGCTGTCAGTGGAGTATTAAAGTCCCCTGCAATTAGCACATTTTTGTCAATAAGATTGTTTCTTTCTGTGATTGTTTTATATATTTGGGTGCTCCCAAATTTGGCGCATAGATATTTATAATTGTTAGCTCTTCCTGATGGAGAGATCCTGTAATTATTATATAATGTCCTTCTTCATCTCTTGTTACTGCCTATACTTTAAAGTCCAGTTTGTCTGATATAAGTATGGCTACTCCGGCTTTCTTTTGGCTTCCAGTCGCATGACAGAT
>NC_043701.1:31259022-31297736 GCF_006229205.1 Suricata suricatta
TATATATTTGGGTGCTCCCAAATTTGGCGCATAGATATTTATAATTGTTAGCTCTTCCTGATGGAGAGATCCTGTAATTATTATATAATGTCCTTCTTCATCTCTTGTTACTGCCTATACTTTAAAGTCCAGTTTGTCTGATATAAGTATGGCTACTCCGGCTTTCTTTTGGCTTCCAGTCGCATGACAGATATTTCTCCATCCCTTTACTTTCAACCTGAAGGTGTCTTCAGGTCTAAAATGAGTCTCTTGTAGACAGCAAATAGATGGATTTTGGTTTTTTTTATCCATTCTGCTACCCTGTGTCGTTTGGTTGGAGCATTCAGTCCATTTACATTCAGTGTTATTACTGAAAAATGTGGGTTTAGAGTCATTGTGTTCTCCCTAGAATTCATGTTTATAGTGGTGTCTCTGGCACCTTGTATTTTTTACAACATTTCTCTCATAGATTCCCTCTTAGAATTTCTTGTAGGGCTGGTTTGGTGGTCATGAATTCTCTTAATTTTTGTTCATTTGGGAACACCTTTATCTCTCCTATTTTGAATGACAGGCTTGCTCGATAAAGGATTCCTGGCTGCATGTTTTTTCTGTTCATCACATTGACGATTTCCTGCCATTCTTTCCTGGCCTGCCAAGTCTCATTAGATAGGTCTATAACCACTCTGATAGGTTTCCCTTTATATGTTAGGGCCCTTTTTATCCCTAGCTGCTTTCAGAATTCTCTGTTTATATTTTGCCAGTTTCACTATGATACATCGTGCCTAAGGTTGATTCAAATTACGTCTTAAGGGGGTTCTTTGTGCCTCTTGAATTTGAATGTCTATTTCTTTTCCCAGATTTGGGAAATTCTAAGTTATAATATGGTCTAGTATCCCTTTAGGACCTCTTTCTCTTTCTTCCTCTTCAGGAATTCCTATGATAAGGATGTTGTTACATTTGATTGTATTACTCAGGTCTCAAATTCTCCTTTCCTGCTCCTGGATCAATTTCTCTCTCTCTCTTTTTTTTTTCTGGATTCCTCTTTTGCTAAACTATGTCTTCTAATTCACCTATTCTTCTCTCTGCCTCTTCAATACTTGAGGTGGCCACCTCCATTTTATTATTCACCTCATTTTTAGCCTTTTTTAAGTCGTCACACCTATTTTGAAAGCCCCTAGTCATTGTCTCAGTTGCTTCTCTGATGCTTTTTTTTAACCCCAGCAATTAGTTTTATGACAAATTTTTAAAATTCTTGTTTAGTTATGTTGTTTAGATCTGTTTTGAGCAGTTCTGTGGCTGTGACTTCTTCCTGGAGATTCTTCAGGGGAGAGTTCTTTTGTTTTGTCATTTTGGCTAATTTTCTGTCTCTTGTTAGTTTTAAAAAGCTTATTGTGCACTGTGCAGCTGTTAGTATTGCTCTGTTAAAGGAGGCTTATTGACTGTCCAGGGCCTATTGTTTCAGGAAATACTCTTTTAATGGCGTCTCTCAGTTTCTCTTGTTGTGCCTTTGATTATTTTATTTCCCTACTCAGCGATATTTGGGACTCGCCATCATGCACACTTTGGCTTGTTTCTTGGGTTAGCCCTGAAAAGGAAAACAGACAGACAAACACAGAGGGAACAGAACCATGCAAATGCACAGACTAATCAAACAAACAAATTAAAAGGGCGAAAGGAAAAAAGAAAAGGGAGAGGAAAGAGAAGAAAAGAAGAGAAGAAAAAAAATAAAGGAGGCAGAGACAACAACGGACAATGGACAGTCTAAAAGTGAATAACCAGTCGAGGGGAGAGATAAGGATGAGATAAGGGAGAATATATCTGGATGGCAAGAGGGGGGGGAAAAAGGTGGGGGGGGGAGAAAGGAAAAAGGAAAATAAGGAGTAAAAATTTAAAAAAAAATTAAAAAAGCAAAAAAGGTGCTCAGCCACCAACTCCCAGCCCCCAGCTGGGATCATGTAGGGGGAGGGAACAGTTTCTCTTGGTGCTGGCAGGGATTCGCCCTGCCAGAAATGAGGTGTGCGCTTCCGCAGCTGAAACTGAAGTGCGCACGCTGCAGCCACCTCCCTGCCATGATCACATAGGGATGGGGGCTATTTTTTCGCTGTTGGCACCTGGGATTCGGGATTCATGCGGCCGATGCTGGAGGCGAGAGGCACTGTGGAAATGAGATGTGTGCTCCTGCTCCCGCAGCCAAGACCGGAGTGCGCATCCCCCAGGACCTCCAAGGAGTGGAGGTTGTCTTTTCCCTTGTGCCACCAGGGTTCAGGGTTTGGGCTGCCCAGAGGTTACATATGGAGTGAGAGTTTTTCTCTCCATGCGGGGTTAAACATTCTTTATCTCTTCTCTAGAGACAGTACTATGAGCGTGTTCAGTTTCTGTTTCTCTTCCCATTGTCTCTCAGGGGCTCCATGCTCTTTCCCTGCGTTAGGCTGGGGCTCCCACCTCCCCTGCCCGTCTCGGGCTGGCCCATTTTTCAATCTCCCCAGTTCGCACTCATTCAGGCATCTTTGAGGTTGTCTTCCTTCTTGAGTCTGTATTTTCTCCTTCCACTCTTGCGGATGAGAGAAATGTCCTTCTCAGTTTGATAGATGGGGCAGATGAAGTTTACAGAGCTCCCTTCCTCTCCACCATCTTGGCTCCTCCTGGACTTAAAGGTTTAATAGGAGTGCAAAAATATGTCATAAAAACAAAAATACTACAATGTGAGTTTTACCCTTAGTTGTGGTAACTTATGCAGTGCAGATTTAATCAACTCTATAAAGCCACCTTAGTTAGTCTACTAACTTAGACATTCAATGAATCAGGCGTTTGGCTTCATATGAGAAATACAAACATGACATAGATGTAGTTCTCATCTTCAAGGTACTCGCTATAGAGCAGAATTTATTTTAATGGTTCTTATCTTTTCAAGGAAAACATTGTTTTCATCCATTTATTTATTCCATCAAGAAATAATTGTTTTCACTGTGTTAGTATTTCTTTTTAACACTGGGGAATGGAAAGTATTTTTCTTACCTCAGTATACATTGAAGATTATTTGCTTTGCTTTGTGTGTTTCCATATGCTTTTGAGGGTAATATCTATATTGTCTTACTTTGGTCTTTATATTCAATTTTCTAGGCAGCTGAGTCATGCTATAACATACTGTAATAGAAGGGTTAGTGATGGTTTTTAAATGGTTAAAAAACAAAAAATGCCAAGTTAATGAAAAAGGTTTTTCTTGTCCTTTCTCATAGGTCTTGTCATAAGAAAATGACATCATTCTGGACCATCCTACTATTTCAGAATCCAGATTCTTTAGTACTAAAAGTGGTCCCTACTTACAAACTAGGATCACAGACTTTCCCTCAACCATCTCCTTATTGGAAACAGACTCAATACAGAATATAAATGCTGTTTCAAAGGCTTCTCATTGATCCTCTTCCCTTGAGGGATGAATCTGAAAACAGTGTGTACCACACAATATGGCTTAATTTCTACTAGTTTCTCTGTAATGAAAAGTACTTATAAAAGATGGCACTGTTTTGGCTTACATGTTATAAACAAGAATTCTCCCACTAGAGACAGGGACACCTGATGTCATACTTTGGGAGCTTGACTGTGTTGGTGTAAATTTTTTATATATCTGGCAGGATCCATTCTGGAAAATTGCCACCACCTTCTCAGTGGTTCATCAGAAAGTTACTAAGTATAACCTCTAAGTAGTTCAGAGTATGGTCTTAGCATGGGACCTTTTCATTTCTTCTTTCAAGAGAAAAGAAATAGACATGTTTGCAGGGTACATACTATGGCTAGGACTAAATGAGTTTCCTGCCATCTCTCAGAGAACAGGAAGTAAATACACCTGTCTATTTTGTACTCCTCTCCCCTGGCTACTAGAATGTGTTTTGCAAGGATCATGTCTCTTTCCTGTTTTCTAACATTGCATAGTATAGTCCCTCTAGACTTTATAAAGGGTTCTTCATCCTGAACTGAACAGTCTCTACCTGCATTTACTCCTTGAACTAAAGAATTAGCAAAGTAAGTATGCTGTCACCTTACTGCCCACAATGGAAGAGATCGAGAAAAATTGTGCTACTTAAATTTGTTGTTCAGTTCTAATACCAATTCCATTCATGATGCCATTTGTGTTGATTTGTTAGGGTTAGGTTATGCTTATAACTATAATTCACCTGTATCAGATTTTGATAAGTCACATTGTCCTTTGCATATAATGATTTGTGATAGTGGGGAAGATTTTAATATATCAACTACCTACCAATAGTATAATTAATACTCATTCTGGAATATTCTCCAGGGGCATTCCAAAGGGATACTTTGTGGAAAAGCATGAGTATTGTACTCATTGGGGCACCTGGGTGGCTCAGTCAATTGAGCATCCAACTTCAGCTTGGGTCATAATCTCACAGTTCATGAGCTCGAGCCCCGCATCGGGCTCTGCGCTGACAGCTCAGAGCCTGGAGCTGCTTCCGATTCTGTGTCTCCTTCTCTCTCTGCCCTTCCCCTGCTCACGCTCTGTCTCTCAAAAATAAATATACATTAAAAATTTTTTAAAAAAATAGTATTGATTCATAATATAATTATTTTCCTCTTGCTGATGCAAATTCCTTTTTTTTTTTTTTAGTTATGGATGAGAGTTCTGAAGAAGACTTACTAGCAGGTAGGATTTTTATAGATTCATTTATTATTTTTTAAATAAAGGAATGAAGAGAAATGGAACTAACATTTACTCGGTGTTTTACTCTGGGCTAGACAGGACATTATGTGTTTGACATATGCTCTCTGTATAATAATTATAATTGCTTTGCAAAGTTGTCATGCTGTCATTTTCTTCTTTTTCTTAATTATAAAACTGTGGTTTAGGGGCCTTGATTAATTGGCCCCAAATCCCATAGTTAATACATGCTTATCCATTACTTAACTCCAAGCCTTCCACGCTTTCAAACCAATTCCTCTCCCCACAGAACTTTTGCACCCTTAGTAACAAGAGACAGGATCCAGTTAAGATCTACCTCAAGGGGTGCCTGGGAGACTCAGTCAGGTAAGCATCCAATTTTGGCCCAGATTATGATCTCACAGTTTGTGGGTTGGAGCCCAGCATTGGCCTCTGTACTGACATCTCAGAGCCTGGAGCCTGTTTTGGATTCTGTATTTCTCCCTCTCTCTGTTCCTCCCCCACTCTCACGGTCTCTCTCTCTCAAAAATAACATTAAAAGTTAAAAATTTTTTTAAAAACTCTAGTTCAAGAACTCAGATTTTAACTGTTTGCTTTGGTTTAATTTTTTCTTCTGAGAAGCCTGATTTGGCATCGAATGTGTTTGTTCTAATGTGTTTGATAGGTAAAGTAGTAATCAATACCTTGTTTCTGCCATCAAGGGTTTGAGGGCAGATCTGCGTTAGCTGTGGCTTTAAGACTATAGATTATTTGCCTTCTCTTCCCTCAGATTAAAATCAGCAAAGGAAAAAGACATTTATGGTGAAACCCAAAAAGAAAACCAGGTACAAGCTTCCAACAGTCCTCTCCCAATGGAGTTGCACAGTTAGCATCTAACTTTCCCAGCAATATTGCTTGATGACACGTGCCCAGAGTGTTGCTAGCCTGAGAGGCTCACCCAAGCCTTGTGTTTGGGGTTTTGTCAGGGCTCGGTTAACACTGTTTAGACATCTAGACAGATATGCAGCTCCCACATGACTTACCTTAGTTACTGCATCTCCAACTCCCTTCAGTTAAATTGAAACCAGCATGGCCCAGGACGTCAGGCATATGCAAGTTCTCTTATCAGGAAGGATATTCCAAGGGCTCAGAGGTTACCTCCCCAGAAAACGGGTCAGGCTCTGTCCTTTCTTTAGAGTGTGCAGGATTGGAGCTTTTCCTGCACAGATTATCAGTCTATTCCTTATTACCCAAGGAGTTATTATACATCCTGCTATTTCTGACCTCTGTGTCTATAATGTAGAAACTTTCTCAACCATTTATGCAAAGTCTTACTATCCTTTAGGATCCAGCACAAATCTATCCATTTCCATGAATTCTCCATGCTGTCCCACATCTCTGCACATAAAAGCATTTGCAAACTCTGTCGTACATTGGGCATGTTTATGTATTGCCTACATATATATATCACTTTATTGGTCATGTCATCTCTCAGTGAAGATTCTTCATATAGTAAATTCTCAGGAAGTTAAGTTTTATTAATGAATTGCTCAGGCTTATTATTCATTCTTTAATGTAGAACTTTATTTGCCCTAAACTGTTTATTGGAAGATAAACTTCCAATCTTTAGTTTTAATATACAAAATTAAATATGCAAGTTCTTATCATTCTTAATTTCAGACTTCTAGCATATTCCCATTTTCCATCTATCTTTTCCTGCTAGAGATCTACTCTTTTTTTCTAATCACTTTGACTTTAATTGCTTTTCTCTGAACTTTCTCTACCTCTAGCATTTAATTTTTTTAATGTTTATTTATTTTTGAGAGAGAGAGGGAGGGAGGGAGGGGCAGAGAGAGAGA
The DNA here is from genome assembly GCF_006229205.1 of Suricata suricatta. Lineage (NCBI taxonomy): Eukaryota > Metazoa > Chordata > Mammalia > Carnivora > Herpestidae > Suricata > Suricata suricatta. The sequence goes on from NC_043701.1 coordinate 31,265,515, forward strand.
GAGAGGGACACACAGAATCTGAAGCAGGCTCCAGGCTCTGAGCTGTCAGCACAGAGCCTGATGTGGGGCTAAAACTCACGAACTGCGAGATCATGACCTGAGCTGAAGTTGGACACTTACCCAACTGAGCCCCCCAGGCGCCCCATCTACCTCTAGCATTTAAAAAAAGTGGTGATCAAAACTTATCACCTTTAAGGGAAAGATACTTTTACTTCCAATTAACTTATAGCTCTATACAAAATTTTACTAGTATTTTTTCCATCAAAGAACTTTATCAATAAATGCTCTTAATTACTTTTGAGTGCTTTTCCTAGATCACAGTAGACATTTTGGAGTCCTTCGTTCACTATTAGGATACATGTTGTGTTACTGACACGTTACTTTGTTCCAGGCAGTGTTCTAAGTGTTTGTTAATCTTTGTAACAACTCAGGAAGGAGGATTGTCCCATTTTTTTAAAGCATCCAAGACATGGGAAGATTAATTTGCTACAAGTGAAGTTTGATTCCCTTCACACATGCTACACTAGCCTCACCTGACTCTTAATTTAAAATTTCCTAAAAATTACACCTCCTACTTATATTTAGTGTCTCTGGTCTTTTTCTACATAATTACAGTAGAGTTGACCCAAGTCAGGCTGAGAGATCTAAATACTTTTTAAAATAAAATTTTAACTTTTAAGATAATATTAATTAAAAAAAATTAACTATCATTATGATGTCATTAAGATCATTAGTTTTTAAGTGTTATATAAGCCATTAATGCAGTGCTTTCTGGCAACTTGTATTAGCTTACAAATTTACCCTTTACAGAGTACAATTTATTGTAATCTATGATTTTCCTGATATAAGACAAATAAATGAAACAAGATATATTGTGCATATTTTCAGACATCAAAACAGAACATTATTTTCCTGCCCCTCAATACGCACATATACACACACACTTTTTCATACATGAAGTAAGTCGTGTATCCTCTGGAGATAGATATGTGCCCCCCCCCCCCATTCCCCTGCTCCTGAATTCTTTTTCTTTTAATATATTTCAAATGTAATAACAATTTGGTGCCATTTTCATTATTCGGTATTTGTGAAGCCAGCATACAGGAAAAGAAAACAAAAACCAGGGTTTACAGTTATATGAAAATTACCCTAATGAGAAGAGAGGAACCATATCATGTATTTGGAAAAACACTGGGGTAGAAATAACAGGATGGGATTTGGATCCTGGTTGTAGCAATACGTTACCTGTGCCACTTCTGGCAAGTAATATATCGAGAAGATAAAAGGATGTTTAAAAAAGAAACATGTACAAAAAAAGATGGAAGTAAAAGGTATAACAAAAAATCAATACAGAAAGTGAATGTTTAAAAAAATTTAATGCTGCACCTAAGATCTGAAAAATGTCTTATAGTCATTCTCAACTCCTCCATTCACCAAATAATGATCGTGAGCAGCAGATGGTATTCTGTTAACAAAGGAGAGAAAATGGCTGCTGAAGTCCTCTTTTGCCTTTATCCTTATTAAACAGAAAGTCTCTGCAATCTTAAAACACAGAAAGGGTTGGGAAAATGATTAATGAAAATTATATCCACTTAAAAGAGTTTCTAGTTGCTTTAGATTAATATAAGCCGTATAAGTTACATCCTAAAGTACTGAAGGAATTTAACAAAATAACTCATAACTTGGACAGTAAACCTTTGAGTCAGGGTGATTTGGTGGAGGTGCTAACAACAGATAGAAGCTTCAAAAACAAAAACTTGTTACTATCATTCCCTGGTATATCCACAGTGAAAGCATGGTACCTGGTGTGCCTTAATGGCTTTACAAATGTCTTTGATAAAATTCTAAAGTACTGTGAATTTTTCAGTTTGTGGAAAAATAGAAAAGGAAACTGATCACTAGGCGGCAGCATTGATTCATGAAAACCGAATATGCCCACCCAACATAGTTTCCCTGATAAAAGAGAAATGAAGATCCGTGCAAAGCATTGGACAAATTTCACATAAATAGTCCCTATAAACAAGTTGGAGAAGAGACTATCTAATAATTAAACAAATTTGTAGCTGGTTGAATGGGAGCACTATGCTGTCTAATGGATCCGTATCAACCTGAGTGGAGAGAGCTCTGGCTTATTAACATTGTGTTTTTCAATCTTACACAAACAGAATTTTTACCAAACTTGACAATGACTTAAAAACTGAGAAAAACAGCCCGAGGTAAACACAACAAAACAAAAATCCAAATCAGTAAAATAGAATATTAAAATGAATAAATATATAAAATGGGGTATATAACTATGCCAAGTTTAGAATGGATATCCTAGTTTATATGTAAAAAACTTGTTTTCATTTAAACCCCATCAATCAAGAGTATATGATTGCTATAAAACAAGTTTAATTATACTGTATATTTGTTAAATAATATACCTATTATGCATACCTTCCACTTCACCTTAAATCATCAGAATTTAAATATTCCAGTCTCTTACAGAGAGATATGGTAGCCAGTGGGACTCTGAAAAATGAAGGCGCAAGATCCCCATTTCCAGTTTGGCCTCTGAATACCTAGAATAAGCTGTTCACTGGTAAGTCCTATAAATCATACCAAATTTTGTAAAGGGGGCCTAATGTTATTGGTCACAATGCCAAAAGATCCATATTGCTATCCTTGTCTTAAAGGTAAGAACTTTGAAGCATCATTAGGGGCACATCCAAGCATATCATAGGTCTTTTAATAATTCTACCATACTTCCTTCCTTTGCTACTTATTGAGTATTCCTTTTTGTCCCATTTCAGATCTACTGAACCATCTCAGTGAGAGTGGAGCCTTATAATATTTAAAGCAATTCAGGTAATTATGAAAATGACCCACAACACAGGTTTGCAAACTGCCTTAGGTCATCTAAATATTTCTTTCAATCAGGCTTCAGGAACTTGATATTATACTTTCTACTCATAGGCAGCTTATAAAAATACAAAGACCTGGTCAAATTAGAGCCCTGTTACTCATAAGTGTGACTTTTCATAAGGCAGTTAACCTTACTGAGTGTTGATTACTCCATGTGTAAAATGGTCACTGTGCTAAGTATTTAGCATCATGCTTGACGCGATATGCACTTAATGCTACCTACTAAATTTTGAAGGTGAAGGCGCCAAATATACTGTATGGCCAGTTAAAGACTGTTCCATGATTCTGGGTAGCACCCAGCAGGTTGGCATGCCACTGTGAAGACACTGTATACTTGCTCATCCACATGAATACTTTGTTACATGTCTGAGGAACATGTTGACGTGGATAGTCTACATTTATATTAAATACTACGTTAAAAGTTTTTATCATGTCTCACAATAGGTGAAAAATTCTGAATGATCTTGTTAAAGTGTTAAATAAGATGTTTCAGTAAAACATGTTAGTGAAGCTTATCTTTTATCTCTTATTCTTTTTATATCAAGATTTGTAATATTTAAGCTAAAACTGTCAACATGTAAGGCCATTTGATTTAGTATTTTAGCCTAAAAGCAATGTTTTAAACTATTGCTTTAGATGGTATGTTTTCAGTAAAAAAGAAACAAATTCAGTCCTTTTGCAGTTAATTGTTTACAAAAAAATTTAGTGAAAATATCTTGCCAAGAAAAATTTGATTAAGCTGAACTTCGATAGTGCCAGAATCACAGAGTACAGAGGTTATTATGGGTTAAAATTTATTTGAGGCTCTTTATTAATAAGTGATTATAAGTCTCATTAAACAACATAAAAACTTGACAATGCATAAGAATCAAGTTGGCACTCATAGCTGTGTTTCCTTTACAATGTTCACGCAAAAAAACATCCAATTGAATTGGTTAAGAGCACAAAAAAACCTACCCTGTGCACCCAGGAATAAAGAATTGCTTATATCATTTGTTTTTTTTTGTCTTGTTTTAAAATTTTTTAAGGTTTATTTATTTTGAAAAAGAGAGACAGAATGCAAGCAGGGGAGGGGCAGAGAGAGAAGGAGAAAGGGAATCTGAAGCAGGCTCCAGACTATGAGCTGTCAGCACAGAGCCCAATGCAGGGCTCGAAATCACAAGTCATGAGATCATGACCTGAGCCGAATTCGGGCATTTAACTAAGCCACCCAGGTGCCCCAAGAATTGTTTATACTATATGGTGTGCTTTCATTTTCCCTACCATTAATAGAAATATCCATACATATTTGGGTAATGGTTTTTCTGATATCCTCAGGTAAATTCATCACTTTAAGATTTTAGAAGGATACATATTAGAAACTCATTGCTGTGGGGGCGGGGACTGATTTGCTTACTACTTTGTGTGTAATTTGTATTATATTAAGCATGTTGGCAAAGTATGACTTAGACTTCATTTGTACTGTTAGAATACATTTCACTTAGCAAATGAATGACCTGATTCCTTCCTGATTTTTGGAAGTAGTTTACCCATTTAAAATACCACTATTTACTTAAGCAGCACATTTGGTTTATAGTCTCTAATTAAGTTACCTGTTTGGTTTATTCAGTTTGCATTATTTTCATTTTATTATTAATTATAAAACCTTATATTAGAAAGCAAAATATTTGTTTTATTTATTAAAGAGACAGCGAGTATGTGGGCACACATGGGGGAATGGGCAGTGAGAGGAAAAGAGAGAAGAAATCCATACAGGTTCTGCGCTGTCAGCACAGTGCCTGAGGTGGGGCCTGAACTCATGAACTGTGAGGTCATGACTAGAGCTGAAATCAAGAGGCGCATGCTTAATTGACTGAGCCACTTAGGCGCCCCTAAAGCAAAGTATTTATGATACTAGTTAATACTAGTTAATACTAGTTAAACTTCCTCTAATCTCCAGGCAGATCAGATCATCAACCAAGATATGCTGGATGAGCATGTCTGAAGACCAGTGAAGAAAACTATCTCAACAGTTCTCTCTTTGAAGTCTTGTTTCTGTGAAAGAGTGAAGATATTTTCCTCTGGAAAACGTTTTATTTGTGAACCAAAAAACTATCAGATCTAACAAGTAGAGTTTTAAATATTAAAAAGTACAAATGAAATCTACCTCTAAACTCTGGAAAGATCTATTCCAGAAGCTCTTTTCAGATTTTATATAAATTAGCCCTCATCTTCTCTTATTGAGCTTGTATTAGTTTCAGCCAAGGGTCAGGACTATGGCCTACAGGCCAAATCTCCCACCTGTTATTTTATGAAGTTTATTGGAGTACAGCCACAACTATTCATTTATGTATTAGCTATGGTTGTTTTCATGCGACAACAGGATTGAGTAGTTTTGACAGCAACCATATGGCCCTCAAAGCTTAAAATACTTGCTATCTGCATTTTTACAAAAATGCCAACCCTAACACTTGCCAACCCTGAAATACTTTCATGTTTTAAAAAAGAAAAACTATAAATTTTGTTTGAATTACAAGAATGTAAATATTTTTCTATTTTCTACTCACCAAAAAGTTACATACTTTGGCCCTCAGTGAGTTGATGAGGATTTATATGGACCAGTCTAGAGATCTCAACAGTAATTGAAACATTGTTTCTATGGATTCTTTAAAAAGTCTACAGTCAACTGGGGCACCAGAATGGCTTAGTTGGTTGAGCGCCTGACTGAGGCCATGATCTCACAGTTCTTGAGTTTGAATCCCACCTTGGGCTTGCTGCTGTCAGCACGGATCGTCTATCCCATTATTTCTCTGCCCCTCCCCTGCTTGTGCTCTCTCTCTTTCTCAAAAACGAAACAAAACAAAACAAAGTCCAATCAACTATACAGAGGGTTTTAGAAAACAGTCTATTTGTAGATGAGGGACATTATCTACTTAATTGATTCATTCAAATAATCAACCTATCTGTTGATTCTCTGAGGAACCATGTTTACTTCTTTTAAAAATAGGTTTATGGAACCAAGGAGTCAAGTTCTAACAATAATAGCGAGCACTGACTCAATATAATCATAAGGTTTATTTACTCACATTTATAAACAACAAAAAACTCCATTAATGCTAAGAATTCCCCAATTTTTAAGATTAAAAATTTTTAAGACTATATGGAATCTTTTTTTTTTCCAGATAATATGCAACTTTGTTAGCATTTTTTCTTTTCTTAACCACAAATATTTTTTACCCAGACTTCTAAAATACTAGAGAACAACCAAGGACCAGGGCAGTGTGATAAATGAGGATGGTTCAGACAACAAGACTTACCTTTCTGTGACTTTTTAAAAAATCAAAAACACATGTTATCTTGCACTACTGATGGTATTTGTATGCTTGATTTAACATAGCACACAAATTTCTCTTTTTAACTAGTGTTCTATAAATATTAAAATACCAAATATTTTTTCCAAAAGTTCTCACAGCACACATCAGATTTTCATACTATTTAAAAGAAAAATAAAAGTAAGCTACCAAACATGATTTAGGCAAAATAAATAAATAAAAATAATAAAAATTTTTCAAGGAAATGTAGAAATATTTTAATTTACATATCATCCTACAACGAATCAATATAGAGTCAAAAGGCCACAATTACACATTCATAAAAATTCCATACATCAGAATAATCAGTTTCTATACAAAGATTTACAGATGTCCAATGTATGTAGTTTTTCCTCAGTGTGCTACAGAGTTTAGAGGTTCTGCTCGAATGTTCCCCAAATCAAGCGCAGAATCTGTCTCTTCATCAATTTCTCCAATGACTGCACTGTAGTTAAGGAGAAAAAAAAATCAGTTAAAATAATCTCATTTCTAAATAAAACTGAAAGGACACAGTAAAACCTACTTACTTAAGGTGAAAAGCAAGTACCCTTTTCATGAAGTAGTGAATTGCAATTTAAGCCACAAAATTCAAGAAGTAATTTGAAGGCAACATTATTGCACCAACCAATATTAAAAGACACTGTATACAGTATGATTGGATCATGAGTCTTTAAAGGAAAATGACACATATCAGATAGATATGGTACAGAACCCCAAAACTGGGGCACCTGGGTGGCTCAGTTGGTTAAGCATCCACCTTCGGCTCCGGTCATGATTTCACAGCTTGGTTCGTGAGTTCCAGCCCCCCTGAGGCTCTGTGCTGACAGCTCGGAGCCTGGAACCTGCTTCGGATTCTGTGTCTGCCTCCCTCTCTGCCCCTTACCTGCTTGTGCTCTGTCTCTCTCTCTCTCAAAAATAAGCAAACATTAAAAGAAAAAAAAAGTACAGTTCTTCACATCCAAAGATAATAGTAGCAACAGGTACTCAGGCATCTTAACAAATGATTTTTGACGTGACTGGCTAGGGTTAAAGCCAGAAAGTTTCCTTGCTTCAACACCACCGTAACATCTATAACATTATTCTCATTAATACCAAGCGAAACACCACGCCATGGCTCTCGAGCTGGGTACGGCTGTTATATCCAGACCCGAGGACACATATAAAACATCACAGCATCAAAAATTGGTTGTTTAAATTAGTTTGGCTTTAATAAGAGTTAATTCTATAGGTGAATGCAATTAATAGAGAATTTTCCCACTTTTGCTTTAAACTTTATAAAGCCTTCAGCTCTCTGATATATGAGAAGTACCAAACTCTGGTTAAAATAAATATTGTTTTCTCAATATAAAACAAATCAAAGATCTCCATTCCACCTTAAAACACTTAGTATCATTTAAAATCCTTTAGGAAAATAGCGGAGTGCTGGCACAGGTTTCAAAACTGGGTTTCCAAAGGAAAAGCAGGAGGCCGACCTGCCGTGTTCACTCACATGCACAGTGCAAATCCTCCCACTATGGCCAATTTCAAGCTGCCACCAGGACATCAACCAGCCGGCCAAATTCGTGAAAATATAACAATCTGCTTCCACGAGCCGGTCAAGCTGGCTCTAGCACACCACTGAGTCTACACCAAAGTCTAAATTTTTTTAAAAAATGAAGTTGAAACGTTTGTTTTTTTATGTTTTAAAATCAAAGTAGGAGAAAACTTCTTGAAATCAATTATTAGGCAGAGATCCAATAAAAACTAATCATTATTAGTCTGGTCAGGGAAACTGGCCCCCACCAAATACTTTGCCTTTCTCTCATATTTTATAGCTCACTTTATGACCTCACACCTAAAAGTCACCTCTTTAGAATATTTTATAAACTCCCCAATTTTGATTACAGATCAAAGGATTTATCCATCTAAAGGTGATTTTCTTAAGTTAAATGAATAAAGTATTCCCTCATCTTCTATATCCTATTTGTCTTCCAAAATGATGTGTAATTGATCTTTTGCTGCCTTCCACCCATGTTTTAATTCTATACTCACTAGAAAACGGATTCAACAACTTTAAAGCCTCTTCAACTGCACTCTCTCATATAATAGCTACAAGGGACTATTAAGTGTAATTAAATTTAAAATTCAATTCCCGTCACACCAGTTTTCAAGTACTCAATGGCCACACCTGGCTAGCACCTTACTACAGTGGACAACGCAGCCTGACATTTCCATCTCTGCCACAAGCTCTACTGGACACTATTGCTTTATACTCTTGTAAATTGCTACCACTAAAGTATATTTTCTCAAACTGTCATATCAGTGTGTCGTAAGTTAACTGAGGCTACAGCATAAACATGGAGCCTCTTAGGTGTTCCACTTATACTAAAAAATTTAAAGAAAAAAAGTAGTGGTTAAGTACTTATTCATAGACTCAAAAGTTACAGAGCATGAATTCTTTAAAATTATTCACAAAAGAGGTTTCAAAGGCATTTTTAAACCCTAGCCTTGGACCCTAAGAAGTATATTTATGTTCCTCTAAAATTAGGGTTATTTTGGAAGAACATTTTACCTACCAGAAATGTGACCAATCTCAGTAGATAAAAACCTCTTCTCCACACACCAAGGCAGTGCACCTATAGTAGATTTGATCTGCCTTAAAAAGAAGACCTAAGTACTTACACATTGTCACCTCTGACGATGTACAGCCCTAGCACCACCTGTTCTACTCCCTGTGAAGAGCTGAAAACTCGTTCATGACTTTCATCCAAAATCAAATTAATGGTCTGGTCAAAACCTTTCAGTGTTCCCTGTAAAGAAAACATTCAAGAGAAAAAGACAAATATTCTGGTTTACTTGAATGTATACATTAAATGACACAAAACTTTTAGTTCCAGGGACACTAACACAAGTATTGATTTTAAATATAAGTCCACTGAAAATAGAATACCTCTTTAGAACGAACATTACCCAAAACTTACCTCTTGGCTTTTGAAGAGGAAAAACCACACCACACATCTGACTAGTGTGCAGAGTTGTTCAGAGTTACAAAGGACACCCATGTACCAGTGTAAGGAAGTAGCCTAAAAGCCCATGTGGTGTAGGAGCTAACATTAGACACAGACTATTACAAATAATAAGGGAAAAATACATAAATATACAAAAAGAGGGAAGCCTATACAGACCAGCCATAGCTGGTAACACAACAGTATCACTTCATTCTATAAACTAGTCGGAGGCCCCGTGCTAAACACACTGCACACATTATCTCAAGTCCTTTTCATCCTTTGAGGTAAATACTATAGTTATTCCCACTTGAGAGAAGAAACACTGAGGCATAGAGAGGTTAAGTCATCTCTCAAGGTTTCATGGGGAGAAAGTAGCAGAGCTAGGTGTTGAACCACAAAAGGCTAGCACTGAACTACCATATTATACTTCTACAAACAAGCAAATATAATTTACCATTCTTTGGAGATTCAAATCAGTCCCATAAATATATGCAAACTTCAACTGGTGGGGACAGCTAACATTTAATAAGTACTTACTATCTGCCAGTGTTCTATGGGCCTCATATGTATTTATTTAATCTTCCCCAAACCCGGTAAGGTAGATACAAATAGGATTGTAATTAGTAAAATCAGAACTTGAAGGAAGTATTCAGAGAAAATTTTATGGAAGAATCCTGGTTTTGAATAAAGGAAGATATGGGTCTAACACAACATAGTAACTCAAATGTTTTTCAAGTTTCTGAAGAAATGTCAACTTATATTAGTTTTGGTTGGTTAATTCTCTCAATCTCACTATTAAACTGTTTTGAAAATAAAAATACGTAAAATCAGAAGATAAAAAGAGAAAATGATAACCTAGAATTTGGAAGAGAAAGAAAATCTGGAGTATTTATAACCTAATTAGTACGTAGTTATTATCACAGAGACATAGCCTCTTGACTTTATTTTACATGTTAAGTGTTCTATCAAGTGAGACAGGTGTCAAAAAAATTACAAAATTACTGAACTTTAGTATTCAAAATGCCTTTTAAAAAAGCTTTCCTTCTTTTTTTTCTTTAAAATTTTTACTGTTTATTTTTGAGAAAGAGAGTCAGAGCACAAGCAGGGTGGAAGCAGAGAGAGAGAGGAGACACAGAATCTGAAATAGGCTCCAGGCTCTGAGCTGTCAGCACAGGGCCTGATGTGGGGCTCGAACCCATAAGCTGTGAGATCATGACCTGAGCAGAAGTAGGACTCAGCCAGACTTAAGCCAGGTGGCTTAAACTACTAAGCCACTGAGCTGCCCCTAACTTTCCTTCTTCTACACAATTTAAATATTTCTCACACTTATCTATCCTATAAAAATAGGAAAATTTAAATGAGGGTTTCTTTTTTAACAAAATAAAAAACCTATTTGCAAATATTTAATAGCAATAGATTTCTTAAAGTGTTAAGATGAGATAAAAATGTTTCAAACTGCCCTTACTGACAAAATACACTGAGATGCCTAAAAAAAAGATTGTTCTCTTGATTAAGAAGGAAGCAAGGCAGGGGCGCCTGGGTGGCTCAGTCGGTTAAGCGTCTAGACTCTGATTTTCAGCCAAGGTCATGATCTCAGTTTCCGGAGTCTGAGCCCCGCATCAGGCTGTGTGCTGACAGCACGGGGCTCACTTAGGATTCTCTCTCTTTCTACCTCTGCCTCTCCCCTACTCACACTGTCTCTGCCTCTCTCACAATAAATAAATAAACTTAAAAAAATTTTTTAAAGAAGGAAACATGGCAACTGGCCTTAGCTTTAGAGTCAAGTTCAATTTATTTATTTAGAGTCAAGTTGAATTTAAATTTCAGTTTTGTTCTGCCACTTATTATCCAAGTCACTCTGGGACAGTGACTCACTTTTTCTGAACCTGGTTCCTAACTGAGAATTCAGCAATACTTCTTCAGAGTTGTATTGAAGATTAAGTGATATAATAAATATCAAGTGCCTGGTACATGATATACATCTAAATAAATGGCTAAATTTAACACTTTGATAAGTCACTTAGGGACTCACTTGGAAAAATCACAAGGATTAAAAAAAAAGACACAATTACAAAATGGAAAAATAAGAGATTAAATTATATGAATTAGATAGACAACAGAGAAAGTTTAGCAGCTTTAAAACTTTTTTAAACACTGTATGAATTATAAGTGAAGAAATAATTAAGTAGCTAAAAATCATGAGATCAATTCCTCAGATCAAGAAACAGATCAAGGAGAGAATCCAATAATTTTCTGGAATAAAAAGGGGATACTGTGATAAAAAGTCAAGTGAATTAAGAGTCAATTATAATGTTCTCTACAGCAAAGAAAGGTCATACAACCTACAAATACTAAAAATATATTAACAACTATACAAATCTTAAGTGTTCATTATTCTATATACGTAGTATCTAAATCATAAAGAAGTTTCTTAGAGACATACACAAAACTGAAAAAAAAAAACCACTATGATTCATGTCGTGGATGTCAGAGCACTGAATGGGGGAAGGAAATAAAAATGTTAGAGAAAGATAAATATAAAATACAGGCAGATGACTGAAGATTAGACTAGAAACTCTCTGAGGACAGACTCTATTATTCATCTTGGCTCCTAGAAGCTTTGTATATAAATTACACCCAACATTTATTAATGAAGAAAATATGGATCAGCAGTTATTTATGATAAAGAGCTGAATCATAACAAAACTGCAATACAGGTGTACTGTGGTGCTCAGACATTAGAGATCGGAAGTTGGACTTAAAACTTTCCAAGGAGAGAATGGATATGCTAAACACTTACCACAATCATTCTCCCATCAGAAGTAATAACTGCCACAGTTCCTGATAACTGAATTAAGGAAAGCATTCTCAGGGAATGAAAATTAAAATGTTACAATCTTGTAAGGAGATGGTTTGAATCACTAGGAAAAAGTTAAGATACAACTATTCAACATAGCCACTACATTCACAATATAACTTTAAGTGTCTAACTTCCTCAATTAAATTACAAAATTAAAACAGGGAAAAGAGAATCCCTTTCTGTTTGTGATCAGTTGTTTCCCATCTATCTCAAAACAGCTGAGAAGTTTGGTACTCTTTTTCACTGGGGAATGTTACCAGTTGGGAGTTTGAGCAAGACATTTCCCCCTTTACTCAACCTGTTCCTTGATCTCTAAAAGGAAAACTAAATTAGTGCTAAATTAATCAATGTTGACGGTTTTCTAAGTGTTAAGACACTTTCTTCTAGGACCTGGCCTCTGGAAATCAAAAAAGATGCTATAATCAAGGTCACAAGGTGCCAATACGCTTGCATTATTAAGCCGTTAGTATTTCACTTTTGTCCCATATTTGTACACGAGAGCCATGTAATGTTTCTCTCCTGAGATTTTATAATGGTAACAACTATACAGGGTACATTAAGCCTTCCCCTGGGGTTTTAAAAGTTATTTTGCCCTTCGTGACAAGCAATTACAACGAGTGTCATTTTCATCCTATCAACAATGTGAAGACTTTGAGTGGTAAAGGGCCAGAAAATCTGTGCGCCATCCTTAAAGTTTCTGGTTCTCTTCGAACAACGAGCAAAGCCAATGAATAAAACAATGATTTGCCTCCTCGCCAAATGTGAACGTATAGGCCCCAAGGAAGTAGTATGGAGGAACAGATGGCTGATTACTATAGAGACAGGGATTTCTATAGAGACAGTTCGGAATATTTCGGGTATTTTTAGGTTAAAATTAACATGGGCCCTGACCCGCAGGAACGGCGGGCTCCAGCCCCGGGATCGGGATTGGCGGGTCCCAGGTCCTTAAGCCCCTCACCCGCAGCCCAGGCCGCGCAGTGGCCGCACATCCCAGCCGCCCGCCGATCCCTACTCCGATCGCTCCAGCACCAGCCCTCCCAGTGCGCACGCGGGCTGCGCCGCGGCTCCGACTGACGGCTGTAGCAGCCTGCCCGAGGATACGGTTGATGTAGTTCTCCAAGGCGGACGTCATGATGGTCGGCCCGCCGCTCTGAACAACACAGCAGCGCAGGCTACAAGTGGAGCTAAAAAGGCCCGCCAGCGACCGGCAACCGCTCCCGCCGAGTGGCGGAAGCAAATATCGCGAGAATTACAGCTCCGCCGGCTGAGAGGGTAGGAAATTTAAAGAAACCGGCCAACCACACTTGAGAGGCAAAGCGACGGCGAGTTAGTGCGCCTGCGTAGTGTTTCCGCTGTTTTTCCGGCAGGCGAGCTCTGGAGCCAAGAATGACGAAAGCGAGCCGCGGGCGGAAGAAAGGAAGAAGCTTCTTGAAGGTGGGGTAGGAGGGAGACGGTGGGAGAGCGAGTTTTCTAGCGGAGTGAAAGGCAATGTTGTAGAAGTCACCGGGGGAGAATGTTGAGAGAAGACAGGGAAGGCGGGAGAAAACGAAATAAGGTGTTTCACCACAAGTAGAGAGATGAATGTGTTCTCATTTGAAATGTAAGTGCGGGGAAGTGAAACGATGCCTAATTTTCTGCCACAGGGGCCGAAAATTAATCTTTTAGAAGCTCGGTGTCCTAGGACAAAATTGTGCACGTGTGACATCTCTGGAGAACACTACAGTAAAAAGCATGTTCGCGCGTTCCACATTTCCCTTTAAAAGTGCTCCAACGTGAAGGCGTAGTTACTCTTTTTTTTTAAGAAACTGAATACAAACAAAGATGTGTGATCTTCTCAAAGAAAACCGCCTCCCGTTCATCACACTGCAGGGTCTCTCTGCCCTCAGGGTGAAATTAGCAAATACCTGGCAGATCTGCCGCTGCCTGCCAAAGAAAGGACTCTGAAAGAGCCTTCCAGATAAGCACGAGACTAGGTTTTAGACGCGTCTCTGCTAACGAATTAGGCGGGTGTCCTTGCAGAAGTAATAGCAATTTGCCTGGGTCTCAATCCTGTCACTGGTATTATTTTGGGTATCACATATATTACTAGAAAAAGTCACTTCTATTTTACGGTAACTTATAACTTGAGTTAGGGTTATGATTTCTTAACTGAAGTATTATGGGTTTGAAATCATTTGCAGTTTCATCCTTTTTCTTCTGAAAAGTGAAGCGTGTTTTCATAACAGCACACTCAAAAAATTACCTACAGATCATTCCCAAAAGGTTAGTATTTTATATACTGAAGGGTACTCTGACCTGTTTGAAACTCCATATAGTCTGGAATTAGGTGATGAGTGTTCCATTATTTTTAGGGGGGCGGGGGAAATGAAAAGTATTTTCCATCAATGAAAACATGAAGATACTTTTTGATTTGCGAATGTTAGACATGGAAATAAAGAAAAACAGAGTGCTGATTAGTGATAAATGAGATATTACTAGTAAGGAGTTTTAAAAAATAATGTGCTATATTTTTAAAATGAATAATTCGTGTAAGTTTTTCATCTCTTAGAGTGCTTATGTTTGAAAATGTTTATTAACATATAGTAACAATTAATTTTTATCATAAATACATTATAACTTTATGACCTTGTGAGGTTTCCAGTAAATTAATATGCCAGATAAATAGAAGATGTGGAGTGGTTATGTAGCATCACAAAATCCCTTTAGCTTGAACATTTTTTTACACAAATCTTAAAACTGCTATATTTTCTGTAGTCCCTAAGGGTCACAAATGCTGAGAGAGAGCCTATGGATAGAGGAAAGTCCAGTTAGTAAGACAAAAAAAAAAAAAAAAGACATCAGATGACCTTGGGATTCTATGGACAGAGAGTTCAACACCTCATAAAGGAAAATTAAGTCAGGGGAAAAGGATAAATATAAACATCTGACAGCTGAAAAACCAAAGTGTACAATGACACCTTTAGTTTCAATCAAAACCTCTCAAAATGCTACTCATTTACATAATACTCTATTACTGTTAAAAAGACGCAACCAAAGTATGCTGGAATAGATACTCATTTTATTCCATTAGTCCTGAATCTAAACCTTAAGGAGAAAACTAAATTTTGCTTTCATATTTAGTTCATTTAAGACTAGCCTACGGGTGCCTGGGTGGCTCAGTTGGTTAATCTACCAACTCTTGATTTAGGCTCAGGTCATGATCTCATTGTTCAGGAGCCCGAGCCCCTCTCCATCAGGCTCTCGGCTGACAGTACAGAGCCTGCTTAGGATTCTCTCTCTCTCTCTCTCTCTCTCTCTCTCTCTCTCTCTCTCTCTCTCTAAAATGAATAAATAAACATTAAAAAAAAAAGACTAGCCTAAAATTTTTTATATCTCCCAGCCCAACCTTGAGCCTCCCCCTCATTAGAAATCCAGTCGCCTGTATTCAGAACAACAGATAAGAGTAAACAAGAACAGGACAGAGAAGAGAAAGGAGAATCCTTAGACATATGACATCCTGGGAGTTACTTTTTTGCTAGTGGAAATCAATGTGTATAAAATGGGTCTCTCTGGAAGCACTGCTAAGGAGGATCTTAATGATCGTCCTGAGAATCAGGGCATAACTCATCTCTCTTTGTATTCTGCATTCTTTTGTTAATCTGAAGAATCAGACTCATACTAGGATCTGAGTAAACTGAATTTTACTTTGCTGTGAACGGCCCATGGAAAATATTACTTTTAATCTAGTATGATATGAACTCACATTTACTTTTTATTGATTTACATTCCTGAGTTCCAAAAGTGTCAAACACTTAGTAATAGATATTGAATAGATCATTCTAGGGTTTTCCAAGACAAAAAAGGACATAAATCATGGTCTCTCCTTAGAAGTAAATTACTAAATAGGTGCAGAGCTTTTATTATAAACCTGAAATAATTAGGACATGGAAAAACAATAAATATTCCAAATTATAAAGATAATTGATGTTGAAATATTAGTTCATTTTACACTATAAATTATAAAGTGTTTCCCATATATATATATTTTTTTGTCTTTAAGATATTAAGACAGGCATTTTAAACTCCCATTTGCTAAAGGATGGGGGTGGGAAATCACATACTGTCGGAATTGAGAAGCAGTAAAGGATCATGATTAAGAGCACTGACCTAGGAACTAGCCTGTGTACATTTGGATACTGTGTAATCAAGCGGATTGCATAATCTTACCTCAGTTTCCCCAAGTGTAATGTTGAGAAAATGTTGGTACTTACCTCATCAAATTTGGGGGGAACTAAAAGTAATTCTTGTAAAGCTTGGCATAAATAAGCACTTAATAAACGTAAGTTGTTATAACTCAAGCACCTCTATCACGGGTAACCTTTCTCTCAGTCCTGAAGCTTGTTCTCCTACAATAATTTTGTTCACTGCCCTTTTTTCTGATTGGCCAGTTTGAAGGGTTACGCATTTTAAGTGCTTGAGGAAGAGGGATATGTATTAAAATTTTGGAAGGCTTTATGAAACCTTCTGAAAAGCATAAGACTTCACCTGGGGCTTGAGGAAAAGTACAAATTCACTTTAGGAAGATTAATCCGACATCATTTAGCGGTGGTAAGAACTAAGGACAGAAAGGCTAACAAGAACCCAGGTGTGACTTTCTGAGTTATAGCAGTAGGAGTGGGAAAGCAGAAGAAATACCGTTCAAAGAAAACGGTTAAGAAAGGGAGTGGGCAGACCGCATATTGTGGGCTGCATTGTGCTAGTGGTGGGTGAATTGGAAGGATGGCGAGTGTAGGGAGAGCCTGGAAAAGACGAGACTGCTGGGTATTAAAGTAGATTCCTGGGTGTAAAACTGTGTCACTTACCAGCTAGTGTGAGGATACAGAACATACTGGTTACCCTTAAAAGGGCATTCACTTAATCTTAAAGGTCTAGTGGAGAGCCAGTCTGTCTCAGGAGGTTCACTGTTTGCCCTTAGACAGGATAATGTACATTAACAAAATACTTAGATCTACTTTTATGCATTCTTTACATTATTTTTATTTTGAAAATCCAAATAGTAGTGAAACATTTTAGCTACAGTGTGCTATGTAGGAATAAATACTGCATTCATAAAAAGCTCACTTGGAGCACCTGGATGGCTCAGTAGGTTAAGCGGCTGACTTCTGTTCAGATAACGAACTCATGACTCTTGAATTCCAGCCCAGCCTTGGGCTCTGTGCTGACATCTCAGAGCCTAGAGCTTGCTTGGGATTCGTGTCTCCCTCCCTCCCTCTCGCTCTCTGCCCCTCCTCCACTCACATGCTCTTACAAAAGTAGATAAACATTTTAAATTTTTACATAGCTCTCAATATAACAGCTTAAGGAAAAAATGGATCTGGGAAGGACTACTCCCCAGGACTACTGATGAATAATAGTTGCCTGACTTCACTCTCACTGAAATAACCTGGGAATCTTTGAAAACTGATGACCTGGCCCCACACCCAGACATTCCAAATTAAATCGTTTGAAGGGAGAACTCAGGTAACTGCGAAATGAAACAAAGTTTGGGAATTACCGAACTGCCGCTAATAATTCCTAACAAAGAAAAGCTGTTGTTACTTATTTACCTTTTAAAAAGAGTTGAAGGTAGCTTGAAAAATGAGTTTATGGAAGAGTTTACACTGCTGAATGCTTGAAACAAGAGCAGACTCCTGTTATCAGAGGTTGCAGGTGAAGCAGTTGCAAACTTTGCACAAAATGTAGTGATGCCAGAGATGGATGGCTCTGATTCATTGTGCTGTGGCTTTTGCACAAAGATCTAAGAGAACTGCAAACTAAGCACTATCAAAATGGAGAACAGAACTAAGCTAAGCCAAAGGAAGAATGGAGTGCCACACAATGAAAGATGTCATTTGTGTACTGTCTTGCTCCAGGCCTGGCGTGATCATGGTGGAGTCAGCTGCATACTTTGCATTCAGCTGTTGTTTCTTGGTAGCACAAGACATAAAGTGCTAAGAAAAATTAAGTATGAACCAACCCGCCTTCCATGTTATGCTAACATTTATCCCCTATTTAATAATCACGTAAGCTGATTTATATTATACAAACCAGCGCTATAGCACAACAGACTGTTACAATTCCACTCAGAATATGGG
This sequence comes from Suricata suricatta, assembly GCF_006229205.1. Classification (NCBI taxonomy): domain Eukaryota; kingdom Metazoa; phylum Chordata; class Mammalia; order Carnivora; family Herpestidae; genus Suricata; species Suricata suricatta. The sequence goes on from NC_043701.1 coordinate 31,283,732, forward strand.
CTCTAAATATGGCTAATCTGGGGTGCCTGGGTGGCTCAGTTGGTTAAGCATCCGGCTTCAGATCAGGTCATGATCTCATAGTTCGTGGGTTTGAGCCCCATGTCAGGCTCTGTGCTGACAGCTCAGAGCCTGGAGCCTGTTTTCAGATTCTGTCTCCCTCTCTCCCTCCCCTGCTTGTGCTCTTTCTCTCTGTCTCTCAAAGATAAATTAAAAAATAAAAAATAAATAAATATGGTTAATTTGTCACTGTTTACTTCTCCCCTTCTGTGGTTCACCCACCTCTTTAGCAGCAGGTAGCTTTTTGGATAGGAAGGTCTTACAGCCCCTGACTCTGTCCTAAGAGGATGTTTGAATTTTTACGGTGTGGGGTGGCTTTATTTAAATAGCAAGTGAAGAGTAGGACTAATCTGAACAGAGTACCCATACCAGAGCGATTCAATATCTTTTTTTTTGGTATAAATTACCATCTATGTGTTATCACAACCACAAAGCAAGTTAATTAACATTCCTTCAAGCCAATGCATTTACTTGCAGTTTTACTTCTGCTGGTATTTAAAGCTTAGTGTCTTTAGTGGCTTGGATTGCAGTACAGGTAAAATTATATTGTCCCTTTCATTGGGATTTGGCATGACAAAATTAAAAAATCATATTGAAGGCAAACATTACTTTGACTTAGGTGTCTAGAATCTTTCACCTGAACTCATTCCTGAATGGTATAATCCACACTGAAGGAATAGATTGACTTAGATTTGTTGTGACATTATATTGCAAGAAAGATCAAATTTAGAGACTCCTGGCTGGCTCAGTTTGTAGAGCATGCCACTCTTGATCTTGGGGTTGTGAGTTTGAGCTACATGTTGGGTGAATAGATCGCTTAAGAATAAAATCTTAAAAAAGAGAGAGAGATCAAATTAGATATATTGGTATCCTTAGGGAAAAATACTGAAGTTAGGCTATGAGGGATGAATAATGTGAGAAAGCACAGAAGAGAAATGGAGTAGTAGAGTGACGTAGTTGAATTATATTGACGAAACTAAGTTTGACTAACCTTCCGTTACTTTTGGGAAGCAAATGCTGAAATTACATTAAAATATGTAAAATATGCCAAAGTTATTAGGAAAAATCAATTGTACTATACATTAGAGATTTGGACATATTTGATTTTGGAGTACATATAAACAACTTAGGTACTGTTGTTCCTGACCATCTTTCTCTGTGATACAGAGTCCTTTTAAATTCTAAACTTCTCCCAGAATTTCCTCCACAGTGGAATTAAGTAAAACATGGGTTTCTTCAGCCCAAATTACTATTTACTCATGTGTGTATTTCTGACTCATTATACTATCATTATCGTAAGGTGGAGGGCAAGGAGTGGCACATATTCAACCTGTACTGAAGTCTTCTCGATCAGACACTCACTGTCTTCTCAGCCCCCATCTCTCCTGTGAACATGTTCCATGGTTTTAGTTCCTTTGGGTTTTGTCTTGCCAAAGTCATTTTGTTAGTAAATCAGAGCCAGTATTTGAACCTAGGCAGTCAGGCTCCAATGTACTACACTGAAGTTTTAATGTTGTCCAAAGGAAATGCCCAGTAGAGTGAAAAAAATATGATTTAAACAAAACGTCATTTAAGGTTAATGGCCCAGATGTGGGCACTTGTGACTCATCCTTCAAATTTCTGGTTAGGCCACTTAAAAAGTTATTCAACAATAAATTCCTTTGCTGCATTTATTACATATATTTTTCTACATCATCTGTTTCTATTCAGTTGATCTGTATTATTACTGTGAAACTTTCTAACAGTGGTTGGCAAGCTATAGCTCTCAGACCAAATGTTTTTATAAAGTTTTATTGGAACAGCCATACCTACTGATTTATATGTCTATGGCTGTTCTTCAGGGACAGTGGCAAAGGTGAGTGGTTGTGAAAGAGACCATACGGCTCACAGAGTCATAAAATATTTGCTCTCTGTCTCTTTTGCAGAAAGTTCACAGATCTCTGTTCTCTAATGTCAACAAATGAGATTTCTAAAGTTTTTATATCAGTATTACCAAATTGTCCTTTTATAAAGTTCGCACACTTCCCACCAGGAAAATGAGATGATTCATCATCATCCTAACCAGGCTTAAGTATCACCAAGATGCCCAATTTGACCAACTTTAAGAAATAATTCCTCCATTTTTCTGAACTTAATAATTTGTACCATGAATAACAAACAAATAAAACTCAGATTAGACTTCAGAAGTATGTCTGTGTTTTTTCTTCCTTTTCTCCCTTCCTTCCTATTGTTGGAGTTTCAGCAGAATTGTAGATACATTTTCCAAGTCATTACCCCATGTGATAATGCACGTAATGGGATTTTTCTTGCATAAGAAATAGAAAATAAAGAGTGATCTTTATTTTTATTTTAAGATATGCATTAGAAATTAAAAACCACAAAAAAAAAATTAAAAACCACAGACATCATAACACAGTGAATTAAAGGAAATTATCAGCAGAGAGGGTTTTTCTTCTCCCCTTTGGAAACAAAAAGTAGTAAATCAAATTAAACACAACTCTGCATTAGGGATATTAATCTTTGTGGGTTTTTTGTGTTTTGGTTTGATTTGGTTTTTTGGCTATTTAGCATCAGGTGTTAGATAGAGCTCAGTATATCACGTACTTTTTTCTCCCTGGTCTTCTTTTCAGCAAGAGAGCCAGAGCCTCTGCTTGGACCTACCTCATTCTCTGAATTGGGACTTACAGAGAATGCACACGTGAGATCACATCAAGTTGCAGCAGGAACAAATTCATAAAGGAGCCATACCATTGTTGCTACTGGGTGCATCAGCTTCAGTCTGTAATGTTTGGCAGTGGTGTCCACAGGGTTCTAACTGACCCAGTTCTGCTGCATCCTTAGGACACGCTGCATGGTTATGTAATTTCCAAATCTTTCTCTCCAGCCTGTCTCACAATTATGTTGCTACTCAATATCATTTAATAACCCTTTGCTGCTTAAATCAGCTTATGTTGATTTCAGGTTTCAAGCTGACAACTAAGAATTCTGACTGCTGAAATGTTCTTGAAGTGTAGTGTTAGCAGTGAGCTACAGAAACCTCCAAACATTCTTTTGCTTATTTCTACCTTTCTTAAAGGTTATTTACTTATTTATTTTAGTAATCTTTACACCCAATGTGGGGCTCGAACTCCCGACCCCAAGATCAAGAGTCACATGCTTCACCAACTGAACCAGCCAAGTGCCTCCTTCTACATTTTTTAAACTAAAAAAATTTTAATTAAAACCTGTTTATACGAGCTTACTTTAAAAGTTTAAATTTTTGTATAAGTTTATTAATTGCAAAAACGTGATTTCTGCCACATAGTCTTTTGTACATGTACTTTATTTTTTCTTAAAAAATTTTTAGGTTTATTCATTTTGAGCCGAGGGCCGGGGGGGGGGCAGAGAGAGGGAGAGAAAGAATACTAAGCAGGCTCCACACTGTCAGCATGGAGCTTGATGTGGGGCTCAAACCCACAAAATGTAAGATCATGACCTGAGACGAAACCAAGAGTCTGTTGCTCAACCAACTGAGCTACCCAGACACCCCCAAATATACTCTTATTAAAACCTTGGTGCTGCAGATTTGACTTGTAAGTTTACAGCAAAACCCATTACCAGATCCGTCAGCTGACTTTCTTTTCAATTTAAATAAACATATTACCATGAATTCTGTGAGGACTGAACATCCCTGCATATCCTTTCTGGGTATGCTGTGGATCCTGGTCACTCTAGCTGGGCCAATTTTATATCCCTTCTAGCTCATACGTGCATAATAACCCTTTTCCAGTTCTCTCAAAACTATTTCAGGGTGCTCCAGTGACTCAGTTGTTGAGATGTGCATCACCGTGTTTGAGGGCTTTTTCTGGAACCTTGTCTGTGTTATGGTGGTAGGTTGGAAGTGCTAGGAACTTAGCACCCCCAGGGACCAGTCTTCAGTCCACGACTGACAAGGTGGGCTTATAGTACCTCAGCCCCTTCATCAAGTTGGGATAATTCGGTTAATATCTCCTGGCATCAGTACAGTAGCTGGATTAACAGTGCACCTTTCACTGGCTGCCTTCTTTCCCTTGTAAGGCTTTTCTCCCCCCTTACGGTCTTCCCTAAGTAAACTACTTGCACTTGAGTTCATGCCTCAGGATCTGCATTTGGGAACACCCAAGCTGAGAACATAAATACTTCTTCCTTTCAAAGGGGTCTATATCTTACTCGAGCTGGAGAGTAGCTGTAGCCTAACCATAGTCCTTGTCATCATCTGATTTCACCTGGTTATCTTTTAGATCACGCAAGGGACAGGATGGGGCTTCTATTCAGGCCTCTTTAAATATCCCTACATAAACAATCACTACTGCCACCAAAGTTGATCTGAAGTGGGAAGTTTACTCAAAAATGAACTACCTGTGTTTGGTACCTTAACTAGGCTGCTCACTGAAACCTTGGGCTCACTCAGCTATCTGAGTATGGCTTAGGAAGAATGTGTGGTATTAGACTCTGAAACCTTGGGCTCACTCAGCTATCTGAGTATGGCTTAGGAAAAATGTATGGTATAAAATTGATGGGATATCCTTCATCAAGCTGGAAATGGAAAAAGAAAAAAGGGTGGAGAATGAGCCCACAGTTCAGAGCTGCTCTGACTTGCTGATTCCTTCCTTTGGGAGAGTGATTTTCCCAGAGTCTGAATGTGCCTCCTGATTGCCACAGGGACTAAGCTCTATCCTAATCTCATGTATATCCTTTGCTCCTCTTGCTTACTGGTTCAAAGGCAAACCAAAGTGAAAGCACCATTGAGGAGAGCCCAGGTGGCTCAGTCAGTTGAGCATGAGACTCTTGATTTTGGCTCAGGTCATGGTCACAGGGTCAGGAGATTGAGCCCCATGTTGGGCTCCACACTGAGCATGGAGTCTGCTTAAGATTCTCTCTCTCTCTCTCTCTCTCTCTCTCTCTCTCTCTCTCTCTCTCTCTCTCTCTCTCTCTCTCTCTCTTACCACCATGGGTAGAATGCCACCAGTATGCCTGTGTATCTCCCAACGTTGGGCTTTTAAGGTAAACATTTAGCAAATCTGAGCTCACCTACTCCTCAACACCCCAGTGAACTAGTTATGGCATCAAGAAGCCTGAGCCAAACTTATAGTTTGGCAGTTCAGGTGGTGGAGATGAAGGTTTGAGCCACCTGTGCCTCTTTCCTGGAATAACTGGGTGTGAGATACTGAGTTTGCAAAAGGCTTGTCAGGTTTTTGTTGGGATGGTGACAGTGATGAGACTGGCCTTGTTATATTCCTCCTCTGAGTCCTGGGATGTCTTTACAGACCTTTCCACTTAGAAGAATGTCTTAGGACAGAGTCTCCACAAGCACAACTTGAGGCGAAGATTCATTTATGTGTCGGTGGTTTAAGGCAGTATTCCTAAGAGGAATCTGTAAGGAAGCGAGGGAGGCAGGAGAGGAAGGAGGGAACCCAAGCACAGGTGCATCTGCAGGCTAGTTCTCACCAAAGGTGGTTTCACTCTGACCCCACTGGGGAATGTTGGTGTGTGAGTTGGCACTGTGCAGTTTTATCCTCATCCAAGGCAAGGGACCTGGGCTTCTACGACTCCCTGTCTAGTCTTTAGGAAGGGCTGCTTGGAGTCGGGGCAGCAGATTTCCAGTTCACTGTACGTAAAAGCAAATCCCAATCAGCCCAAGGGTAGGCAGTATTCTGGGAAAGAGTACAGGTCCTGACCTGTGCAAGTAAATGGGGTTGAAGCCAGGAGAGAGGTGCCCAGTAAGTAGGAAAGCAATCCAGTTCAAGTCCCTAAAGCTCCCACAGAAGAGCAAGGAAACTTTGTTCAGAGGACTCCTCATCAAGTCACATTTCATTGGTCAAAATGTGATGCATGTCCCTCCCTGAACCAATCAGTGTGGTCAGGTGCAGGATACTCTGCTGAACTTAACCAACCAGGAGGTGGGAACTGTCCTCAAACCACATGGCTGCTTTGTACTGGGATGGGTGAGTTCTGTGCTAGAAAATGTTTAGACCAAAGGATAAATGAATCCTGAGGAAGCAGCCAACAAATGCCCACTTTTCCCTAAGAGCTATTTGAAGCTAATGTAACAAAGCTCCAAAGCTCTAAGCAGCTCATAAATTCAGTTATATTGAATTGAATCATATACTCTATGTATAGTATTTATGGTATCTAAAATGTTATTAAAATATCTTATTTTTTTTCCTTTTGCATTTGCTTGAAGTTTTTAATATAACCATGAACCTAAGTTTGGAAATAAAGATTTACACCTAAGGATTTACAATTGCTGTCCCTTTGGCAAGAAGTCCTAAAAGCCTTATGGCTCAGAATACATTTATTTTTTCTAGGGACTCCTGGTCACAAAATTTCTGGACAAAAAGTGTAACATGGGGCCTCTGCTAACTCTGGACAGAGAAATTTTTCTGAGGCTTTTCCATGTTGTCTGCATCTAATCAGTTCCCTTACACATTTTCAAATAGCCTCTGAAAATATACTCTTTGTACCTTTCCCATAATTCCTTATTCTTCTGTTTTCCTTAATAATTACTTTTAAAAACATTTTTCCATGTCTTAGGGTGATATACACATTGAATAGAATGAGCTGTGCAAAATAAACATTTTGTTGTAGGCCCAAAAAAACTATACCTTTTTATGTCTGAGAAAATATTTAAAAACTTACCACCTATCCAGCAATAAATCATTTAATGACAGCCCTTTAAGTGTATCATTAGAACTCTTCTAGAATTTCATGAAAGACCTGCCAGATTATTTCCATGGAAATTGGTCTCATTTTAGAGATATTATCCTAAGGAGCATTCAAAATGTTAAAAAAAAATCAAGTGAGTAAGTTTAAAGGTCTAATTGGCATTATTCAATGATTCATGAATCAGATGGCATCCCATCTAGCAAACCGAAGAGAGCTCTTGAGTTGTGTGAAATGGAAAGTTTTTATAGGCAGGAGGGTTGAACCAGAAAGTCAAAAAATGGATTATTTCAGGTAGTTACCTTCCTTAGGGGCAGACCAGCAGGTCTTATCAGGCAGATTTCCTCAGTAGTGCTGACCAGGAAACTCCAGACTGGGTTAAATTCCACTCCTGGAAGAGACTGTACTGTAGTTAGGTTAGGTATTAAGTTGTGGGGCTTAGCAAGTGACTCCACTTTGGGCTTGTTGTTTCTTTTTAACAATATAAACAATTCATATTTACTACAATTTTTTTAAAGTTTTTTTTTTTAATGTTCAACCAGCATTCATATCAGGGTCTGCTGAATCAGAGCAGTGCTGATGTTATGCATGGGCTATATTCGACTTTACGTAAGGTACAAAACTATGTCATATTTTAACAGCTGTGACAATAAGTGGGGGCATACATAGATGTACAGGTACTAGTGAAACAAATTATTGAAGAATTTTATTTTTTATTCTTTCATTACTGGTTATTTTTACTTATGTCAAGTATATCCTGGGTTGCTAATTAATGGTAATATAAAATATCTTTTACAAATAAATTTAGGTAGCAATGTGAGTTTATTTGAAGAAAATAAAATGAAAGTATATGTCTGTAAATGTTTTATTATATATATATACATATATATATATATATGATATGTTCTCACGTGTAGTAACAATCACTGAAGATGGTGTAAGTATGACTGAAACTTAGGGAGTGTCGACTTTCCCCTTCAGCATACGCTCATAGACTTGTAAATGCCAATGAAATGTTGTCTTCTATATGGAGGTGATCCTAGACTCCTCTGAGAACTCTGAAAGTTAAACAATAACAAGCGTAGTGCATTCAGTGCAAAGAAAAAGATGTATCTCCTCCTGGGCAGAAAGGTATCAACATTGTATGGAATGGATATGCACCTTAGAAGCAGGATGTTTAGAAGTAAAGGTATAGGAAAAGGAAATTTTCCAGAGCAGACTTTACCTAGAGAAAGAATGTTCTATGAGGCTGGTGTTAAGAAGCCACTTGATAAGGATGTTGCTATCGTCTCCTAGAAGCTGGCTTTCATTACCCATTCCAGTAATGGAAGTCCTTATTCAGACTGATCCATCTAGACTGCTTAGCAGTTACACTACTTATATAAATAAGGAAAGTGGCTCAAACAGCAGTCTGCAATGAGCTTTGTTAGTATGGATCAGCTTCTTAAGAAGCTAATTATATTCCCATTGATTAGATTAAGTTTCTAAATCTGAAAGGTTCAAGGCCAGCCTTAAACTGGACTGGGTGATTGCATGAACAAGCGTGCTCACTTTGTGAGGATCTGGGTGAGCTCCACATCCGGAAAATCCCTACATCTCAAGACTTACCTGTTTTAACTTTTTCAACTCTGCTGTTCTTGTTATTTGTGATTTGAACCAAGTTCTTAATATTATTTTATGCCATATTTACATATGAGACAATTTGCAGATATTCTCTTAAGGAAAAAAGACTTATTTCTGTCTCTCATTTTTGAAAGTGTAAGGACTCAATGTTTTGCAAAAAATGTTGAGTTATTTGAGTACCCACCTGCCTGAAATTGAAGCATCAGACACATTAAATATTTCTCATTCAAACTGCTGTATATCTTCCTCTTTCTTTATTGCCAACTCTTTTGAATGAGCCATTTGCTCTCACTGCCTCCACTTCTTTAGTGCCAAGTCTCCTCTCTCCACCCCCCACCATCTGGCTCCCACCTCCATTATTCTGTTGAAACTCTGCAAGGTTTCTGACTGATGGAGCTGCTTAATCCTCATGTCACTTGACTTCTCTGCAGAGTTGGATGGTCTGTTTTATTTTATGCTTTGAAACATATCTCCCTTCCTTTCTGACGTCCAGGACCTGCTGTCTCCTCTTAATTTTCCTCGTGACAGTGTATACTCCTTTTTCTCTTTCGGTGTATTTAACTGTAAGCTTTTTTTGAAAAAAAATAAAACATGGCAAATGAAGCTAATCTCTTTCCTATTCTTTCCCTCCACTCTGTTGTCCTATTCTGAAGTATTATCATTAATATGCTTTCCTACATTTGTGTGTCTACATACAGTACATGTTATTTTATGTTTTAAAATTTCACAAAGATTCATAGCATCCTTCGTAGCTTTCTGTCACTGAACATGTTTGAGATTTACCTATTATGATATATCTAGATTCAGTTCATTCACTTTAACTTCTCTGTTTAGGGCAGTTTTAGGTTCACAGAAAACTTGAGGGGAATGTTCGGAAATTCCCCATATATCCTTTACTCCTACACTTGTATAATCTCCTTCCTTATCAACGTCTCCACCAGAGTGTACATTTGTTACAGTTGTGAACCTACACTGACACATCATCATCGCCCAAAATTCATAGTTTCACTATTCACTTTTGGTGTTGTATGTTCTGTGAGTTTAGACAGATGTATACTGATATGTATCTACCATGCAGTATCATGTATAATAGCTACACTGCCCTAAAAATACTCTGTGTTCTGCCTATTCATTCCTTCCTCCCCTACCAATTCCTGGAAACCACTGACCTTTTTATTGTCTCCATAGTTTTGTCTTTGCCAGAATGTTATATAGCTGGAATCATATAGAATGTAGCCTTTTCAGATTGGCTTCTTTAGCTTAGTTGATATACATGTAAGGTTCCTCCATGTCTTTGATGGTTTAATATCTCAGTCTGATTTAGGGCTGAATAATACTCCATTTTTGGAGTGTACTGCAGTTTGTTAACCATTCACCTACTGAAGGACATCTAGCTTCCAACTTTTGACAATTTTGAATAAAGCTTCTGTAAACATCTGTGTGCAAATTTTTGTGTGGACATAAGTTTTCAACTCCTGAATTCAAACTTCTGTGAGACAGTTTGGGGATAATTTCAACAAGCTCCATGTATGTATTTCTTGTAGGTATTCAAAGTGTCCAAAAATGACCGTTGTTATTATTCCTGAAAGCTTTTACTTCTCTCACCCCTTTTCTCCTACCACAGTTGAGAAAACTACTACTCTCCAAGTCACCAAAAATAGAAACCATGTGGGGTCATTTTTTTAAACCTATTTCTGTTGTGTTTTTTCTCATGTCTGATTGTTTATGTTGTCCTGACTGTATACGCAATATGCCTTCTTTTTTTTTCTTTTGTGTCCACTTCCATTGGCTTAGACCAAGCCTTTATTACTCCAACTGACCTAGCACAATTTGCCTCCAAATATTTCCCATGCATCTTATTTCCCCCATTATTATATATCCTTCATCATGCTGCCAGAGTTATCTTTCTAAAAAGAAGCTGGTAAAATTTTCTGGATAGGGTAGTAAATATTTTAGTCATTGTGGGTTATATGGTTTCTGTGGCAGCTATTAATTCTACCATTGTAGCATACTAATCACAGACAGGAATACGCAAATGACTAGATATGGCTGTGTTCCAATAAAACTTATTGAAACAGTCAGTAAGCTAGATTTGGCCCAGGGATTTAGTTTGTTGACCCCATCCCACAATATAACTTGGATCATGCATCTCCCCACCAAAGCCTTTCCATTTGTTATGGAACATAGTATTCACTATCCTTCTAACTCTGGCATTAACTAGCTTAACCACTTATGATCAATTGCCTCAAACTCTGGAGTTTCCATCTATATTCTCATATGTTCCTTGACATCCTGTCCTCATGGCAATGGGGAAAGTGGCTTGGTGGCAGTAGGCCTCGGGATATGGTTGTGGGAGGATGATAATGCTTCCATCCGACAGTTCTGTGTTCTCAATAAATTATGGGCAAGGATACCTGCTAAGAGATAAAGGTGGAAGGTGCGGGGTAGAAGATAAATGAAAGGGGATCCAGATCAATATGATCATCCTGGGGAACAGAAAAGTAAAATTATTAGAGAAATCTGGTAAGATTTATAGGTCATAGTCAAGACTCAAACTGTGGCCTAAGATTACAAATTTAAAGTGAAACTGGTTATGTGATTATGTAATCTGTAGTCACTAATATTTCCTTGCAAACCAGGAGAAAATCTGAAGCTACAAGAGTCATACATGGATTAGGGTTTTGTAGGGTGAGCTCAGTTGAGGGAAAGAAGGAACTAAGATTTGGAAGTATTTACAGAGGGTCATTATGTTGATAATGGAATCTGTGCTAAACCAGATGGGAAGTGATGACAGGAATGGGCTGATGGATAATAAGAAAGGGGGGATGAGACGATCAGATGTCCCCACATCATTGTAGAACTGTGCAAGTGTATGGAAGCACTTGTGCCCACTGAATACATAGGAGGCTGCCACAGGAAAGGTCAGTGTTTCCATAGGAACGTTTTAAAAAGGTTTATATTTTTTAAGAGATGTAAAGATTCAGGGTGTGACTACAAAAAGTGAGTGACTGAAATGGAAAAGAAAAATGTCAATGGAATATAGAAATCAGGAAACTGAGAAGCTAGAGCATTTTGATTGGTCACCCACTTATGTATTGAAATCACCAAAACCAGAATTGGAACACTGCCAAAAACCAAAGGCTGGTGGAGGAGGAGTGACTGGGAGGTTGAGGAGTCTAAGAAGGTGTAGGAAACAGTGATACATCCAAATGACATTAGCATTAAAAGAACTGTGATTCTTGCAGGTGGGAAAGGGTGACATCATTTGGAAGTAGCAAGGGGGAGCAAGAAATACACCTACCTCAATCAACTCAATATAATCAACTGCTGGCCCTGAGGTTTGCTCAGGGCCCAGGTAGTTTTCAAGGAAGGCAAGGAGGTGAAGGGAACACATACTTGAAGAAAAGAAACTGCTGATTTCAGATTGGGGTCACAGGAGACACTGGAAGAGTTTGGTACGAGAGGGAAGTGGAGAGGATATACAGCCTGGGGATTAAGAGTTTGTGAGAAGGAATGAGTTAGGCTGGAACTCCTGCAAATTAGTGAAGCATCATGGTATTAGTTCTGAGAGGTTCACCTTGTAATACTCTTGATGGTGTGCTGGGCTCAGGACTAGTGGTTATTCTCAGTAACTGAAAGTTCTAGATTCATCTGCTATAATTAGCTCACTTAGCTTGGGCAAGGCTCTCAACCACTCAAAACCTCAATTTTCCCTCTATGCAGTGAGGAGTTGGTCTAAATAATCTCTTGAACTCAAAGTATTTTATTTTTATTTATTTGGGCTGGGCAAGGGAGAGAGAATGAGCCAGGGAGGGGCAGAGAGAGAGGGAGAGGGAAAATCCCAACCAAGCAGGTTCTATGCTCTGTGCGTAGTTGGACACTGGGCTCAATCTCAGGACCCTGGGATCCTATCCTGAGTGGAAATCAAGAGTTGGACGCTTGACGGGACAGGTGCTCCAAACTTAAGGCATTTTAAATATCTGAAAGCAAAGAAATAGGATCATGCTACCCATAAGCTTGCAATATAAGAAATAATTTTATCCTCCAAATCAGTGATGTATCAAGAGTTAATATTAGGAAGAAAGAAATATCAGAGAGTTTATACATATGCTACATTTGGCTTCAAAGTATGTTAATGACTTTAACAAACTAGAGATAAGTGACAGAACAATTCAGCATATTTTAGAGCTATTTGGTAATGCCTTTCTGCTAAAGCAAATAACTTTAACTCATAAATATGAAATAGTAATAGATTTATGATATCTCAAATGCTAATAGTAATTAAAGTTCGAACGGAATCGCCATCCCTTATCTCTCATCCTCTTCCCATTTTTATTCCTCTCCCCAGTTTGTGTTGTTAAGTTAACCATGTTATTGTTATTAGAATAATACATGAATGAGACAGTTGAAAGTATACATTCATAATTGGTGAAGGCAGTGAGGTAGTGAGGAGTGTCATTCAATCAAGAATGAAAATGCTTCTTTGCAAGTTTTTAATTTTTAGACTAATTTCCTATAATGGATTTGATGGACCAATTCAGTCAACCCTATAACAACGCTAATAGCCTACTGGTTAACAACTATATTTTGTTCCATATTGGAGAACAACTTTGGGTTCAATTAGATGATGGATCTTATCAGCTGAGGACTTTGTCCTGATGTCTTGAGACTTAGATGAGTTTGGTATCCTGGTGTGTATTTTGTTAATTACTTAGACTCTTCAAAGAGAGAAGTCTCTAAGAGAATAACCAGCAAAGTTTGAGATTGGTTGGGGAAGGACATTGCATAAAATCAAAGACAGGTAATATGGACATTACATATTCCTAATTTCCAAATAAAAAATGATATGTATATTGGAGCTATAAGCCTTATAATGTGAATTAATTTCAATTAGAGGCAAAATGTTAAGAATTAGAATACTTCATTAGTTGAAACGTGTATATGTATAAAAGTGGTATAGAAGTTTCTTTATCTTATGATATTGAATATAACTTAAATGTTTGTATTTGAGAAATAGGGCATATTCGTTTATTTCATACTAGGTATTGCACCTACAATTTGGGTAATTGGCCACTAGGTGGCAGAACTGTGACGTGCAAGTAGGTTTTTTTAAAGGGGCATGCTGTAGGCTTAGATAATTTAAAGAGCCAGCACATGGAATTCCTTGAAATACAGTTTGAAATGCACAAGTTAAGCAAATACTGGTAGGATTTTTGTAAATGAATATTATATGACCTATGTCATCAAAGAGATGATAGTTCAAGATAGGTGTGAGGTTTAATTTTTTTTAATAGTTTATTGTCAAATTGCCTTCCATATAACACCCAGTGCTCTTCCCCACAAGTGCCCTCTCCATTACCACCACCTCCCTTTCCCATCCCCCTCCCCCTTTAACCCTTGGTTTGTTTTCAGTATTCAATAGTCTCTAAGGTTTTGGGTCCCTCTCTCTCCCCAACTCTTTTTCTCCCTTCCACTCCCCATGGTCCTCTATTAGGTTTCGCCTGTTAGACCTATGAGTGCAAACATATGGTATCTGTCCTCCACCTGACTTATTTTGCTTAGCATGATACCCTCAAGGTCCATCCACTTTGCTACAAATGGCCAGATTTCATTCTTTCTCATTGCCATGTAGTACTCCATTGTG
>NC_043701.1:31297836-31354274 GCF_006229205.1 Suricata suricatta
CTCCACACCCTCGCCAGCATCTATAGACTCTTGATTTGTTCATTTTAGCCACTCTGACTCGTGTGAGGTGATATCTCAGTGTGGTTTTGATTTGTGTTTCCCTGATGATGAGTGATGTTGAGCATCGTTTCATGTGCCTGTAGGCCATCTGGATAAAGCACTTTGATAGTATGTGGTAAATACCATTACAGATTTTTTTATTCCAAAGTATAATGGGAACATGGGGACTATTAGAATTAATTCTACCTGTAACGATGATGTTGAGACAAGGAGTTCTTGGAAAGGTAGAGAGAATATAAAACTCAGAGAGGAGCAGGTCTTTTAAAAAACAAAACAAAAACATAATCTAAAACAAAAAAGTACAAAGGTAACATCATTTATAGATAAAGTGGCAATATAAAATTTAAAATAAGATTTTTAAAAACCCCAAAAACTGTGTAATCTTTACTTCTAATCCAGTGGTCACTACCAGGGATAATTTTGCCCGCGACAGCATTTTTGGCAATGTTTCTAGATTTTCTTGGTTGTCACAGTTGGGGAGACAGTGCTACTGGAGTCAAGTGTATAAAAGTCACCGAAGCAGCTAAACAGCCTACTCTGCACAGGACAGGCTCCACAAGAAAAAAATAAACTACTTGACCCAAAACAGAACAGTGTCAAAGTGTGGTAAATATAGGTAAATGAATCCAGAGTTTAAAATTGGACAGGAGAACACAGGTGAAATTCCGTATTTAGGAACAAGTTCAGTTTGGAACATGAAAACTAGAATTTTTATTTCAGGAACAAGAGCAGTTGAGGTCTGGTGTTTGCAGGGGGGAGGGCTAGAAACAGTACCTTGGATTAAAGATATTTGGCAAGCCTTGTCAACAACATTTGAATATGTACAGTTGGAGCTAGGATGACACTAGCTTGATTTTACCTTGGCAAATAAGGGCTAGAGGGTGGAGTGGCCGGAGACAGCACTGAGGAACACGCACAACAGGGTTCGGATCTCAGCTTTGGCTGTTTATTAGCTGGGTGACTCATTTCACTTTCTAAGTTTCCATTCCTTTAAAATGGGGAAACTTATTGAAAGGATTAGAAATGTATATTAAATACCTATGACATAAAAGGTGCCGCATAACTGATATTTAACATTATTGAGATACCATACCAGTTCTGTCTCTTTCCACAGTTGTCTTTGCCCCTTTTGGAAAATTACTCAGGATACAACTCTATTTCATAACATCGAAAATAGAAAAACATATGAATTGTGGGATGGGAAGAAGTAAATGACAAAACAAAACTTTTGCAAGACATTGTTGGGAGAAGTACTGAAAGCTGAGTCAGAATCAACAAGCTTTCTGAACAGTATTGTTTTCTGTTCGGGAAGAAATAGCTAATATTTTCATGAGGAGAGGGGGTTCAGGGCTGGGGGTGGAGGAAGATAAAACTGTGATTAGCCAAACACAGCCTGGCTAAATCCAACTCTGCTGTTCCCGCACCTACACAGCTGAGTGGAATGAACTGCACAACAGTGCTGACTGCTGTCACTTGCTGTCACTACCACTGTTCCTGAAGTAGGTGGCATTGCCCTCCAGTGATACCATATATCCCAAATCCATACTCTTTTCTGTTGAGTACTTCCTACTTTCTGTACCTCTCAAACTTCCAAGGCCTTGTCCACCATAATCACTCCTAGCTGATGACCCTGGTTCCTATTTCACTGGCAAAATAGAAACCTTTATAGAAGAACTTTCATGAACTCTCACACCTCATCTACTTACCTCCTGTGCCTGTGTCCATTCACTCTGCTTTCTTTTTCTGTTAAAAGCATGCACTTGAATTGTCTGTATTCTTACCTAAGACCAATTTCTCACTGATGTACTCTAATCCTTCCCTTTTCACCACTAAAGGCATGATTCCAGCAATTCTGACCCCATTCTCTTGCATCATAATTATTCCCTCTCTTTTGGGTTATTCTCATCCCATACCAACTGCTGTTATTTCTCCCATTAATGTTTTTTTGCTATGCCAACTTCATTTTGTTTCATATATATGTGTAAACTTTACGATTCTCTATATTGACTGCTGACTTTCTCTGCTTCCATTTACTCTTGAACTCAACCCATTAGGCTATTACCATCACTGCTTCACAAAAACTGTGTTTTTCACCAATACAATTTGTATTGCTAAACTTGAGAATTACCTCTCATGCCTCATCTCCCCTGAACTGTCAGCAGCATTGATGTAGTCAGTTATATTTTCCTCCTTAAAACATTTTCTTGGTTTCCTAGCTACCACACCTTTTTGCTTTGTTTGTTCCTTCTCAATCTGTTGTTTTCCCTCTCCAGGCTCCCTTTCCCAACTGTATCTTGAAATGCCCTGTAGTTAGTCTTAGACCTCATTCTTGTCTATATTCAGTCTCTTCATAATTTTATTCAGTGTCATAGCTTTAAATTCCATATGCTGATGACTCCCATATTTATATCTCTGGCCTGAACCTCTATCCTGAATTCAGGTTTGTTGCTTAGACTTCTTACTCAACCTCTTGAGTTGCAAGTTTAATATCAATCTCAAAGATAATGTGTCTAACACTGAACTCTGTATACAAACTCCCAAACATCCTCATCTCAGTTAATGGATATGTAATTCTTCATTTGCTGAGGCCAAAACTTGGGAGTAGTGCCTAATAGCCTTCTGTTTTATTAAAAACATCTCACATCCAAAGTGTCAGCAGATTCCATTGTCTGACTCTATTTTCATTTATATCCCAAATCTGTCCAGTTGATCCATTTCTCTCTGCCCCCTCACTTCCTGCTCCCCGTACTGTTGCCATTCTGGTACAAGTCCTTTTCTCACCTGGTATTGCAGTGCAGTGACTGTTTGGTTGGTTTTCCTGAGTATCCTATGGTCCTCTTTTTCCCAATCAGTTTTTACTATGGAAGCCAGAATAATTCTCTTAAATGTAGTCAGATCGTATCAGCCCTCTGCTCAAATTCTCTTCTCACTTTGAAAAGATTCTGTGTGATCTAGTCCTCCATTAACTGTTACACTTTTCCTGCTATTCCCTTGCTTGCCCAGTGCCAGTCTCATCACTGGTTTTTGAATGCTTCAGTAACAGCCTTGTCTCAGGTTCTTTGTACTTGCTGTTCTCTCTGCTTTTCTCTTAGATGCCCTTGTGCCTCCCCCTTTTCCTGAGGGATGTTACTCACATGCCATCTTCTCAGTGAGGCCATCTTTGGTTACGCAATCTAAAATTTGGCACCTGTTTTTAAACACTTTCTCTGTTCTCCTTTAGTTTTCCTCCTTAACACTTAATACTCTCTAGATACTGTATATTTACATTCTGTGTATTCTGCTCATTGTCACTCTCCCCTCTCCAAGGGGAAAGGGTTTCTTATCTATTTTGTTTATTACTGTAATAGCAGTGCCTACAACAGAGCCTACCACATAGTAGGTACTCAATAAATATTTGTTCATTGAATTTTAAATGACTGTCGGCTGAGCATCAAATGACTCTGGTAACCCTATAATCATCCACACTGGGGAGGAAGGTTAGAGTAGACATGAACATTTTTCACACAATAATACTCAACAATGTAATTTGGCAAAAAATATCAAAAACATTTTCTCTCAGAATCACTGAAACTACTCACAATCCTTCAGAGCCATGACTGATGGTCAGAGATGGGATAAGGTTGTCTTATGGCTTGGTGAGGAGTAGGCGAATACTAGGAAAATTCAGCTCTCTGGATATGTCATGGAAGACAAAGCTCTCCCTCTTAGGGACATAGCCAACCCTATTTATTTTAAGGTTTCTTGGCTGATATCTTAATTCTTTATGGCTGAATAAAATAAGTAACAAAATATTAGGGCATAAAATAATTTTTATGGCTTATAATTTCATGGTTTCACTGGGCAATTTTTCCCGGCATGGTATTGTCCAAGGTTACTGGGACAGTATCAGTCATCTGAAGGCTCAACCAGGAGCACAGCCAGATCTCAGTTCTTTTCTCATGGTCCTCTGCAGTGAGCTTTTGGTTACTGTGACTGAATTCCAAGAGCAGGCATTCCGAGAAGTAAGAAGTAGAAGCTGCTGGATCAGTTAAGGATTAGACCTAGAACAGGCACAGTGTCAGTTCTGTTTCATCCTACTAGAGCAGTCACAAGCCCAACCCAGAGACTGTGGAAAGGGGACTGCACAAGATGTGTGCTTCATTAACTGTCTCCCACATTTGAGAGACACTTCTCAAATGAAGTCACTTTCATTAGACACCCCTGGAACACTGAAGCTCATTCCTCATGCCCATCTCTGGTTTTAGCTGAAGCTGAAGTGTATACTTCTGTGCAAATTCAGGCTGACTTTGTACTTCTCACATCAAATGAGAGGCAGACTTTTCAGCTTTCTCCCCCAAATCTTTCTCTGATACCAGGGATTCTGAAAATACTTCTAGGACAATTAACTTCTAGGACAACCTTGTATCAATGGGAGATGGAAGCTCCAGCCTCTTGTCCCTTGGGAAGATGATTTGGGGAAGCATGTATGCATCAGGACACACAGGTGAATTGAGCCCCCTTTTGTCTACAGTGAGAACTTTGGTTTTGGACACTTATATTGGACTTTTCTACTTTTTAAAAAATGTTTATTTTTAGAGAAAAAGTGGGAAAGTGAGGGGGGGAGGCACAGAGAGGGAGACAGAGGATCTAAGCAGGTTCTGTGCTGTCCAGACAGAACCTGATGTGGGGCTTGAACTCACAAACTGTGAGATCATGACATGAGCCAAAGTTGGATGCTCAACTGAGCCACGCAGATGCCTGGATTTTTCTATTTTTTTGAACTCACTTTCCCTTGTCCCTCATTCCTATGTCCTAGGATATAATGCATAAACAACCTGCATTCAAGAAATTCCCTCTGACTCTTTTTTGGGGGAAACAAACTTAGGTATTTTATGTAATAGAAAAATCTTTTCATCTTTCATTTAAAGAAAGAAGTTAGGCCTTCTGAAAATGTTTGAGCTTGTGACTATAAATGTTAGTCTTTCCATTTTAGTAAAAGGGTTTATAGTCTGAGGGCTGGAGATGGGTTTCAGTGTGTAAAGCTAAGTGAAGTGATGGGGAAGAAGTTTAGTCCTTTGTCAAGTGGAGGACCAACTGGAGAGGATGATTCATTCTGTCTTGGCCATTCCTGCAAAGAAGTTGGAGGTCTCCAGATTTAGAAACAATGCATGTTAAGTGTACATACAACTTTCCTTTTTTCAAGTTAGACTAAGCCTTATTGGAAGGATAATACTGTCTCCTTAGGAAAGGTGACAGTTGCAAAATTTTCCTGTTTTAGGAAAAGAAAATATTCAGTACATAGCCTTTAAATGTGGTTTATAAGCTAAGTTCTGGCATCTTCATTCAGTAAATAGTTCAGTTCAACCAAAAGAATTTTTTATGCAAACTTTGGAAGAGTTTCAATATGTAGATGTGTGTATTTATACTACTAGTTGAATTTATATTTCAAGGTGTATATATGAAGTAATGTACTTAAATTACATTTCTTTCACAACTTATTTCTCATCTTCAAAAAATGATTTATAGCTACTTTTAATGACATATAAATGTGACCAGAAAGGAAGTATTAGAATTAAAATAGAAGAAAGAGTAACAAGGTGGGGCACAAAGCAGGTATCTATATCCAAATATGTGTGCCTCTGTGCTGGCCTTTGTCATGTCTGCTCCAGTTGGGATGAATATTGAAGAATATACCTGCAGAGGACTGAAGTTCTCTGCAAAATACGGCTGGGATCTGTACTAGCATACAGATAAAAAGAATCCAGAAGTGTAGCATAGCAATGATTAATTTAGCTTGAAAATACTTTAAAACAGCTATAATCAGATACTTGCTTCAGGTGAAAAACCACAAAAACAATTCTTCACCACCACCCCCCACACACACACCAGCACCTACAGAACAGCTGACCTTGAGGAGAGCTGTTCCCTCATACATATTCCAAGATGTTCTGTTTGTTCGACATTCACCAAGGTAACTGAGATAACTCATTATATGGGCTTGTTGTTTATAAATTAGTTAAAAATTTTGGGACATTCTCCAAAAGCAACTATTTTCACACTTAAAAAGTTAGTCTGTAACTCTTTTCTGGCAATAATGAGCTTGCAGAACCTGTTGTTTGTCAGGCTACTCACGATTTGAGATAATAAAACTGCATCATTAGTCTATAAAACATTGTTCATCTTTGTGTTCTCTGAGGGACTGTGTCCAACTCATCTGAAAGCAGCATCTGATCATTAAGAATCAAGTTATAAAGAGCAGTGGGGAGGGTGATAACTTGGCTTTACCTTTGTGGAAAATTAAAGCTCTTGTATCAGATATCTATTTTTGATAAATTTAAGGACTATTCTAGGTTGCTGTTCTAGTTGAAGAATAACTTTAATTCATTTTGTTGTTACATGATTCAATTATTAAATTATTATTATTAATATTATTAATTATTAATTTCCTGGGCAGCCCCAGGATGACATTCACAAATTCATAGGACTTTCCAAAATCACAGTTTATCTAGGTTGAACCCACAATTTCCCTTTGATGCCAACCCAAGAACATTGATATTAGTTCTTCTTTGTTTTTTCCTTTTATCCGCTCAGCCCTGCCGCTAACTCCCCAAAACTATCATTCCAACTCTAGAACTTTGCTTTTTCTCCAGGCTATGCTTTGTAATAATACTGTCTTTAGCTAAACCGCTTAACCTTCCCTTGTCCCAGATTCCTCAGCTGAAAGCACTTACCTCATGGGGTTGTGATTAAATGAGTTAATACACACAAACTGTAGGAGAAGAAAATATTATTTTTTTCTTCTAGCCCCTGTAGGTTCTCTGGCTGGGGCCCTGTAAATTGGCTGACAAAAATACAGATTAAATTGAAAACAGTTTATTCATGTACATTGCATACACGCAAGCACTCAGCGATGAGGCACTCAAAGGACTCATTAGAATTTGGGATCTATATACCTAACTTAGCAGGGGAAGGGCTGGCAAAGGGCACTTGGGGAAGAGCAAATGGCTTTTTGGAAGGACAAATGGATCCTTGAAGGGCTACATGAGAGATGATGTTTTGTGACAGTTTGTGTCTGGGTCTGGTGCCGACTTCTTGTCTCCCAGACGCTATTAGAGTGGCTCACTGGAGAGGATTTGTGGCACTTGAGTTCTTTCGGGAGGCCCTGCTTTTAGGCAGATAAGGGATTTTCAAGAACTCCAATGCCTTCGGCTCAAAATAATCCTGTTGAAATGGCATATTTGGGGATGGCATATTCTGATCCCCTTCAATATGTAAAACCATGTAATGCTCTTAGAACATTCCTGACAAATAGTGAACACTCTCTGAATGCATGTTGCTGTTAGTGTGGTGCTTGCTGTGACTGAATTCTGTTGGAGCGTCCATAAGTGAACGTTTGAGCTGAGCTGTGCTCACACCAGAGTCTGTGCCCATTGAGTTAAAGTGAGGGGGGATCTAATCTCTTACTTCTGCATCCTTCAAGATTCTGACCAGTTAAGAACAGACATAAGACAGTAGTGCTGAAGGTCAATTGGTTAAGCATCTGACATCAGCTCAGGTAATGACCTTACAGTTTGTGAGTTTGAGCTCCCCCCAGCCCCCCAGGCTCTGTGCTAACAGCATGAATGAAGCCTGGAGCCGGCTTCAGATACTGTTTCTGCCTCTCTGTCCCTCACCTGCTTGTGCTCTCGCTCTCGCTCTCTCTCTCAAAAATAAATAAACATTAAAAAAAAAAAGACAGTAGTGCTGGATGGCACAGAGATAGTGGATAGAAGCAGACCTCTGAGCCCCTGCTGTCTGTAGGATAGGCATTGGAGGCCACAACAGCCTGCCAGGAGCCAAGAACTGTGCAAGGTCTGGGCGCCTCTCTGAGAGTGTAGATGTTTGCTTCACATTTTAAAAATTAAAACCAAAAGTGCTCCTGCTGCCACCATAGAAGCTGGGCTTTTTCCTTCCTGCCAACAACTATGATTTTCTCCTTTGGCTAAGCAAAACGGGTGTGAGTTGATTTGACTTCCTTGTTCCCCTCCTACTACTCCCCTATTTACTAACTGTGTGTGAGCTAAATCACACTGCTGAAATATGGCAGAACCATCCTATGAAGTTGTGGCTCGTGTTTGCTCTTTCGTTTGAAGTTTCCATCTGAATGTCAGTTACTTACTCCGGCTGGTGCAGGGCAAGCGGAAGCAAGCCTCTGGGACCGCGAGTGAGACCCTGCAGGCCTGCCAACCATGGCGGGTGCGGGCACGCACAGATGATCAGTTCCACCAGGGGTTCATGGACTTAGCTAAAACTCACACATACAGAGCAAACCATGTGTTGAAAATTTTCACTCTGCTGGGTTTTTTATTATTTTTGTTTGTACATCTTTGATATCCTTTGTGGCATCCTCTGGCCATGCTGAGCTGCCGGCCTGGAGCCGATGCGCCATACAAAACCACGACTGGTTCCCCAGCATATAGCAAGCATTCAGTAAATATCAGTTACTACTACGCCTGCTCAATAGAGAAATGCAGCCTGCTGGGTACTGGTTTCTCCCGGGTCTACCCAGACAGTTCAGTCACGCCTCTTTGCAGGAGAAGTTGCTAGTAACTGAGATTTGCTAAGAATGGAAGATTTTTTTCCTTGGCATTTCTGAGAAGGCAGAAGTGTTTGTCCAAGTCTCCAGCACTTTGCTTAGAGAAAGGAAATGTTGATGGAAGTTCCTACATTTTGAGCCAAGGCAGAAACACACAGTGCAGATAATGAAGTTTCTATTTATAGCATATTCGTATAGATTTCTCCACTGGAAGAAGACAGGCAGTTGGACTACTGAGCCCACATGTGTCCAAATATATTTTGTGTGACTTAGCCAGTCCCAAGGCTTCCTGGTCTCTCAAACACAAGCAGATGGTCCTGGCAGGAGTGACACCACAGCCTGTTTGCTGAACGCTTCCTCTGGAAGCTTCCTTTGGGGGAGGGAATATGCACACTCAGTAGGACATTCACGATCATATATCTGGTTTGTCTAGACTGTCCGTTGTTCTTCTGTTATACTAGCATCCCAAGTGGTTTAGCACTTGTCACTCTCAAAAATGTTCCAGTTTAGGTGATAAATTATATGCTTACTTCAGCGTGAAGACACATCATCTATTCAGCGTGCCAAGAAACCAGTTCTAAAATCACAGGAAAAGATTTCTTTCCTAATGCATTAGACAGTTTTGCAATAGAAACCATAAAACTGATACAGCTCAAGATGATGGATCTATCTGTAGCTTCATAAAAAATGAATAGAGAATTAGGGGCTCAGTTGGTTAAGTTTCCAGCTCTTGGTTTTGGTTCAGGTGATGATCTCACGGTTCATGAGTTCGAGCCCCACATCTGGCCTTACACTGGCAGCAGGGACCTGCTTGGGATCCTCTTTGTCTCTTTCTGCCCTTTCCCTGCTCCCTACTAGCTGTCTCCCTCTGAAAATAAATAAACTTAAAACAAAAAGTAATGGCTAGAGAATTAAAAGACCCAAAGGACCAAATATAGAGAAATTAATAATGAAAACTCCAGAATTCTAACAGGCAATTAACATTAAAAGACCCTAACATTTTGTAAACCTTACTGCCAGGGTCCTAACCAGCCCAAGTGCAGGAGAGGACTGTTGGAGAATGCAGATTGTGCTCCAGGACTCCACCACTCATTGGTCGTGCTGTGGAGCTCATGGCCCATGGATGCCGTTTCCTGCAGAACAGGACACTCCACCTCTAGCCAGCTGAGCTCAGCTGAGTCAAGAAGGGTGGATGAGTCTGCAGAATTTCTGACTATTAATCCCCACTGGATCAGGGGCTGCTGGTAAGATGGCTGGAGTCAGGCAGTGGGTTAAATCTCTCTAACTGGAGACAGCTAAGTTCCCTCCCACTTTTTGAAACTTTGCAGTGGGTTCAAGATGGCAGGATATGAAAGGTAGGAAGAAGACATTGTTTAGTATTGGGGAAGAATCCTTTCAATGGGAAAATCTTTCTTTCAGTGCAAGACATAAAGCTGTTAGGCAATTTGGGGCAAAGAGGGGAATTGTCATTGTCAGAGTTATCAGTGTGGCTTAGATCCAAATTTGATAAAATATCCTTTGAGGGACTCAAACTCCTTTGAGTTTTCATAGGATAACATCATGTACTCTCTAGGAACAAAGAAAAACGCTTGGAAAATCCTAGCCCAGCCATACCCTATACTTAAGAATTTGGGGGAGTGAAGGGGTTGGGGACAAGGTAATAATTCAAGAGGGGAGACAAAGGTCATAATCAGAAAGTTTGAAAAAAACCACAAAGTATATAAATATATAACACATGTTAATGCTATATATTGTTAGACACACAGAAAATAAAACTATGCAAAAATGTATGGGATTGTATGCATCCACTATAGGGAAACCATTATCCTGGGGGAAAGGGAAGTAGACAGAGATGAGCTATGGCAGGACTTTTAGTTGTCTCTGTCTTTATTCTCCCCGAATTATACTGGAAGTGAATATTTTGAAAGGAGTGACAGGACTCTGACTTCCAGGCTCCTGGACCCTTGTGAGGCCTCTGAGAGCTCCATTACTCTTAGCTTCTCACAAGGATCTTGGGTGTGAGGTTTGCTCTTCCCTCCTGGAACTGCCAAGATTTCCCTAAAACCCAATTATATTGTAGAATCCATGGATTCTGAGTTATATAGTTTCTCTTAAGGAGAATGGCAGGATATATATTTTTTTGGTGTAATATTTTAATAAGTCACTTTTCAGTCAATTAATGACCCGTATACAGGGGAGAGGGGATATAAAGTTTATATTGAGCAAGGGGAAAACCTTATATTGAGTGCTGGGGAAAAGCCAATAAAGCATGTGGGCACATAGTAAAAGTGGATTGAGATGAATGGGAAGGGTTTTTCCTAGTTATAATAAGGACTCTATTCCCTATTCAGACTTTTCCAGACCTGTGGTTCTCAGAATGTGGTCACTGACTCACACATCAGCATCACCCAGGCCCCACACCAGACCCACTGAATCAAAAACTTAGGGGCTAGTGCTATCAATCTGTGTTTTATAAGCCCGGCGGGTGATTCTAAGACAGCCTGTAGTTGGGTAGCCACTTCTCTAGACTCACTTCATGTTGCCCATAATGAAGACAGGTCGTTAAAAATCATTACAACCATTCAATTCAACCAAAAAGAAGAAATGGGAGAACAGAGAGGGTCAACCAAACCAAGTGAAGGACAAGTTTAAACTAGTAATTGAAGTGAACAATTAGAGAATGCTAAGAGCTGACAAAATTAAGCATAATGATTTAAATTTGTCTAAGATAATGCTAAAATTAAAATGCAATAAAATAAACTAAATGTTAAAAATAGAATAAGGGAAATAAGTAAAACTTTCTATAAAAATAACATCTGCTCCATATACCCTTCATATCATATCAGACACTATTCTAAAAAAGGTGACTCTTCTAATTCATTTAATTATCTCAGTAATGTCAGGAGACAGGGCTATTACTATTTCCATTTTATAGCAAGGAAAGGAAGGCCCAGAAAGAGTAGGTGCTTTGCCCAAAGTCACACAGCTTGGTAGGTAAAGTGAAGAGCAGAAATCCAGTTAAGAGAGCAATGAAGAACATATCTATTAGGAGAAGCCAGGTTACAAATAAAAATAAAACCTATGAGTTTAAAAATGAAAGGTCAAGAGTCGGAGAAGGTGGGAAACAGAAGAAGCAAAGACAAACAAGATTTCTATTGGAGTGTGGGGGTAACTGCTGTCCCAGCAAGGGGTATCAAGTCAGAGGGCTCTTTTGTGAAGAAGTAGCGGGTGGAGAGTCTGGCACACCTTCATCGCTTCCCTTGGATGTAACCCCCTCTCAGGACCTCTCCTCTCTCCACTGAATCTAGAAGCAGATCTTCTCAGACCAACAAATACCCATACAGTACAAACACCATATCTGTTACAGGCCAGGGCCTCGTTTTTGTTATTTTATTTATTTTTTTTTTTTTAGCAAAAGTAGAAAACCTTTGGTATGTTCTGGTTAATTGGGAATTACTTTGCTTTATAGCAATTGAATTTTTTTTGTTTTATCTTAATCTAGGATATAATGGCCTTAGTATTTCTGAAATCACAGCATTTCCACTGATCATTCAGCAGAGATAAGAACCCTAAGCTCATTGAAATAACTACTATTATTAGTTGGTTTTAAGGACCATTTAAATGGCTTTTTCTTTATTTAAAAAAATTTTTTTAATGTTTATTTATTTTTGAGAGACAGAGCATGAGTGGGAGAGGGGCAGAGAGGGAGACACAGAATCTGAAGCAGGCTTCAGGCTCTGAGCTGTCAGCACAGAGCCCAACGTGGGGCTGGAACCCACGAATTGTGAGATCATGACCTGAGCCGAAGTCGTCTGAGCCACCCAGGTGCCCCTAAATGCCTTTTTCTGTTTTAAGTTTTGTTACGTGTTTTTCCCCCTCCTCTTTTCTTACTCTGACTCTTGAGTGAGGAGGAGCTATTATGATGTTCCAAGAACAAGGACAGAATATCAGGGCAGCTCGCATCCCAGCAGCCAATTTTGGAGAGACTGAATGAGGAGGCATCCAGATGTGTCCTGGGTGCAGACCTAGGATGAACTGCCTAAAGCTATAGCTGGTAAGTAGCTGTTGAAAGCTGGTGGGAAGTGTCACTGTTTGCTCTCCTTTAGGAGAGGACCAAAGAGAGGTGAAGCACAGATGATCAAAGCTGGGTGAAACAGTGAAATTAGGGGGAAAACTGCAGTTGGGGTCAGCCATCTCATTGGAGTGTAAAACTGATACCTGTACTACTTTTGAAAAAAATGTTTAGAATTAGTGTTCCCTTCTAAAGTAGAAAAAATTTTTGGCAATCATAAAACTGAAAGCAAAAGATAAATTGTGCGATATTAATATGATTCAGACTGTATACATTTTAGTTAGTAGTACTTTGATTAGGTAATATCTATATATAGTATAAAGAATTTAAAACCACCAACAAATGTACTGTTAAGAGAATTTTCCCTCTCACTCATTCTCTGGTTCTCTGGGTTTTTCTACTCAGGAGGCAACCAAATGTCTATTATTAAATTTTGTTCAAAGATTTTTTTTTTTACTTTTTTAAAAGATGTTTTAAAGTATTTTTTTAGTGTGTGTATGTATGTAATCTCTACATCCAACATGGGGCTCAAACTAACCACCCCAAGATCAAGAGTTGCATGTTCTTCCAACTGAGCCAGCCAGGTACCCCTAGTTCAAGGATGTTTCAATGTTTTGAGTTGCTTATTGATTATTTTATATTTAATTTCATACTGGGAAGGGGGCTACATTATGAATTGCCTTATGACAAATTTCCTAGGCATTAGCCTATAGTGAGCAAATACCAACAGACAAACAACCTTTCCTTTGTATTAGCACTGAAGAACCAATATTTCCTCTGAAATAGAATTTCCTAGATCTTGGGATTGACCTATGGGTGGAATCTGGAATGTCTTTTGCTATTACATACAGCGTGTCAAAAGGATTTTTAATAAAATATATTGGAGGATGCCATAGGATCAGCCTTTTAAAAAAAGAGAGGGGATAATAATGATGACTATTATTTATCTAGTACCTACTGTGTGCAATCCTTCAGTGGATTGCTTCAAATTTCAAAGCTGATAGATTGACAAAAGCTCTGAAAGGGAAGCATTAGCATGCCTGTTTGAAGATTCAGTAACTTACTGAAACTCTACAATTGGGAATAGCCAGAATTTAAACTCAGGCATTTCCAGTTCCAGTTCTTCTTTTACTATATTCTCATCCTGGTCCATTTTACTTCTTTAAGGGGGCTGACATATGGAACTGCAAAGATCAAAGGAAAAGCAGGAAAAAGGGGATCAGTGTAGGACAGTATAGGAAAACAGCTAAGGAGAAACCATGGCATTCAAACAAGGTCAAGTTATTCAGAAAGTTTTGGGCTTTGTTAAAAAGAACCATTCCATGATTAGCGTGGAATATACATATATATGTATATATATGTATATATCTATGGCATCATAAGCCAATATTTCCTGTTTGCTAGAATCATTTTTCTCTAATACTTGTGAGAATCCTGTCATCACACTAGATCTCCTTTGGGAGAACGATGTTTTTTTTTTCTTTCTGGATGTGTGTGCTGTTCTGTCTACAGTTACCGGTGTTGGTACACCTGGATCTGGATACTCTGAAACTAAATCCTAATTAGATGCAAGATTCCCGCGCTGATCCTAAGCTTTGTGGTTCCTGTTGGGGCATCTGTGATAGAATATTTTAAGGGTTTGCCAAGAAAAAGACTATACTAGTGATCTCTTGTTGCATAACTATTTATCTTAAAATGTGATGGCTTAAAACAATAACATTCATTATGGTACAGTAATTGTGAGTAAAGGAATTTAGGGACCTCTGGTTCAGGGTCTTTCACAGGTTTGCAGTTAAGGGATTGACTGGGGCTACAGTCATCTCCAGGTTTGTCTGTGGGAAGATCTAGTTCCACACTCATTCATGTGGCTGTTGGTTGGAGACCTCAGTTCTCGGCCACATGAGACTCTTCATAGGACAGCTCACAGCATAGCAGCTGATTCCCGAAGAACAAGCAAGCAGGAGATCCAGAAGGGGTCCTCAACACAGAGTTCATAGTTTTTCAGAATTCAGTCTTGGAAATTAAATTACATGCCATCCCCTCTACTCTCTTTTGTTTGGTTCTGTTCCTTAAGACAGGTCAGTGAATCCAACTCATACTCAGAGGGAGAGGACAGCATAAGAGCAGATTAGCAGTACTCTGGGATCCTTGGAAGCTATAACCGAGGGTTCCCACCACAAAGTCACTATACTATAATAGCCTGCTCATATAGAACCTGTTTACTTCTTTATTCCTTTCTTTAACCTTATATTCTATAAAAACAAGGGTTGTGTCTCTTTTGTTTACTATTCTACCAAATGTGTACCTCATATGTACTCAATAAATATTTGTTTAATGAACAGGTTAAAGGATAAATTTTAAAAGTGGTTATGGTAATGATTCTCATACAAGTTAATGATTCTGTCAAAATTTTGTTTAACTCAGTAATAAGAAATGAAAGCTCAAATATTTATTGTCAGATAAGAAATGCTGAGACGGTTTTTACAAACGGGTGCAAACTGGCAAAAGTGGCCAGTATTCACAGGACAATAGTCAATGGCATTCCCACTGGACACACTTTGCATTTCTATGGACAGAAATTATTCTCATTACTAACAGTTTTCTACAATTAGCTTCTATCTTTACTGTGTTGTAAAATAATATAGTCAAAGGCAAAGGCAGAGATAACTTGTATTAATGAACTACACA
This sequence comes from Suricata suricatta, assembly GCF_006229205.1. Lineage (NCBI taxonomy): Eukaryota > Metazoa > Chordata > Mammalia > Carnivora > Herpestidae > Suricata > Suricata suricatta. Next base: position 31,313,211 of record NC_043701.1, read on the forward strand.
GTGTGTTCACCAAGTTTCAAAATCTTCCACTATTTTTTCTTACAAACCAGTGGTACAGACAGATAAAATGCACCCCAAGAAAAGGCCAGCCAAGAGGATCATCTTAGCTCTTTTGTCTTCAAATTCATGTAAACAGTTAGGACATTTATTTAATTGGAGGTTTAATTTTCCCGGATTATTAGGGAATAGGATTTCTTAAACATGTTAGAGAATATAACCATAGACAGTAAAACCAAACCATTTCAGTGCTTTAGGGATTGAAGGGGTCTTATAGTAGATTCCAAGGTCTGTGAGATCCAAGGTTCTGTCCACAATTGCCAAATGTAGGTAGATCAGCTACATAGAAATGTTCTTGGTGGGGAGTGTATGTATCAGGGGGCAATGTCTTTGTCAAAAATTTTACTCAGGGGCTCAATCCTAGACATACGGAATCTGAATGTATTACAATGAGGCCTGAATAATCTTATTTTAAGGTACTCCTCAGATCATTCTATGTGACCAATTTTATTATGCACTAGTCTAGAACACTTCTCATTGAAGGCATTCATGGTTCTGTGGCCATCACCAAACTGCATCTAAAGAGTTTTGGGAGCCTTTGAATCTACCATGAAGAAGCTATAAATGCCTTTCCCTTTGAGTTTCTGTAGGTGAATATGGGGATAAAGATCCTTAGAAAGCATATTATGCTATCAATTTAGCATAAAAACAAAAAAACAAACAAAAAAAAAGAAAACAAGAGGTGAAACTACAAATCTCTTCCTGTATCCTCAAACCATAGACCATGGTATTATAGAATTAACTAATTTTTGTAGCATCATTAAAAAGCCTTTTGTTGATAGTATCAATCCATGGAAGTTTCACTAGATATTTGCAGAATGTCCTCCAAGATCCTACTGGAAAAGGAGAAAGACAATTATTTACACTTTTTCTACCATGGAACTTTTGCTGAATCATTTCACTACACTTGAAAAAGCTACAACTATTTGAAATTCAAATGAACATTTACCATCTGTGGTCTTCATTAACATTATAATAGCATCATGATTTAAGACATTTCTATTGATGAATATTAGTTTTCTTGAGCTTTATACCCACTAGTTTTAATTTTGTATCCATAAAGTATAACAGGTAATCTGATTTAGATAATATGGTATGAATCACAGAGTGAGAACAGACTTTAGAAATGATCATTCCAATATCCTTATCAGAAAGGGGAACAATTATCGGCTGAATTGTGTTCCTGCAAATTTGTATATTGAAGTCGTAACTCAGTACCTCAGTATATGACTGTTTGGAGACATGATCTTTAAAGAGGTAATTAACTTAAAATGAGGTCATTAGTGGAGTGCTTGGGTGGCTCCATTGGTTGAGCATCTGACTTTGTGTTCTTGTGGTTCATGAGTTCGAGTCTGGCATCGAGCTCACTGCTGTTAGAGTGTCCGTGCAGAGCCTGCCTCAGATCCTCTGTAACCCTCTCTCCCTGCCTCTCCCCTCCTCACATTCTCTCTTTCAAAAATTAAAATAAACATTAAAAAATAAGGTCATTAGGGTAATTCCACATGAAATGTGTTCTTATAGGAGGCAGTTTGGACCTAGGCATTGTCCTAGTGCGTTTGGGATGCTATAAGAAAGTATCATAGACTGGGTGCTTATAAACAACAGAATTTATTTCTCACAGTTTTGGAGGCTGGGAACTCCAAAATCGGGGTGCCAACAGATTCGATGACTGGTGAGGACCAGCTTTCTGGTTCATAAACAGCTATCTTTTGGCCATGTTCTCAATGGTGGAAGGGGCAAAGGCTCTCTGGAGTCTCTTTTTATAAGGGCACTAACCCCATTTTTGAAGGCAACACCATCATCACCTAATCAACTCTCCAGGGCGCCTCCTCCTAAATCATCACATTGAAGAACAGAATTTCGACATATGAATTTTGGGGGTGCACATTCAGTCTGTAACAAGCATGTACAGAGGGAAGATGATGTGAAGACACAGGGCGAACACAGCCATCTGCAAGCAAAGGAGAGAGGACTCGGAGGTGACTACCTCTGCAGACACCTCAGTGTGGGACGTGTCTCCTCCAGAACCGTGAGAAAATAAATTGCTGTGGCTGAAGCCACTTCATTATGGCAACCCTAGAAAATAACACAGGAACTAAATTGTCCAAAATTGAAAAACAATTAGTATGCCTGATACTGAAGTGTCCAATTCTTCCACCTCTCAGTTTGGTGTATTTTCCTTTATGTCATGATGCTATTAATACACAAAAAATTCTTAAAAAGCTTTAGTTTTACAAAATTATAGGACCATAGCAGATTGTTTTTGTTCTTCATTCACCTTGAACATTATATGCTCTTAACAAATGTTGGATAGCGATGCCTGGATGGCTCAGTCAGTTAGGTGTCTGACTCTTGATTTCAGCTCAGGTCATGATCCGAAGGTCATGAGATCAAGCCCTGCGTTGGTCTTCACGTTGAGTGTGGAGCCTGCTTAAGATTCATTCTCCCTCTCCCGCTCCCTCTCCCTCCTTAAAATAAAAAATAAAAATGAACAACAAATTTTGGATATCAGTGTGGGGTTGAACATTAACACATTTATGCTCTGAAATCCTAAGACTAAGGATTGTACCATTTCAAATATACCGGGCCTATTCAAAATGAAAAACTTTGACATTTGTTATAATAATGTCAGCTTTGGCATCACCTCTGCTAGCCAGTTTCTCAGCTTGCTTTCTTATGTACTATGTGTAGTGTCTGCAAGCCCATACCTGTGAATCCAGCTTTTCTACTATGGTGATAAATAGCTTTTTAGCCTGCAGTTGTAGCTGAAACCTTAAAATTTGGTGCTCAATGATTTAAACAAAACAAAGGTTTCAGGATTCTTTGATAGAGTGAGAATTTTTTTTTTACTACCTTAGAATTTTGTTCTCTTCATATTTCATCTATAATTTGTCTATACCTAAAGTAATTATTGAATTCAGTTTTGTAAAGTCATTAAGATCTTTCAGGATCACGAATACTAAGCAGATGGAGGACGTGTATTGTTAAAGTAGAGGCACAAGCCCTGCCGCACATGTGTTGGGTAGATTTGCCAAATGAAACACAGGATGCCCAGTGCAATATTTGGGACATGCTTGTACTAAAAAGCTATTCATTGTTTTACTGAAATGGATTTTAATTGAGTGTCCTGTATTTTATTTGCTAGATCTGACAGCCCTATGTGATTTAGTGATAGATTGCATACCAGCATTTCCCCATGTGATGAAGGATCCCCAGAATTTTCTCTTCCTAATATGTGCAGAAAAGATTGTGTTAAGTATATTTGATGCTTACTCTCAGAACAGAGACTCATATATTGGAGTAGCAATGATCTATATAAGAAATAGGTTGTCCTTTAACAACATCTTATAAAAACTACCAAATCTATTTATAAAGGGAGAGCAAGTTATTGTTTATCACATTAAGGGGAGTCACTATAGTGACATTCCTTCAGAAGTGTCTCAGGAAGCGGAGGTCAAAGGCAGGTATTTGTTGGAGTTGGAGGTGTTTCCATGTGGTAGGAGGGCAGATTGAGATTAGGCAAAGTTTATGAATAGTTTGGGATTAATGGATCCAGCAACACAACTTTTGAAGTTAGCCTTGAAGAATAAACAGTCTTCAGTGAGCCTGATGAATGATCTTTTAGTCTGATGAGAGCAAGTTTATGGCTGATTCTTTGGATAAATGGATTTTCAGAAAGTTCTTATAATAGCTAACAAACAACAAATAATAAAAGCAACAATAACAGTAGTGAAACAAATAATTTTAATGTATTTGCAACTTCATCTTCTAGAGCAAGGGTTTTGTGGAAGAGGTGAGTCATGTAAACACAGTATTCTGTGGTAAAATTATCTTAATGTAGTCAGCTGCATAGCCATGGGTCATTGGCTCTCTGAGTGTGGTCCAAGGACCACTGGGATCCTGAGATCCTTTTAGGAGGTCAACAGAGTTGTCTCTTTTCCAACTGCATATCTGTGTGAGGCCAGATTTTCTTGATAAATTTTAACCAAGCACAACACATTGCATGGATTGAATCAAATGAGAACTCTTTCTTCTATTAAGCCAGACATTAAAGATTTACCAAAATGTTAATACTGCTGTTTTCATTGCCTTTTTTGGTTGTGATTATCAAGAACTGTAAAGGGTCTGAGGTTTTACCCTACTTGCAAGCTAACAAATTAGCTTACCACAGTTTAATGGAGGCTGACAGAAAACAAGAGACTCCTGTGTCAGAATCAAAAGACTTTATTATTCTCAGCAAAACCAGTAGATAGTGTCGGTATGTTTACATCAGTTTCCCCCAGTGAGTACCAGTTCCTCAGGGGCAGCACACACAGGCCTGGATGGATGTTTGTGTGCACAGTGAGCTGCAGACGGGAGAGACAAGACTGAGCTTGGGGAACCTGCCATTCATAGCTGGCGTCGGCAAGCCTGCTTTTTCTTCTGGAGGGAGACCCTACTTTACCCTGCAAGGCTACTTGCTGCCTGTAAAACCATGAGAAAACCTAAATAATGAGCTGTCAGAGCATTGCCTTCTTGATGTACCTAGCAAGTGTCTAGGAGCATGAGATATCTGTGAAGGCATGTCATTCAACAGTTATTTTTCATAAAAATATCTGTCAACATACACATATATTGCTATTTTTTAACAAATTAAATAATATATAAACTTGTCTTCATTTTAGTTTGTAACTAGTGAATATGAATAGTTATAACTCTTCTAAAACGTTCTCTTTGGGGTCCTTAATAATTTTTTTTAATTTTTTTTTAATTTTTGAGAGACAGAGAGAGAGAGAGTGCAAGCAGGGGAGGGTCAGAGAGAGAGGGAGGTACGGAATCTGAAGCAGGCTCCAGGCTCTGAGCTAGCTGTCAGCACAGAGCCCGAGGCAGGGCTCAACCCCACAAACTGTAAGATCATGACCTGAGCTGAAGTCGGACGCTCAACCGACTAAGCCACCCAGGCACCCCTGGGGTCCTTAATAATTTTTTTAAGAATATGGAGATGTCCTGAAACCCAAAGCTTGAAAACTACTGTTGCAGATAATTTGACTACTCACCATTACAGTCCCTTCTGTTCTGTCACCGTAGTCCTAGAGATGATTTATTTGTTGCTGCCAAGGAATGATGATGGGTTTATGCAGTGCATGCTCTGGAATAACCTCTTTTGTTCCATTAATTTATTTATTTTTGAGAGAGAAGGAGAGCATGTGTGCATGAGTGAGGGAGGGGTAGAAGGAGAGGGTAAGAGAGAATCCTAAGAAGCCCGACACAGGGCTTGAACCCATGAACCGTGAGATCATGACCCACCCGAGCTGAAATCAGGAGTTGGATGCCCAACCAACTCAGCCCCCACAGCACCCCTGGAATAAGCTCTTTTAAGTGTTCCCTTGGTACCTCATTACTGCTGGTCCCCACTATGCTGTTTGTCCTCTAGAAGACTAGAAGTAGGTGGCTTCTGACCCAGATGGCTCTGAGAGAGTAGAGACGTTCCATCGAAGGCCCTCCAGACCAAATTTGCTGAGGGGCTTTGGCTTTTTAATCCTTTGCTACTTGATGTCAGGATGGGAAGAGTCAGGCCTGAAATTGACAGACATATACCATTAGTTAATTTTTCAGTTCTCTTTTATTAGAAATCCTCTGAACAGTTTTTGTTTGTTTTTTCCTTTGGGATTTCTTGTTCTTCATGTTTATTCAATCACTCTAACTTTCAGGTTTGTCTACAGGAGTCTTTGGACTTTCTTTGATATGTATGTTTATCTGATATATATTTACATGTGTGGGATATATATCACAGGACTCCTTGGCCTTATTTGTATTTTGACAGCACAGGGCCTCTAAGTTGTCTTTGTCTCCTTTCTTATTTGCATTTTCTCAGGAAAAGACATTGAAGGTCTTAGTACAAAATAGCCACTTAACAACTCCTTAGCACTGTCTCGAATATGGTCACACTGAAATATCACAATTCTGAGCAGTAGACGACACCAATACAGGAAGTCTACTTTCTAACGTAATACATGTCTATACTATTTCTTTAGTAATGAGCAAGTGCTACTTTTTTTCCAAACAAAAATTTTACACTTCATTAGAAAATGGAAAATAGATTTTTAAAATATAATAATGAGTTGGCAGCCTAGAATTTGAATGCTTCCCTTCAAATTCAAATGGAATACAAGCTATTAGACTGCAAGTTCCTTAAGTTTAGGAGTTAGGTATTATTCATCTTTCTATCCTGAACAACTAAGAAAGTACACCATAGTTGCTCAATAAGTGTTTACAGTATTAACAAGATGAATAACGACAAAAATTCATTAAGTGCTAATTTCATGAAGTCATAAAACATCCTTAGGGAATTATCTTCTTACTAGATCATATGAACTTCACTATTCAGACTTCCAAATTCCTGAACAAAATTTCTCAATAGACTTCCACCATAACTGAATATATCTAGACTATTCATTTGAACTCCCTAATCCAAATTCAAACCCCTAAACCAAGGGGTTGGATTTGGGGTGAAGATGAGGTACTATGATATGTTAGAGACCTATGAGGTGTTGTGTTTATATTTTGTTTCTGAACCACTCCTGCTAATCATGGACTGAAGGAAAGAGAGTGTGAACTTGGATCAAAGTTCAGAAACTATACAAAATGCAGTAAAATTATATAGTCCTCTCTGAAAATTGAAGCAGATGGATGTGCAACATTTCGTATTGTGCTTTGGATTTTAAAATATATTATTTAACCCTATCTATAATGAGAGATGTCATCCAAGAAAAGGAAACACCAACTCCATCAGTGATAACCGTTTTGGCCAATGACCACTTCAGTGGTGCTGGGCAACCTCTTTGTTTTAATTATTCCATTGAAATCTTCCTTTCTGGAAATAATATATTTTATGGCTGACAACTTTTTGATTCCTAGAAATGTTCAATTCTTACCACCTCTCATCCCCAAGGAAACAAATGTAGGAATATTTTATAGGTTAAAGCAAACATTGGATACAAGTCGTGCAAGTTTCTGGGTGGCTTGAGGCAGCAGATTTGCCTACAACAGTATTCCAAACTTTTTAAACTGCCAACCTCACTTGGGAATTTATTGAACATCATGACCCAATAAAACACACACACACACACACACACACACACACACACACTCCTGAAACAGAAGTTTTATAAAGTAATATTTATCTTTAATATTTAGAATTCACACTAATGTTTTTTATATTTTATTCTGTATTTTCAAAACATTGCCACAACCCACTAAATTGGCTTCCTGATACACCGAGAGAGTGGCACCTATAATTGAGAAACAGGAAATAATTCATATGTAAACATGTAAAATCCTTATTTCAGTAAGGGCTGATTCAAAAATGTAAACAAGTGCAATTGTCCTAGGAATGAAAGCCCAGTGGAACAGAAAGCCTCAGCACTATTTTGTGAACAATTGAGGGAAACTCAGAAGGAATGCCCGAAGGTGGAATTTTATTGCTGATTAATCTAGGTGGTTTCAGAAGCACACGCCTTCTATAACTTCTATTTACCAGGTTTCAAAGCCACACATGAAACATTATTTTGATGTTTTTAAAATGTATCACTTATTTTTTTGAGGCCTTGTTTTTGCTAACAGTGTTTTTGAATAATCATATTTTTTTCAAGGAATCTAAATCTCATGGTTAGCAAGAGATATAAAGCAATCTTTTGCCAATCCTGTATATACATATCTTCTCTCTCTCTGTCTATGGCATCTTAAGTGATTGTAAGGGGCAGGGGATTAGAAATGCTGGAGGGAGACAATTGCAATTTTAAATAGGATCCTCAAGGAGGGTCTCAGTGAGAGGGGACTTTTGTGTTAAGATCAGAAGGTAGGAGAGCAAGACCCGTAGAGGTATTTGAGGAAGAACTCTTCAGGCCGAGGGAACGCAGACAGCAGGGAACCTGATGCCGGAGCTTGTCTAGTGTGTTGGAGAAGCAGCAAGGAGGCCCCTGGGGTGAGGCGAGGGAAGAGTGACTGAAGGAGTGAATGGTGGGTGACATCAGAGCAGTCACCTCAGACAATGGTAGAGGACACTGTGAGCCACAGCAATGATTTTGGCTGTTACTTGGAGCAACAGATGAAGCTAATGAAGGGTTGGAAATGGAAGAATGATACAATTTATCTTACATTGGATAGGATCTGTGGGGTGGGGGGCAGCGTGGGAGCAGGGAGACCATTCATAGTAAGCTGTGCAAAAGATGTTGGCTTGGCTAGTGAGATAGCAGTGGAGTGGGAAGTGGTAGGACTGTAGATCTCCTTCAATGATACAGTTGGCAGTATTTGCCTACAGATTGGACATGGGTGTAGGAAAGAGAGGAGTCAAGAATGACTCTGAGGATTTTGGCCTGAGTTACTGGAAGAAACCTTGAATAATGATGAGCACCTCAGTGGAAAAATAGGCCACAGTATAATTGAACTTAAACAAAAAGTGATTTTTTTAAGGCAGTATATTTTTAGCAAACCTTTTATCAAAGATAAGTGCACAAATCATAAGTATATAGCTAGATCATTTTCAGAGTGAACAGAACACATCCATGTAATCAGAACCTAGATCAAGAAACAGGATTACTACATGTCCTCAAGGAAACCCCCTCCCCGAGGTAATTATTTTTAAAAATAACTCTGTATTTAACCCAGTTAGACATTTTCTGGATAGCAGATGGTGTTGAGCAGCAGACCACAGGGCAGGGGATACCTTCAGAAGTCAGGAGAGAAAGAGTTAAGAACCCTACCTGCAACAGTGTGACAGGAATTAGTCATCCACTTGATCTCATGAAATTCATACTGAAAAGTTCTTTCCTAATAATACAATGTGAGACAGACAGAAGGTAAAAATAGATACATTTTCTACATAGATGTCAAAATTAGAAAGTTCACAGTAAAGTTGTTAAGAAATAAAAAAAGGAGCCCTGAGTTGACAAAAAGGAAACTTTATTTTTAAAATAAAATATTAGTTATCTGGAAAGCTTGGTGAAGGTGAGGATCAAAGAGGGTTCACATGCTGAGTCTGAAAACTGGACTTAGAAACTATGTTATAGTTTTTCTCAGAAGTTATATATGAAAAAATATATGACCCAAAATGGGTGTGTGAGGGACTGAAGGTAGAAGGAGCAGAGAGAAATAAATGAAATTAAGTTTCTAGATGACTGTATTAGCTCCCCCCACTGCCCCCGCAGTACTTTGGAAATAAAAATCTTACATTAGGAAGGGAAGAATCCTTGATTTTGGAAATAATACAGAAAATTGCTTATTTCTGATTGGAAAAATGCTCCATAAAGACTTTATGCTGACAACACAGGAATGCATTTATGCAAATATATTTTTTCTTCTTTTTAGGCAACATGGAAGGAGAAAGAAACATTTTATAACTCTCAGAAATGACTGGAATTTCTCAAAAGCCAATTAAGGCCCTTTCAGTGACTAGCAGAAAGCAGCAAAGCAAGCCTGTGAATTACAGCCACAGCAAGACTCCATCAATATGTATTGATCCCTGTTCTGCCCAGAAAGACACTTAACTAGTTGTTAATATACCTAACATTATGTTATCTTGTTTTTTAAATGTTTATTTATTTTTGAGAGAGAGAAAGAGACAGTGACAGTGTGAGGAGCAGGAGTAGAGAGAGAGGGAGACACAGAATCTGAAGCAGGCTCCAGGCTTTGAGCTGTCAGCACAGAGCCTGACGTGGGGCTTGAACTCACAAATTGTGAGATCATGACCTGAGCTGAAGTCAGATGCTTAACCAGCTGAGCCACCCAGATGCCCCTGTTTTATCTTTCTTAGTTTTACTGGCTGCATTTCATTATTTTGAATCTGAGGTCATGTCTTTTAAAGTCAGATAACAGGCTTGGCAATTTAATTCCTTAAACCAGAAAACAGAGACATCAGATACATCAGACCTTGATAAAATATCTGGATATTTTATCACTAAAAGGCCAACATAAAAAGATACTCGTATGCTTAGAATCCTCCTTGAGAGATTCTTGAAATTTTATTTCCATCTAAACAGACGGTAATCATCAGACTTTTATGAATTACCCAAATGAGACTCATTACGTAAAATGCTTTATATTCAGAAAATCTTTCAATGGTTCTAACTTACAGTTTATTTTACCTGTTTATTCTAAGTGATAATTGTGGCACACATTTATGTATCATCTTATTGCAAAAACATAGTTGCCATCAGATATTTTAGTTTTCTTCCAGTGATGTCTGTAAATATTTATGTTGTGTTCATGGGGCTGTCCAGTCTTCCTTTTTATTAATATTCTAATCATCTCCACAAGTGCTTGTAGATTGATCTTTCTGATGCTAGACTGAGTGACCTCCATGTTCTTAATGGCAAACAAAATGGCCATTTTGTTTTCTGCTATATTTCAGTCAGTAACCATACAAAGTCAGGCATAAATTTGGTAATCAATATTTGTTGAAAGAATAAATGAATGACTATCAAACCTGTGGAGGCCACCATGCACTGGTGAGAAACCAACTGTGATAATGCCCTGAAGTTTGTCTGTATTGTTCTTAGCTCCTCTGGCACCGTCACCACCCGCCCACAGCATTCTGTCGGAGAGCCTGTCAGGCTGACTGGGACACACGGAGGTTTAGATCACCCACACTGTGTTTACCAGGTGGACTTATGCCAAGCCTCACAGGACACCTGGCTCCGCCTCAAATAGCTTTGTGTTAACTGCAGATACATAATGATGTGAGTGGGATTGTGTGTGAACGGGCTCTTGAAATCTGTGAAATAAGAAATACTTCAGCACAACTTCGTTCACTCATCCTTCACTTCAGTTCAGATCCCTGTCTCTGAAAATGCTATTTTGTAGTCACACGATTTCTACCAAAAATGAAGTAGATGAAAGGCATGGACGGTACCATGACTTCCCTGAAACCATCTCTATAAATTGTCCTATATTATGTTGAGGAAAGGAAAAAGCTAGCATCCAATGAAGATTATTTCTAAGGCTGTTTTGATTCCTCCGGTATCTCCTATCCCAATTATTTGGCAAAAAAGGAAAGAATGTCAATATTTGTTAAGTGTTTTCAGATGACAGATATCTTATGGGTAGTATCTAATTTTAACTTTGCAACAGTGCTAGCATGTAGGTATTACTTACCTAATTTGCACAGACTACTGGAAATGAAACGAACTGCTCAAGGGCACGTAGCTAATGAATATCAGAACTAGGATTTGAATCTGCCTTCTGTATCCCCAACATCTCAGTGCAATAAGTGCACAATGGAATTCACACACTCTAATAGAGATCTCAGATTGCTTTAACCATCTTTCTTTCCCACACCTTTATTTTCATTACTCTGCTGCTGTCAGATTTTTTTTTTTGAGAGTGGGTAGTATGGAGACTCAACTAAGGGAGTTTCTCAAAAAAGTAATTAATAATATGTAACTAAAAACTGTACAGGTGTTTAAGTATCTATTTGCATTTTTGGTTTCACAGCTTATTAAGTTCTAAAAGGCAGAATTATTGAAATAAACTTTTCAGTGTGTAGAAAGATTCTCTCAAGTAAAAGACCATTTGCTCTTGAAAATATTTTTGTTGGAGCAGCATGAAGAAGTACCACAGAAGCCTATTTGAACAAATCACTTGAGTTGGCAACTCTGTAGAGGCACAGTCTGAAAGATCTGTGAATTCAGGTATACATTTTAGAAGGAGAACAAACGTTTCAGGATTTTGGCCCAGTTTGGAGGCATATTTTAAATAAACACTTATCGTACACTACTCCTTTCTAACTATGACTGTAGTTTCTTAAAATGTTGAAACAACAATCTAATCTTTGCACAGGATGCATATATAGTCTTGCCCAGGAGTTATTTGGGCTGAAGATTAGATATAATTTCTTATATATTACTATTAATTCAGGCTAAAAAAAATACAATATGATGTTTGCTTCTAAATTTTACCTGGAGGGGGCAGTGAAGCTAGAAAACAGTAACATTTTGGTAGATAGGAGCATTTTATTAAAAATCAGTTCTTTTTTAAAATTGAGACAGAGAGAAACAGCATGAGTGGGGGAGGGTCAGAGTGACAGGGAGACACAGAATCTGAAGCAGGCTCCAGGCTCTGAGCTATCTGTCAGCACAGAGCCCAACAGGGGGTTTGAACCCACCAACTGTGAGATCATAACCTGAGCTGAAGTTGGACACTTAACCGGCTGAGCCACCCAGGCTCCCCTTAAAAATCAGTTCTAACAGAGACAGACCATAAATGGGAAAAAATATATGTGTGGATGTGTGTTTATATTATACCCTAAACTGCAACAGTTTATAAATCTATAGCTATATGCATACATACACAGATAATATGTATTTATTCACATATACATATAAAATTGATGAGTCTTATTTGGCTTATTTAAAGAAAATAATAGTCCACAAAAAGCACTGAAAGTGAGCTACAGCCATCTTAACTATTAGAAGGATATTTTAACCTCCATGTCATCAGACATTTATAGTTAAATATATTTTGATTTAATGTTTTCTTCTGAACAAGCACAGTAAAGAATATTTTTATTCTAATAATTTAAATGTGTTACTAAAAACCCTCATATTTTTATTCCTATCTTGCAGTATTTTTTCCAGTTTTTATTTTTTTATTTATTTTTAATATGATTTATTGTCACATTTGTTTCCATACAACACCCAGTGATCATCCCAACAAGTGCCGTCCTCAATGCCCATCACCCACTTTCCCCTTTCCCCCAACCCCATCAACCCTCAATTTGTTCTCAGTATTTGAGTCTCCTATGGTTTGCCTCCCTCCCTCTCTGTAACTATTTTTTTTCCCTTTCCCTTCCCCATGGTCTTCTGTTATGTTTTTCAAGAGCCACATATGAGTGAAAACATATGGTATCTGTCTTTCTCTGCCTGACTTGTTTCACTTAGCATAATAGCCTCCACTTCATTCCATGTTGCTGCAAATGGCATGGTTTCTTTCTTTCTCATTGCCAGGTACTATTCCATTGTATGTATAAACCACATCTTCTTTATCCATTCATCAGTTGATGGACATTTAGGCTCTTTCCATAATTTGGCTATTGTTGAAAGTGCTGCTGTAAGCATTGGGGTACACATGCCCCTATGCATGAGCACTTCTGTATCCCTTGGGTAAATCCCTAGCAGTGCTATTTCTGGGTCATAGGGGAGTTCTATGGATAGTTTTTTGAAGAACCTCCACACTGGTTTCCAGAGGGGCTGCAGCAATTTACATTACCACCAACAGTACAAGAGGGTTCCCGTTTCTCCACATCCTCGCCAGCATCTATAGTCTCCTGGTTTGTTCATTTTAGCCACTCTGACTGGCATGAGGTGGTACCTCAGTGAAGTTTTGATATATATTTCCCTGGTGATGAGTGACATTGAGCATCATTTCATGTGTCTGTTGGCCATCTAGATGTCTCCTTTGGAGAAGTGTCTATTCATGTCTTCTTCCCATTTCTTCACTGGGTTATTTGTTTTTCAGGTTTGGAGTTTGGTGAGTTCCTTATGGATTTTGGATACTAGCCCTAAATCCAATATGTGATTTGCAAGTATCTTTTCTCATTCCATTGGTTGCCTTTTAGCTTTGTTGATTGTTTCCTTTTTGGTGCAGAGCTTTTTGTCTTGATGAGATCCCAGTAGTTCATTTTTGCTTTTAATTCCCTTGCCTTTGGAGATGTGTCAAGTAAGAAATTGCTGCAACTGAGGTCAAAGAGATTGTTTCCTGCTTTCTTCTCTATAGTTTTGATGATTTCCTGTCTCACATTCAGGTTGTTCATCCATTTTGAGTTTATTTTTGTGTATGGTGTAAGAAAGTGGTCTCATTTCATTCTTATGTATGTTGCTGTCCAGTTATCCCAGCACCATTTGTTAAAGAGATTGTCTTTTTTCCATTGGATATTCTTTCCTGCTTTGTCAAAGATTATTTGCCCATACATTTGTGGGTCCAATTCTGAGTTCTCTATTCTATTCCATTGGTTTATGTGTCTGTTTTTGTGTCAATACTATACTGCCTTGATGATTACAGTTTTGACTGTAGTAGAGGCTAAAGTCTGAGATTGTGATGCCTCCCATTTTGGTTTTTTTCTTCATTACTCTGGCTATTTGGGGTCTTTTGTGGTTTCCTACAAATTTTAGGATAGTTTGTTCTAGCTTTGAGAAGAATGCTGGTGCAATTTTGATTGGGATTGCATTGAATTTGTAGATTGCATTGGGTAGTAATGACATTTTAACAATATTCTTCCAATCCATGAGCATGGAATGTTTTTCCATTTCTTTGTGTCTTCTTCAATTTCCTTCATAAACTTTCTATAGTTTTGAGCATATAGATCTTTTACATCTTTGGTTAGGTTTATTCGTAGGTATTTTATGGTTCTTGGTGCAATTGTGAATGGGATCAGTTTCTTTATTTCTCTTTCTGTTGCTTCATGATTGGTGTATACAATTGCAACTGATTTCTGTGCTTTGTTTTTGTACCCTGAGACTTTGCTGAATTCATGGATCAGTTCTAGTAGGCTTCTGGTGGAGTCTGTCAGGTTTTCCATGTAGAGTATCAGATCATCTGTGAAAAGTAAAAGTTTGACTTCTTCTTTGCCAATTTTGATGTCTTTTATTTCCTTTTGTTGTCTGATTCCTGAGGCTAGGCATTACAGCACTATGTTAAACAACACTGTTGAGAGTGGACATCCCTGTTGTGTTCCTGATCTCAGGCGAAAGCTCTCAGTTTTTCCCCATTGAGGATGATATTAGCTGTGAGATTTACATAAATGGTTTTTATAAAGTTTAAGTAAGTTCCTTAAGTTTAAGTATTCTCACTTTCTCGAGGGTTTTTATTCAGAAAGGATGCTGTATTTTGTCAAATGCTTTTTCTGCATCTATTGACAGGATCATATGGTTTTTATATATTTTTTTGTTAATGTAATGTATCACATTGATTGATTTCAAATATTGAACCAGACCTGCAATCTAGAATGAATCCCACTTGATCATGGTGAATAATTCTTTTTATATGCTGTTGAATTCAATTTGCTAGTATCTTGTTGAGGATTTCTGCATCCATGTTCATCAGGGATATTGGCCTATAATTTTCTTTTATGCTGGGTCTCTGTCTGCTTTGGGAATCAAAGTAATGCTGGCTTTGTAGAATGAATCCGGAAATTTTCCTTCCATTTCTATTTTTTAGAACAACTTGAGAAGGATAGGTATTAACTCTGCTTTAAATGTCTGATAGAATTCCCCATGGAAACCATCTGGTCCAGGAATCTTATTTGTTGGGAGACAGTTGTTAACTTATTTGTTGGGAGATTTTTGTTAACTGATTCAGTTTCTTCACTAGTTACGGATCTGTTCAAATATTCTATTTCTTCCCATTTGAGTTTTGGTAGTGTGTGGGTGTTTAGGAATTTGTCCATTTCTTCCAGGTTGTCCAGTTTTTGGCATATAATTTTTCATAGTATTCCCTGATAATTGCTGTCTTTCTGAGGGATTGGTTGTAATAAATCCATTCTAATTCATGATTTTTGTCTGTTTGGGTGTTTTCTCTTTTCTTTTTGAGAAGCCTGGCTAGAGGTTTATCAATTTTGTTTATTTTTGCAAAAAAAAAAAAAAAAAAAAAAAAAAAAAAAACTCTTGGATTCAGTGATCTGCTTGACTGTTTTTTTGGATTTTGTATTGCTTATTTCTGTCCTGATCTTTATTATTTCTCTTTTTTCTGCTGGGGTTGGGGTATCCTTGTTCTGCTTCTAGTTCCTTTAGATGTACTGTTAGATTTTGTGTTTGGGATTTTTCTAATTTCTTGAGATAGGCCTGAATTGCAATGTGTTTTCCTTTTAGGACTGCTTTGCTGCATCCCAAAAGGTTTGGATTGTATTTTCATTTTTATTTGTTTCCATATATTTTTAAATTTCCTCTCTAATTGTCTGGTTGATTCATTTGTTCTTTGGTAGGATGTTCTTTAACCTCCATGTTTTTGTAGATTTTACAGACCTTTCCCTGTGGTTGATTTCAAGTTTCATAGCATTGTGATCTAAAAGTGTGCATGGTATGATCTAAATTCTTTTATATGTATTGAGGGCTGATTTGTGACCCAGTATGTGATTTATCTTAGAAAATGTACCATGTGCATTCAAGAAGAAAGTGAATTCCACTGCTTTGGGATGTAGAGTTCTAAATATATCTGTCAAGTATCATTCAGGGCCATTGTTTCTTTACTAACCCTCTGTTTAGATGATCTGTCCATTGCTGTAAGTGCAGTATTAAAGTACCCTGCAATTAGCACATTCTTATCAATAAAATTTCTTATGTTTGTGATTAACTGTTTTATATATTTGGGTGCTAGCAAATTCGGTGCATAGACATTTATAATTGTTGGCTCTTCCTGATGGATGGACCTGTAATTATAATATAATGCCCTTCTTTATCTTTTGTTACAGCCTTTAATTTAAAGTCTAGATTGTCTGATATAAGTATGGCTATTCCAGCTTTCTTTTGACTTCCAGTAGCATGATAGATAGTTCTCCATCCCTCACTTTCAATCTGAAGGTGTTCTCGGGTCTAAAATGAGTCTCTCATAGATAGCAAATAGATGGGTTTTGGTTTTTTTATCCATTCTGATATCCTATGTCTTTTGATTGAAGCATTTAGGCCACTTACATTCAGTATTATTATTGAAGTATATGGGTTTAGAGTCATTGTATTAACTGTAGGATCCATGCTTGTAGTTCTGTCTCTGACACTTTGTGTTCCTTGCAACATTTCCCTCACAGAGTCCCCCTTAGGATCTCTTGTATGGCTGGTTTAGTAGCAATGAATTAATTCATTTTTTGTTTATTTGGGAAAACCTTTATCTCTTCTATTCTGAATGACAGGCTTTCTGGGTAAAGGATTCTTGGCTACATATTTTTCCAATTCATCACATTGAAGATTTCCTCCCATTCCTTTCTGGCCTGCCAAGTTTCAGCAGATAGGTCTGCTACTACTCTTATGTATCTACCTTTGTATGTTAAGGCCCATTTATCCCTTCCTGCTTTCAGAATTCTCTCTTTATCCTTGTATTTTGCCATATTCACTATAATATATCATGTAGAAGATTGATTCAATTTACATCTGAAGGGAGTTCTCTGTGCCTCTTGGATTTCAGTGTCTGTTTCCTTCCCCAGATTGGATAAGTTCTCAGTTATTTGTTCCATTACACCTTCAGACCCTTTCTCTCTCTTCTTCTTATGGAATTCCTATGATATGGATATTATTCCATTTGATCACATCACTTCGTTCTCTAATTCTCCTTTCATACTGCTGGATTTTTTAAATCTCTCTTTTTCTCAGCTTCCTCTTTTCCGTAATTATATCTTCTAATTAACCTATTTTCTCCTCTGCCTCTTCAGTCTGTGCTGTGGCTGCCTCCATTTTATTTTGCATATATAGCATTTTTTAATTCATTCTATTTTTAAGGTCCTTGATCTCTGCAGCAATAGAGTCTATGCTGTCTTCTATGCTTTTTTCAAGCCCAGAAATTAATTTTATGACTATTATTCTAAATTCTTGTTCAGTTATGTTGCTTATATCTGTTATGATCAAATTTTTAGATCTTACTTCTTCTTGGAATTTCTTTTGAGGAGAATTCTTCTTTTTCATCATTTGGGCTGGTTTTCTGTCCCTTATGAGTTTTAAAAGCTTGTTATGTGCTTTGCAACTGCGAGCAGAACTATATTAAAAGGGGGGGTCATATACTGTCCAGGGTCTGGCCATTCAGGAGGTGTTTTTTGGAGAGTGTTACTTGTTCTCTATTGTTGTGACTTTGGTTATTTTATCTCCCTACTTGTAGTGATGTTTTGGACCTTCCATCAGGTGTGCTTTTATTTTTTCCTTTATGTGGCCCTGGAAAGGAAAGGAAACAGACAAACAGAAAACAAAAACACACAAACACACAAGCAAATAAAACAAACAAACAAAAAACACTCCAAAAGCAAAAAACCAGAAACACCAGCTACATGTAATGAACAAGGTGAAGGCGGTATTGATAGAAGAATACATACAAAGAGAGAAATGACAGTGGCAGGGAAAAAGAAAAAGTAAACATTGACCAGGCAGAGAGATTAAAAGACTTAATCCAGAGAGAGAGAAAGGAAAATAAGTAAGGAGTCAAGGAAGAAGAAACGAAGACAAAGTTACTCAGACAGAGAAACTATGTGGCTTAATCATTCCAGAGAGAGAGAAAGTGAAGTAAAGAAGGAGGTATAGAACATGTATCAAGAGAATGTATTAGATATGTCTGTTTAAGCAAACCAATAACCAGAGTAACTAGCCTAGAGGAGGGAAGAGATAAGAAGGAGAAAAGGGAGAATATATCTAAATAACAGGATTTGTCCTAGAATTAATGCAGTCAGTGCTGCAGCGCTAGCCTGGAGGAGGGGGCCCTCTGGCTCCTCAGTGTCTATTCCGCACCAGTAGATCTGTAGTTCCCCCGAGCGGAGGGGCATGGTTTGATGTAGGCAGGTCCTACCTCCACTGTGGGCTCCAAGGACTGATCCCTGAGGCCCCACCTTGGTGGGGATGGGGAGAAAAATGATGATACTCCCCCCCCCCCCCAGTCTCTTCTCCATAGACCCGTGGACTGTTTGGACTGCCTTCCCTGTGCTGCAGGCACAGACTGGTCGGACTTTCTCAGCCTGCCAATCCCTCATGCCCCACAGCTTGGCTGGGATTTAAACTCCCGCTCCGTGCACCCCAGCACTGGAATGCCCCCTAATATGTGGTCCCAGCTTTTTTTGTCCTGGGCCGCAGGACTTCAGGGGAGGGAAACAATGTCTCTTGCCTCGGACTACGCCTCAGACCTACCTCTGAACTTGGATGTGGCTCTGCTCCTCCCCAGGTGCACAAACAGGGCAGCTGGCCACAGTCTGAAGAAAGCCCTGCAGTTAGAGATGGGCTTTCTCTCCACTCTGGTCTGAGGCTTTTCTCTTGTCCAGATATACTCCTATGCTTCCCCAGCCACTCTTTCTCTTCCCTTTGTCTCCCGCGGAAGAGGACCCCTCCCCTCTGCCCACACTGCCTGCTTTATCTCCTCCAGTTTGCAGTCACCCACCTGTGGGCTGTTAGGTTGTCCAGTTTCTCTCTGGTAGACACAATCTCTTTTACTCCCAGACTCTTGGGGTTCAAAGTCCTTTGGCTTCACACGTCTTTGTTTGAGAGACACGGGAAGTATGGATCCCCCACCTCTCTGCCATGTTGGCCCCTCCTCCTCTTGCAGTGTTTTTGACCCACTATATTCAGTATATATTTGTTTATAATTTATGACATTGTGTATAATTTTTATATTATATGACATTGGCCATAGAAACATTTTTCTATATATGTCTCCTCAAGCAAGGGGAACAAAAGCAAAATTAAACTATTGGTACTACATCAAAATAAAAGCTTTCACACAGTTAAGGAAACTCAGCAAAACAAAAAGGCAACCTACTTAATGGGAGAAGGTATTTCAAATGATATATCTGATAAGGGGTTAATATCCAAAAATAGAACTTACTCAACTCAACACCAAAAAACCAAATAATCTGATTAAAAAATGGACAGAGGATCTGAATAGACATTTTTCCAAAGAAGACATACAGATGGTCAACAGATGCATGAAAAGATGCTCAACGTCACTATACATCAGGGATATGCAAATCAAAACCATAAAGAGGCATTACTTTACACATGTCAGAATGGCTAAAATCAAAAAGAAATAACAAGTGTTGGTGGGAATGTGGTGAAAAAGGAGCACTTGTGTATTGTTGGTGGTGATGCAGATTGGTACAGCCACTGTGAAATAGAGTATGGAGATTACTCAAAAATTAAAAATAGAATTACTATATGATCCAGTAATTCTAATACTGAGTATTTACCTAAGGAAAATGAAAACACAAATTTGAAAAGATAAATGCGCCCAGTGTTATTGCAGCATTATTTACAGTGGCCAAGATATGGATGTATATATTATATAAAGTATGTAAATATATATGTTATAATACATATATGTATATAATATGGAATATTATGCAGTCCTAAAAAAAACAATGGAATCTTTCCATGTGCAGCAACATAGACCTAGAAGGTATACTGCTAAGTGAAATAAGTCAGAGAAAGACAAATACCATGTGATTTCACTCATATTTGGAATGTAAGATATAGAACAAATGAATAAAGAAAAAAGAGACAAACCAAAAAAAAAGACTCATATACAGAGAGCAAATTGGTGGTAAGAGAAGGGTCGTGGGTGGAGAGGGTGAAATAGATAAAGGAGATCAAGAGTACATTTATCTTGGTGATGCTTACGTGTCTCAGTGGATGAAGTGTCCAACTCTTGATTTTAGCTCAGGTCATGACCTCACAGTTTGTGTGTTTGAGCCCTGCATCAGGCTCTGCACTGACAGCGTGGAGCCTGCTTGGGATTCTCTCTCTCTTTGTCTGTCTCAAAATAAATAAATAAACATTTTTTAAAAAGAGCACATTTATCTTGGTGAGCACTGTGTGATGTATAGAATTGTTGAATCATTATTTTGTACACCTGAAATTAATATAACACTGAATGTTAATTAGACTTCAGTAAAAATTTTTTAATTTTAAAAAATTCATGTCACTTTCCCACCTTGCAGTATTTTTGACTCATTGTAAAAACTCACTATATTTTTGTTTAGTTGAGTTCTAATCTTGTATTTTGTCACAGTTGTGCACAAATTGCAATCCTTTCTACTCTAATCGGATCCACTAAGTGTTTAGAATGAACTTTGTGCATTGCATGAATTATCTTTATCATATAGGGAGATTTATTTTAAATACTTTGAGTTTGGAAACTATAGGACATTCATATGTTTTTGCTTTCTGAAAAGGGTAAAGGAAAGAAAATCACCTTTTATTGAACACCTATTATGTGCTATCCCAGATAACTTGCATGAATATTATCATAGAATCATGGCATTGTTCACATGCTGGTAGCTCGTGCTAGTATTACCACCTCTTATTAAAATTAAGAGAACTCGCTTCATCTTATTCATTTCAATGGATCTTGGATTGCAAAAACTAGACTTCCAAATAGTTGCTAGCTATTTTGTCAATGTCATATTTGATAATCATGGATTTTAGAGAAGTATTTAAATAACTATCTATGGCTTGACTTCTCTTTGTAGAGTCTCATCAAGTTTTATTTGGCAGAGGCTTATATTCCTTGCTACAAGGGCTTACTCAGTACCTCCTGAACATTCTACCTATGATCTCCTATGGCTCTAAGAAAATTTCTTCTGATATAGAGCAGGAGTCTTCTAAAATCCATCGGAATTAACTCCATAGGGTCATGCAGAAGCAATCCAGTAATTATTTACTGAGCAATTGACTGAAATTATTAGTTTCCTAGTTAGGGTTGCACCACAAACTGGATTGGGTATAACAACAGTTATTTGTTCTCTTCCATTTCTGGAGGCTAGAAGTTCCAAATCAAAGTGTTGGCAAGACCACTCTCTCTCTGAACACTCTAGGAGAAAATCTGTTCCATGTCCTTCTTTTAGCTTCTGGTGTTGCCAGCAATTTTTGGCATTTCTTAGCTCTAGATGCATCACTTCCATATTTGCTTCCATCATCATAGACTATTTCTCTGTGAATCTGTGCCCGTGTTTCCTTTTCTTATAAGGACACCACTTCTATTGGATTAGGGCTTAGTGATATAACCCTAACAGTAACATCTACAAATACCCTGTTTCCATGTAATATCACTTGCAGTGATACCATGGGTTAGGGTTTTTTTTTAAAGGGGACATAATTCAACTCATAACACTGAGCATCTACTCTGTTCCAGGGATTGAATTAATAACTTAAGGACATTAAAGGAAGAGAAAGATGAAGTAAAAAGATGAAATAACTACATTCTGAAGCATCTCAGCCTAGTCAGAAAAAGTCCATAAAGAATTAGTACATGTTGGGGCACCAGGGTGGCTCAGTCGGTTGATCATCTGACTTTGGCTCAGGTCATGATCTTGTGGTTTGAGGATGTGAACCCCACATCAGGCTCTGTGCTGACAGCTCAGAGCCTGGAGGCTGCTTTGAATTCTGTGTAACCCTCTCTCTCTCTGCCCCTCCCTTACTTGTGCTCTGTCTCTCTGTCTCTATGTCTCTTTCTCTCTTAGATAAATAAACATTTAAAAAGTATTTTTAAAAAATTAAGGGGGTGCCTGGGTGGCTCAGTCAGTTAAGCGTCTGACTTCAGCTCAGGTCTGATCTCACTGTGAGTTTGAGCCCCACATCGGGCTCTGTGCTGACACCTCAGAGCCTAGAACCTGCTTCAGATTCTGTGTCTCCCTATCTCTCTGATTCTCTTTCTGCTTACACTCTGTCTGTCTGTCTGTCTGTCTCTCTCAAAAATGAATAAACATTAAAACATTTTTTAAAATTAGTACATGTTTAGGGACGCCTAACTGGCTCAGTCACAGGGGTATAGACACTTGATCTCAAGGTCATGGGTTTAAGCCCAATGTTGCATGTCAATAAGTAAATAAGCTAAAAGAAGAAAAAGAATTTGTACATGTTTAACATGGGTCAGAAGAAAAATGCTGGGAACAGAAGAAGCAGAGCACCCCATTAGGCAGGTGAAGCAAGGCTTCATGGAGGAGGCCACTCATGTTTTTTTCCCATTGATTTTCTGCTTGATTATAAAACAAATTTATATTCAGTGTGGATTATTGGAAACTATGAAAAGCATAAATGAAATAAAAATGTTACATTAAACGTTCCCTCAAGGATAACAGTAGTTACTACTTCAGTGAACGTTTTTCAGTATTTTCTCTATGCATGTATAAAAACTTTCATATGAAGATGAAACTGCTATAATATTCTATAAACAATTTTTTCTGTTTAATGCAATCTCAAGTATTTTTTCACTTCACAAGATATCCTAGAATATTTTTGAGTTCTATAATAGTTGATTTTCAACTATTACAACTTATTTAAGCTGTGTTTACAGAACCATAATATATATTTGAAAATTTCTCAAACTAATAATGTGGTTTTCATCACATAAGAAAAATTTCCCATGCCCTCTAGAAAAGTATCTTTAATTTACATTCTCAACAGCAGAGAATCTATTTCTTCATCTTGTCACCAACTTTGTATATTTTAAAACTTGGACACTTGATGGGTGAAAATATATATCTTGACTTAATTTTCATATCTTTGGTTTTTGGTGAAGAAAATTTAACATATGCATCACAATCCCAGACTTTATCATCTACTACAAAGCTGTAATCATCAAGACAGTATGGTATTGACACAAAAACGGACACATAGACCAATGGAATAGCATAGAAAACCCAGAATTAGATCCACAAATGTGTGGGCAACTAATCTTTGGCAGAGCAGGAAAGAGTATCCAATGGAAAAAAGATGGTCTTTTAAACAAATGGTGCTAGGAGAACTGGACAGCACGATGCAGGAGAATAAAAACTAGACCACCTTCTTATACCATACACAAAAGTAAACTCAAAATAGATGAAAGACCTAAATGTGGGACAGGAAACTATCAAAACCCCAGAGGAGAAAACAGGCAACAACCGCTTTGACCTCAGCCACAGCAGTTTTTACTTGACACATCTTCAAAGGCAAGGGGATTAAAAGCAAAAATGAACTATTGAGACCTCATCACTATAAAAACTTCTGCACCACAAAGGAAACAATCAACAAAACTAAAAGGCAACTGAAGGAATGGGAAAAGGTATTTGCAAATGACATATCAGATAAAGGCTTCATATCCAAAATCTACAAAGAACTTACCAAACTCAACACCCAAAAAATAAATAACCCAGTGAAGAAATGGACAGAAAACATGGATAGACACTTTTCCAAAGAAAACATCCAAATGGCCAGCAGACTCAAGAAAAGATGCTCAACATCACTTATCACCAGAGAATTACAAATCAAAACCACAATGAGATACCACCTCACACAGGTCAGAGTGGGTAAAATTAACAACTCAGGAAACAACAGATTCTGGTGCAGTTGTAGAGAAATGGGAACCCTCTTGGTGAGAATGCAAACAGGTGCAGCCTCTCTGGAAAGCAGTGTGGAGGTTCCTCAAAAAATTAAAAATAGAACTACCCTATGACCCAGCAATAGCAGTACTAGGAATTTATCCAAAGTATACAGGAGTGCTGATACATAGGGGCACATGTACCCCAATGTTTATAGTAGCACTCTCAACAATGGCCAAATTATGGAAAGAACCCAAATGTCCATCAACTGATAAATGGATAAAGAAAATGTGGTTTATATATACAATGGAATACTACATGGCATGGAGAGAGGAAGAAATCAGCAATGTGGATGGAAGTGGAGGGTATTATGCTAAGTGAAATAAGTCTGTCAGAGAAAGATATCATGTTTTCGCTTATATATGGAACTTGAGAAACGTAACAATACCATGGGGTGAGGGTAGGGGAAAAATAGAGGAAGGAGCAAATCATAAGAGACTCTTAAATACAAAGTGAGGGTTGATTAGGGGGTGAGGGAGAGGGGAAAATGGGTGATGGGCATTGAGGAGAGCACTTGTTGGGATGAGCACTGAGTGTTGTATATAAGCAATGAATCATGGGAATCTACCCCCAAAACCAAGAACACACTATACACACTGTATATTACCAATTTGACAATAAATTATGTTAAAAAGTAATGATAAGTCGAGTTTTCTGCTTCATGTATTTTCCATACACAATTTAGCCCTCATTTCTCATGTTTTTGCTCAATACTGTCTTTCTAGTTAGAATAGTAGCTTAAGAACTCTGAGGATACAATAAAGGCTATTTTTGAGTATTGTTAGGACCTCAACAAAAGAGATCCTTGGAGATCTGTTCCCATGAGAAACATCTTGAATCTCCTCTACTTACTACCTGTGATACCACCTACCTTAAAGGAGTAAAGTAGCAAGTTGCTTTTGATGTCTTTTCTATACCCAGACCTACCAGCGCTGTTTCTAATAGATACCTCTAGATCTTCTAGCTTGTATAAGGTATTTCTGTTTTAGTATTATTGGGTTGTTTCAATGAGGATATGGGCATAGAAAAGGAAGTTAGAGGTTTTCTAGAAATCCAGCATGATGTTTAAAGGATGAGTAATGTCCTTTTAGGCAGCAAAGAGGGGTAAGACATTCTAAGTAGGAAAATTATTCGTAGAAAATGTAGAAGTAACAAGGAAACTGCCTGCAACTGATGTGATTGCAATTAGACTAAAGTAGGAAAGGTAGTTTGGAATCAGATTGTGCAGGATTTTGAATGCCAACTGAGATACAGGGGTTTTGTTCTTTAAGAAATCAGGAACCATAAGAATATTCTCTCTACAAATGACAATCTTCCCAACACATGTTGCTATTTAGCTAACATATTTCCCTTGAGATTGTCTTCTGCAAACTAATATGCCCACTTTCTTTCCTCCTCACATAGCATAGTTTGATTTTATCAGTTTTTGATAGTTCTTCTATAAACATACTTCAATTTATCTGTGGCAGTTACTAAATGGACTTATTCAGTTTGCTTTTGCATCTTTAAAATGCTGCTTTCATATATATATTACCTTGAAAACACAGACCTTATTATTTTCCTCTTTTTTGTTCCCTCCTACCACTACACACACAATACCTCCAAACACACAAAATATGGGAATCAATTTATTTTTTTTCTTTTCTTTTTTTTGGGGGGGGAGGAATCAATTTATTAACTGAGTAGGGACTTTATTAATTTTGGTAAATAAAGTGATTAATTGCTAGTGTCAATCAATCTGTATTTTGTAGTAATGCTGGAAACATCTTGTTCATTCTCGCTCTCTCTCTCTCTCTCTCTCCAACAATGTATCAGCATGACTCTTTTTCTTTTCATGTCTGAAATGAAGTGATGCCCAAAGACCAAAATTAGACAGCCAAGCTCTAAGTCAGGGATCTGTTAATCAGATATAACTTCTGAAATTCCCCCCAATCTTTTATCTAAATGCAAAAGAATAATTGTTTTGGAAATTTTTAATATCTACGGTTTTCTTAAAGCTGACTTTACAATAGAGCTGAACTATTGCCATACTTTCATTAAACCAAAACTAGGGGGGAAAAAGGAGAGTAAATGTTTCCTACTTGTTATAGCCCTTAAATTGTCTCCAGCCACACAAAGTATCTTTAATGATATTATTGTTAGCTTGGAATGCTGTGCTAGAACCTTTGCAGATGTACCAACTTAAATAGGAAAAAAACACAACGGTTAACCATGACATAAAAAAGGTGGGATAATAGCATACAAACCCTGAATAGTTTAAGCACATTTCCTGAAAGATAGCCAAAGGAAATTTGGAACACTTTCTAATTGTCTCAGTCTGCCATTCCTTGTCTGAGGTAAAATATACTATATTAGATACTGTTAAAGTGATCTGGTACTAAAATACATGAATCAAGAAGAATTTGAATTTTAAAAATCTCCTTACAACAAAGTAGTGGGAAAAAACATACTATGGGAATATTTAAGTATTTCATAGCAAAAGATGGCTCCTTGATGCTTAATATCATCTGTGACCATATATAAGTTGATATATGGGGGTGGGGATGTGTCTTGTGGCAAACAGCTCTGTGCTATGCTATCATGTTCAGTGGGCAGCATCAATCCTGATAATGAATTTGTTAGATAAGCAAATGATTATTCCAGAAACAATAATAAGAACAAAATATACCTAAACTCTATGAAATCTAAAATTTAACAAGAACATACATGTTTGTGATTGTAATTAGATACTAAAATACAAATATTTAATGAAAGCTTTAGCTTTCACTTGAGGCCTTACAGGTCTGTGCCAACTACTCCTATGTTTTAAAGTAGGAGAGTATGATACCTACGGGACTTGCAAAGGAGATGGTCCAAAGCTAGGTGTGTGTAGGTCTTCACCCACGTTGAAGGCATAAAAGGGCAGGCATGGAGATTAGAAGAGGGTTTATTATGGGGAGAGCTGGCAGAAAACTGCGTGTTCTACCCTCTGCCTCTTAATGCTCAGGAAAAGAGGCATCAAAATAACCACTCAGAAAGCTTGGCACATGTCCCTTGCTACTTGGAAGGCACAGCGGACAGTGTCTCAGGCCAAACAAATTAAAGGGTAGTAATCTGCCTGTGTGGTTGGCTGGCAGCCCTGATGGTGAAACTGAGAGAAACCAACGCATGGGGCAGTCTGTTCTTTTCTACCCAAATTTCTCAGGGCAAAGAATGTGTGATGGTTTCTCACAGACTACATAAGGGGAAAGAGAGCGAGAGAGCAGAGCAGGTAGGGTGGCTTTACTTTTTCTCCAACAATATTCTCTCTGAAAAGCTGGAGGTGAACCCTGGATGTCAAAGGACTGAGGTAGGCTGTCAACCAGAGGTGGTGCTTTGTTCTACACCACAGGAACTTTGGAGAAGTGTTCCCCAGCAATGGGCCTCTCTCCAAAGAACCTTGAAAAGCATCCCGAAACAGAACTAGAGCTTTAAACACCTGCCAAGCCTGGAAAATGTCATCTCCAGTTCTTTGACAGTATATGATGAATAATATCTTTCTTGCTACCGCATCTTCCCAAACCCACCAGCTCCACCTTGGGAGAAGTCAGAAACCATGGATTAGCAAACTGGAGGAAGAGAGGTGGAAGCATAAAACAGAAACAAATAAATCTGATATTCCTTTGAGCAGGTTTGATCTAGGGAGGAGAAGATTTGGTATAAATATAGCTGGAAGTTTTTATGAGTACACGGGATTGGTCATTTTAATATTACAACTGTGATTTAGGGGACTAACAGGACCAGAGATCACTCTGATCGTGACCAAAAACGGCAACAGTACCTGCCCTAGAGTGCATCTTTTAAAGCAAGGGAAGAAGCAAGTCTACAGAATGGGTTTAGATGGACAGTTGTTTCCTGGTTGATTTGTTCTTGTTACTGAACAGTGTGATTTGTTGTTTATCTCTCCCCAAAGCCTTGTAGGTTCCAGATATGAGGCCATTTGGCTCCCATTGTTAACTTCATTCTAACCCAGAAATAAAAGGGCCCTTCATCCCAACATATCTCAGTAATTCAGGATCCATTTATCTCATTGCTCACTCCTCTAACCTTATACTTTGAGCATGGTTTTAATAGCCAGCATTTTGTATCCTTCCCTGTGACCAAGCCTCCATCTTGTTTTCCACTTCTGAGTTCAGTTTTTGAGTTGCACCCCTGACATCCTCCGGCTGTTCTTCCTATGGCCCGAGCTCCAGGCCCCTGTTTGGAGGACCACCACACGTTGCCAGTCCACCTGCCAGCCAGCCCTCCTGTTTCCAGACACTCTCAGGCTATGCAGAGCTTGCCTATGGGGATATCCTACTCACTCATTCACACGCCTCCCCGAAGCAGAATTCCTGCCCAGACATTTCCCTGCCTCTGGCTCTTTGTTTCATTGCTGAAACAGATTCATTTTCCTTACGTTGAGCCTCTTTATAATCTTTTCTTGCTACTGAGAAAAGCCCTAGTTACTGTCCGATGCCAATAGGCCTACCTCATTTCCTGGTCCAAGAATCCCTTACAGATCAGGCCTAGGCCCTTTCAGTCTTCTAGACTTTGGTTAAGACCATGGAGAGCATATTCTTCAATTTAAAGATATTTATTTAATCACCCAGTCTTTGTTTTAGAGTAACAAAGAAACATACCCGAGTCCCTCATGTGAGGAAGACCATTTATACAATGCTTAAACTGATGAAAATAAAGTTCAATGTATTTTTAAAAGTCCACTTCCTTATTAATTGCTCTTACATTTTTTTTGTTCCTTTCTCACCCAACCCTCCTGAATGACAGTTCTAGCAGGGAGAGGCCTTTTTTCCTAACCCCAAGCCAATTTACCAGGCCACCAGGATAGTAAGCCTCCTCCAAAGCCATGGGTACATCAGGCAGCAATGCCGCCTTGTAGAACAGGTATATCAAGATATCTAGGTTTTATTATCTACTTTGATTTGTGGAAACCCATATTCATGATTTATTACCTACACCAGCTTGCTCAGCAGGAAAAAACAATAGAGCTGTAACACGAGGATGTGGTCAAGAATGTAGGCTTGGATTTACACATTTATATAAAGCAAACTCCTTTTCTTTCTTTGTTCCCTCCTTCTGCTCCACCCAGATTCCCATTCAGTACCACCTTTTACCCTAGAATCGTACCCCACACCCTTGCTCGTGTCATTTTAATAAAAAGTGCTAGAGCAATAGTGATTCTTTTAAAAAATTTGTATCCTTTTTTAGTAGCTATGATTTCATTTAATCCTTACAGTTTACACTCACATTTAAAGCAGGCCCAAGGACCAATAGTGCCAGTTTATAAGGGTATGAGTGACACAAAAAGTTAAGAGGTTTGACCAAATTTTAGTTGGTAAATTGGGTAAGCCCCTGTTCTCCCGACTCCCAGCCCAGTATTCTTTCCATTATGCCAGCCCTTATCCTTAGTAGTTCTGTTCTTTTATTTAAATTGAGGTATAATTGACATATAACATGATATATGTTTCAAGTGTACAACATGACAATTCTGTATTTGTATATATCGATAACTACCATCAGTCTGGTTAGGATTCTTCATCAAACGTAGTTACAAAACATTTTTTTTTTCTTGTGATGAGAACTTTTAAGATCTAGAACAATATTAATTCTAAAGATTAGGTTTGGTTGCAAGTAATAGGAAAACCCAAAAAAAAAAAAGTGTGGTTTAAACAAGACAGAATTGGATAATTTCTTTGCTGTCCTCAATACCTGGCTTTTCAAGATAGACTGCTCAAGTTCCAGGCATGCGGTCCACAGTCCAGCTAACACAATAAGGACGATTAGGGACAGAACACATTTTTTCCCCTTTAAGTAGATTTCCTAGAAACCACAGAGGACACTTTTGCTAAATTCCAATGGCCAGAATTTAATGACATGATCTTAGTTATCTTCAAGGGAGGCTAGAAAGTATAAGCTTTATTCTACATGGTCACATGCTTTGATAAATTTGTAGTTCTATTACTGAGGAAGAAAAGGAGAGGATATTGAGGTGATAACTACAATGCCTGCTACTACTTTGCATTTTATTGGCAGAGGTCTGTTTTCCTTAGATTATCTTTTTATTTGTATCTACTTGTTTCTGAAATGCTGTGAGATTTTTAGGTCTCTTATTTTATACCTATGGAATGAGTACCATAAATGGC
Organism: Suricata suricatta; assembly: GCF_006229205.1. NCBI lineage: Eukaryota > Metazoa > Chordata > Mammalia > Carnivora > Herpestidae > Suricata > Suricata suricatta. The sequence goes on from NC_043701.1 coordinate 31,343,490, forward strand.
GATAATGGTAGAATTATTTTTAAATCTTATCTTTGCCCTAATTATACTTTTAATATGACATCTTGCTTGGGTTTTAATTAAGAAGGTCCTGCATAAACATTTTCTTTGACTTGTTTATCATACAAATCATGGTATTAAGTACTCAAATATATTGATTAATAAAATAAAGTATATTATGCCACCACTTAGACCAACCCCCCCCCCCTTATTACTCATTTGGACTCTTAATAAGCATCCATCTCAAACTCTTCCTCTGTTTTCACAAATTATTTTTTTAATGTTTATTTATTTTTGAAAGAGAGAAAGAGACCACAAGAGGGAGAAGGGCAGAGAGAGGCAGACACAAAATCCAAAGCAGGCTCCAAGCCCTGAGCTGTCAACACAGATCCCGACGCGGGGCTCAAACTCATGAACCACAAGATTATGACCTAAGATGAAATCAGACACCTAACCAACCGAGCCACCCAGTAGCCGCACAAACTCTTTCTTTAAATCTATTGAAAATACCACTGCTGAAATAATTTTCCTAGAGTACAGCTATGATAATGTCACTTCTCCATGTAAACACCTTAATAAATCCCCATTTCCTATAGAATAAATCCAAAGTTTTTAGCCTAGAATTTACCACTTCCCACAATATTATACAAACCATAATCTTTAGGTTTGTCTTTCATTATATCCTTCATAACATTCATCCTTAGTGGAAATATTCCCTGTATCCCCATAAATGCCTACTCCTCTCTAACTTTGCTTCTGAAGTTTTGAGCTAAGTACCTCCCCATACCCTCCCTGCACCTCTCCTCTCCTACACCTCTTCTTCTTCTACATATTTTACCATTCTTTAAGGACCTATGAAATTCCACCTCTCCGTGAAGCCCTGGCACTGATATTTTCTTAAACTTACCACTATAGGTCAAATATTGGGAATTTATGCATCTATTATTCTATCACATCATACATTTTATTAAATACATTTAATTTTTTTGTTTATTTATTTTTTGAGAAAGAGAGAGAGCAGGAGAGGGAGCGGAGAAGAAGGGGAGAAGGAATCCCAAGCAGGCTTCATGCGCTCAGCACAGAGCCCAGTGTGGAGCTTGAGCTTATAAACCATGAGATCATGACCTGAGCCAAAATCAAAGTCAGATGTTTAAGTGACTGAGCCACCCAGGTGCCCCTGAATAAATTTTATTTAACTTTAATTAAATAAGACTTTGCAGATAAAGTATGCAATAGGTATTTATTGAATGAATGAATGAATGAATGAATGAATAAATAATATAACGTTTTGACTTTATTTACAAGTTAGGGCTCCTTGGAAACACCTCCTGAGAGATGAAGAAGCATAATTGGGCTCTCATTTTTTACCAGCTTATATATAGTACTGTTAATAGTAAGTGAATGGCATTAGTCCTTGAGACCAAATGAATAATTTACAAGCTAACTCAGAATCAGTTTAACGGCATTTGCAAGAAAAACAATAGCAACAAAAACACATTACAAATCCCACATATTTTGTTCTAAGTAGTGTATCTTCATTAGTCATACCATTCTTGTAGCATGATAGTTCAAATTTATAGACAAATATTTTCTCAACAGTTAAAAAAAAAGTGGATACCATAAATTTGGAGCAATTTGATTAACCTTAAATTTTGGCAGCACTCAGAACAGATAATTGAACTGATAATGTATGAGAACAGATAATGTAATGTAGAACAGAATGTGGTGTCCATCAGAAGCCATAAAATACAAATTAGAACAAATTAGATTTGCTACTTTCTTTTGATAGGATTATCATATTGGAAAATCAGGGAAACATTATGTGCCAAGGATATCATGATTTCCTTTTTTAGTTATTGAACAGTGTTCTTTATATAGTATAGAAATAATACTATAATAGCAGCGAGAGAAACAAATATTTCCACCATATTACCATCTAATTTTTCCAAACTCCATTCAGTTCTTGAATTCATTTGTTTACTCACCAAACATTAGTTGAACACCTTCTTTGTATTTCATGTAGAATATTTGAATGTTTAACAGTTCATTTGACTTTCTTTTGAACATTGAAAATGTTAATTTGACATTTAATAGTTCATTTGAATTTTTAATAGTTCATTAAATATAAATTTAATAATAGTATGATATGCTTGATTAATTCCCAATATATCAAATCATATCTAAAGAATGTGTATTACTAATTTGGTATCAACCTGAAAGGACACTAAAATTTCTATTTTGGGGCCTATTCCTAGTCAATATGCTCATCATAGTCTTTATTCTTGAAAGAAGTAATGCTTATCAAATGGGCAGATGTGTAAAGACAAAATTGTTGGTGATAGTTGATATCACAGATGATAAAAACCAGAATTTAATTCTGCTCCCATTTTCATGTCATAGGCTCTGGGATTTGTGTCTACATTATTGATAGTAATAACATTGATGGAAGCTAATGTTTTCAAAAAAGAACTGGTTATGTATCAGCCAAGGTGCTAAATTTTACCAATTCTATGTAATCCTCACTGAAAATTTTAGGATGAAACAGTCATTTTATAGATGAGGAAACAAAGGTTCAAACTGGTTGGGTAACAAGCCGCCCAGCTCTGTGAGGATCAAAATCCGGATTCCACGCCTGATCTTACCGTAGAGCCTGTCTTGCTTTTATTTCAAATTCTTTAAGTATTGAAGTGTATCTAGAATGTTCTCTTTTTCAGTATTTACCCAATTCCCAACTCATTCTGGAGGGTTTCTGCTATGTCTACACTATATTTACAGACCTTTACAATTAGAAACAGGATAGGTTCACAGAACTTTCTGTGAGACACTGATCACTTTAGTTACCTCTCCCTCCTTTCTTTTTTCAGGAATGCTTTTGTAATCCTATTCCTACTTTTTCCTACTCTCCTCAATCCATCATAGGAGACAATAGGGTTAGGCTAGTTTTGATTCTTTACTTTAAAAAAAATAATTTGTTAAAGCAGTTTTAGATTCGCAGCAAAATCAAGTGGGAGTTACAGATATTTTTATATATCCTCTGTCGCCACAAATGCATAGCTTCCCTCATTATCAACATCCTGCACCAGAATGAGTGTACATTTGTTACAATTGATGAGCCTACACTAACACAACATAACCACCCGAAGCCCATAGTTTACAGTGGGCTTCAGTCTTTGTGTCATATAATCTATGGGTTTGTACAAAGGTATAAATGACATGTATCCATCATTATGGTATCATACAGAGTATATGTTTACCTCCTGAAAAAATCCTGTCTGTTCACTCCCCAACCCCAAATTCTTTGCAATTGCTTACCTTTTTACTGTTTGCATAGTTTCACCTTTTCCAGATGTCAGTTGGAATCATACAGTATGTAGCCTTTTCAGATTGGCTTCTTTTACCTAGTAATATGCATTTAAAGTTCCTCTGTGTCTTTTTGGCCTGATGGCTCATTTCTTTTTTTTTTTTTTTTCATTTTTATTTTTTAATTTTTTTTTGTGCTGAATAATGCTCATTGTCTGGATGTACTTATTCATTTATCTACTGGAAGACATCTTGGTTGCAATTATAAAGTTGGCAATTATAAATAAAGCTTCTATAAGCTTTGTGCTTTCGGTTCATTTGGGTACATACCAAGGAACATGATTTCTTGATTGTATGGTAAGGGGATGCTTAGTTTTGTAAGAAAGCAGCAAACTGCCTTCCAGAGTGGCTGTCACCAGCACTGAATGAGAATTCCTGTTGCTCCACATCCTCACCAGCACTTAATATTGTCAGTGTTCAGGAATGCGTGTGTAGTGGGACTATTTACTCTTCTAAAGATTGCTGACCTATTGCCTATGCCTGGCACATAATTCCTTGGCTGTTAGAAATTCTAAAATGGCCTGGTTCTAAGGTTTGTCATCAGTGTCTCTTCATCAACCCCCCTGCAGTTTTCACAACCAAGTTTAGACTAGCAGTGTTCTTTATTGCTTTCTCTAAAATCTGAAAAAAATGATACTGTCTAGAAGACAAGGCAAATATTCACTGATGTACTGATTTTTAGCCAAATATAGCTTTAGAAGATGTCTGGACAATTTAGATTTTCCATTATGTATACTTTTGTTTCTGGGAAAGCTTTGTGATTTACCATTGGCAGCACCTTCCACAGCTTTTATCTGACTGACCAGCCCACGACTCTAGAACCATGGCATTTTCATTCATTTTATCCTCATCAAACTGTGGTCCCTACACCTTTGTTTATAGAAGACATCCAAAGTTTGTTACAACACCGAGATTCTATCATTTTTGTTTTGTGCAATTAATTGCACAAAATAATTAATTATAGGTATTTTATAGCTAGAGTAGGATATTCTGAATGCATAATATTGACGTCTATTTATTTGTAATTTTTTCTTAAATAAGAGTCAGTTTTAATTGTATAATTATGGTGGAAGAGAGGAGAGGTAATTGCATCTTAGCTTGTTAAATATTTTAAATGGAGCATGAATATCTATTAATAGCATCTACTCATGTAAATATTTAATTGATTTTCCTAAATAAATTCATCAGAGAATCACAAAGCAGCCTCTACTACATTAATTGAGATAAGAGTCAGACTCCTAATGCCAGAAAGGAACCCAAGATTTAACCCCCACCTTCCTTGACTAAACACAAAGACTTAGTTCTATATCCATTCTCCAGTTCTTAGAGTTAGAAAGTGCAAGTTAGATGTTACTATTGATCAGATCCTTTTCTATGCAATTCAGATAGCTCTAATTCAATCAATAAAGAGAAAAAAATCTCTGGAAAACTCATAATTATTTTTGATATTTGAAAAATGATGACTTGGTATCATTTTAGTCCATAGACATACACAGAACTAGTTTCCAAAGCAACTGTAACCAAGTTGCCCTTATAAATTCAACTGTGAATTATTTATTTCTCAGATATTTTTCAGTCAGAATAATAAAAACAAGTACACAGTAGCTATCCTACATTTAAAGCAGCTGCCATTTAGGAGGAAAATCTTGTTACATTTATAAAAATATTTTGTTCTGTCACAATTGTGCATTATTTGTCCCATTTCACCTTCTCCTAATGGTATGGAAAAAAATGTATAAGAGAAAAAAATGAATGTTGAGCTTTTTATGTCATAGGTTAAGTAGGCACAGTGTTCTCAATAGCAATGAAAAGGTAATGGATAATATATAAGTGCCATTTTACCAGCAAGACTCTAGCTATTTGAGTTGAGAGGTAGCCCTCACTCTATGAAATGAGGTCATTTTTCTATTCTATTCTTTCTATTCTATCTGATGAGTGAGCAGTGATTCAGTAGGTAATAGATAGGAGAGAGAGAGGTGATTCCACCAGCTAGAGTCAAAAAGACCCAAATTTCATATGCACTTAAGCAATCTTTGATAACAGTCCACCATCACTGAAGGATGAGATTTTTCTGTCATCCTTCCATAATGAAGTTTTCTTCATACCTGCACATTAAAGCTGCTTTCTCCATCTGCAAATGTGAATGACAGTGTTGAGTATTTAACATTTCTTGTATTAGCGCCCCTTAAGCATAGCTTCAAAAATGTTAGTCTTACAGTTTACAGCACAGAGGGTATTTAGCTCAGGTTTCTGACATGGACATACAGCATGATGCCATGTTTTCCTCGGATGCTAGGACTCTCCCTTAGCTTGTATTTTATGACTTCTGTTGGACACACACTCTATTCTAAGTGCTCACAAGTTGTCAGTTCGATTACCTGTTCTGAATGCTGCCCAAATTTGATAGTAATCAAATTGGTTCACACTATATCCACTTTTTTCTTTCTTGAATGCTGAGACATAAAAAGCATTGATGGATACATAGCATAGCTGCTCAATAACATCTCATATATTATCCTTAAGAATGTAGTTGCAAAATCAAAACTGTTCTGGACCCATTTGTTGGAAACATGGTCAAATAACTAGAAATCTAATATTTTTAACTGTTCTTTTAAAAATTACATTAAAGATGTGAAACGCTTTATTCATTTATTGAGATTTGAACTACTTTTTTTTCCTCAGGTGACACTCAATTTATAATTAATTTTCTAAAGTGCATGTATTGGCATTTAGCAGTTACCTAATCAGTTTATGACCATTGGGGTATCAGTTTCTTCAATCTGATGAGGAATAATTGCTCTTAAAATAAGGTTCCACTGATGGCCACATTCCACTCAAATTATATTACTTTGACAATTAAAAGGTAGTAAATGGGCTTCTATTTTACTACTGGACTATCAGTGAAAAAATTAAGAACTTCCTGACTTTCAGTAGCTTATAGGTTCTTGTTTTCCTCTAAATTTCAGGGCTGAGTAGGTGCCAAAGGCATGCTTCACCCACTAAATATTTTTGAGTTGGGAGAGAATAGGGAGTCATATAATTGCAAATATTAATCATAGTTGTTACGAATGTGGCATTATGAAGTACCCAGATGTAAATAAGGCCTTGTTCATTTGTTCTTATTTTTACTTATTTTATGTTTTAAAATTTTGTTGAATAGTAATTGCATACAATATCATATTTTAGACGTACAATGTAGTTATTCTATATATGTTACAAAATGGTCACCACAATAAGTCTAAGAAAGCCCTGTTTATTCACTTGAGCTACAGACTTCCCCATTTTTCTGTCCACTCACATTTTACCAGTTGGGTGTGTTTATAGTTAATTCACTCATACATTTGAAGAGTCTGGCTGTATATCAGGATTGTGGTAGACACAGGCAGTGGTGACACCCAGTTGTCCTAAGATTTGTAATCTTAATTTGTTAAGCTCAACAAATGTGCAGGGGGTGGAAAAAACAGGTAAGCAGAAAGCTTTAACTTAGAAAGAATAATTTGAGCTGGTGAGGAAGAAAGAGGAAGGGTATTCCAGCCCAGCGGTAAAACTGAGTGATATACACAAAGATCATGTGGTTGGGAGCACACCATATGTATGGATCGTTGGCAAGTTTGGGGGGCATAGGGAGAGAGAGAGAAGATGAAGTTGGAGGGGTAGTCTGTAGAAGAGGACTCAGCAAGCCAGGACTGGTGTTTGGATTTCTCATTTGGGCCCTAGGGAGACCTTGAATTTTTTAACACTGAGGATTAACATGATAAAATTTATTCCTTTAAACAAAAGATAGACTGCAAAGAGGAGAAAATGGATGAAAAGAGACCAGTAGTCAGGCTGCTTATCTTTGATTCTTATTTGGTACCATGTACAGATTCAGGGAATATTTAAGGAAAGAATAAATATCCACTGGGAAATTTAAAATATCCATGTGGAACTGAGAAGCAAGATGGAGGTATGTACAGGTGGCCTGGATTAGAGTGAGGCACCCAGGAAGAGGAAGAAAAGATAGGTTAGGGCTCTAGAAAACATCAATATTTAGGGGTAGGTAAAAGACAAGAAACTAGCAAAATATCTAGTGGAAAGGGATAAAGCATGGAGAATGTAGTGTTCATGACCCTGATGGAAGTAAATATGAAGAAGGATAGAAAAACTGAACAAAATAAAATGCTGTGGCAAGGTGAAGATTGGTTTTCCTTTGAAGGCCATTGTTAGCCATCATGACAGCAGCTTCATCAGAGTGACAGCAAGGAGGAACTAACCTATGGTGAAGAGGTACACGGTGAGGGTAGTCATGGAGTAAGGAGAAGGTGGGAGGGTAGCTGAAGTGGACGAAAGTGCTAAGCTTTTTTTCTTAGTATGCGTAGCGCTGAACTTGTTTATAAACTACAGACAGTAGAGAATTGAAGAGGAAAGGGAGAGGCAGGGTGAAATTCTGAGGACATCTCTAAGCAGTGGGATACTGCTTAATTGGCTGAAGTGTTTTTATGAGAAAAACCTTAAAGCTTGAAAAATATTTAAAATGAAGGAGGAGTAGGGATTGATCTGGTAATTTATTCATACATCTGCCACAAGAAATTGATCTAACTGAATCCCTAATCCTGGTAAGAATGGGTAAAATACTCGATTTGAAAGCACAATTTTTCTTATTAACTACTCAAAGATTCGTTGATTTATATATATATATGAGAGTTAATTAGAAGATCTCCTAAAATTCTTGTCAGGTCAGTAAGTTGCTGAAAATGGAGGAAAATCATGACTTTGGGGCCTCTCTTTCTGGATCCTACGTCTAGTGGTTGGAGCGGTTGGTTAATGGAGGGAGGGAGGTGTTCCTTTCTGCTTTCTGCTGAGGTTCCTCTCGCTACAGGGAGGTCCAGATGGTAGGTGGGAGGGGATGGGCACTGAGATCAATCTGGATTCTGCTGGTGCGTGCACTGAGGATGTATGGTCACTGTTTTGGATTGGTGGCTGGTCTGTGATGAAAGGGAAACAAGAATCCTTTAGACCTCATAGCAGATAATCAAACGTGCTTTTTTTAAAAGTTTAATTGGAATAAGAAAATATGAAGTTATAAAGCCTATAATATAGAAGCTTTCATCTATAATATAGATGCTAATACAAAAGGATGACACCATAGCAACACTGCTTGCACAATGGAAGCTGTATTTAATGTGAGGACTGTCATAAATGCTCAATATTTTAAAAATACATGTTAGAGAGTAATAAAAAATTCAAATGTTATTTTATTGAAAAATTTATTTGCATTAAAAATGTGTACTTTTTCTGTAGTTAAGAGTCTATTTTCTTCGTTGGCCTTTTCTTTTCCTTTGCTCATTTTGTTTCTTAAATTCCACTCATGTGGACAGGTGGGTAAAATAGGTGATGGGGATTTAGGAGGGCACTTGTCTTGATGAGTCCTGGGTGATATCTGAAATCGCTGAATTTATTTGTACACCTGCAACTAATATAACACTGTCTGTTAACTATACTGGAATTAAAGTAAAAACTTAATTTAAAAATTAGAACTAAAAAGTATACTTTTTATGATATAACTTTCAACTCTGAGAAATAATTGGTGTTTGAAATAGTTCATGAACTGCTTTTTAACTTGAGAAGGAAATAATTTTATTTTTATTGATTATAAAAATAATGCAGACTCTAAAATATTAAAATATATGAACATAAAAAAGAAAGCTTTAAAAGATCATATAAAATACCAGCACCTAGAGATAAATATTGCTCATATTTAGGAAAATATCTCCCCAGAAATAGCCCTATAAAAGCACAAATGCACATAGACTTGTCATAATTTTACTAAGTAATTCTTTAATTTTTCATTGATGTCATAAAACATTTCAGAATTTAATTCCAGGGCTTGGAGACTCTGGCTTCTAAACATCTTTTGTATTCTTGCCTTTACTGCAATGGAAATAAACAGATACATTTGGCCTGTAAAGATTTTTAAAAATTATTTTGTCAATGTTCTATTTATTTTTGAGAGACAGAGACAGAGCATGAGTTGGGGAGGGGCAGAGAGAGGGAGACACAGAACCCAAAGCAGTCTCCTGGCTCTGAACTGTCAGCATTGAGCCTAATGTGGGGCTCGAACTCAGAAACCCTGAGATCATGACCCTAGCTGAAGTTGGACCCTTAACCAACTGAACCACCCAGGCACCCCAAGATATTTTATGTTGGTTCACTTTAGTAGGCAGTTTTCAATTAGGAGATCAGTTGAGGAGTTCTTTTGTGTCTGTAAGTGATTTTTCGCTGCTCTTTTCATATAAATCTTTATGATGCCTTTCTTTTCCTACCAGCTGTGGTTTTCCTTCACAAAATGAGGCAAAAAGTGCAGTACTCATTGATGGTAATTTTTTCCATGCATGATCCTACAAATTACTAAGAAAATATCTTATTTCATTAGGCTGAGAAGTCTTAGTTCCGACTTGGAGACAGGCTGTGTGAGGAGACTTAACTCAGAATGAAAAAGGGAATCTTTTTTTTTTCTTTCTTCATATTGAAGAGAGTGTAGGAGAAAAGGTCATGACCAAGTCAGCTAGGATTTATTCTCGGACAAAAGGAGGAACCGAAGATGGCATCTGACAAAGGTGGGAAAGTGCTCATAAATTCCTGGAGAGAGCTCCAAGCTCCCGTGCCAGCATCCTGTTTGCTGCAGTGTTTCAAGGGGAGCTAACCTGTTTTGGTGGGAGAGTTTAAAGGGAAAATGAAAATAATGGAATGCGAGAGAGAGCACGGGGAGAAAAAAACAGAGTCAGAAAGAGAAAATCAAAGCAGATGGTGGACGTGGGTGAGTCAGCACCTCCAGTGCCCAGGACCCCTTTTTTTCTTTCTCTGCCCAGAGAGAGCAGCCAAGCCCTGAGCTCTGGGTTCTACCCTTGCAGACAGTCGCTCCTTCACCCAGGGCCACATGATTTATTCCATTTGTTCTTGTGTTTATGCTGTTTCGATTTGCAGATGGGTTTTGGACTCCTGTGTTTCTTTTGGCCTTTCTTCTGCTTAGTTAGGAAAGCAAGACTTAAAGTTCTTACCAGTGAGTATCTGGATAAAAGATACCTGAAGGAGAGGACACATCCTGAATAGCCAGGGGAGCATCATGTGTCCATAACTTTTCCTTTCAGAACAAGTCTCCTGACGTCCATCTAGAACCAGTGACTCTGACCCCCCCCTAGAAAACAAGGTAGCAAGCTTGGTTGCAAACCTAGGATGTAACTTCTATTACTGGTTTTAGCATTTGGTATCATGTTCTGTCAATATTTACCCATCTGCATTTTTTTACTATTTTTTTCCATAATATTTTATTGTCAAATTGTTTTCCATACAACACCCAGTGCTCTTCCCCTTAAGTGCCCTCGACCATCACCACCACCTCTTTTCCCCTCTCCCCCTTCCCCCTCAACCCTCAGTTCATTCTCAGCATTC
>NC_043701.1:31354374-31379543 GCF_006229205.1 Suricata suricatta
GCCGCTCTGACTGGTGTGAGGTGGTATCTCAGTGTGGTTTTGATTTGTGTTTCCCTGATGATGAGTGATGTTGAGCATCGTTTTATGTGTCTGTAGGCCATCTGGATGTCCTCTTTGGAGAAGTGTCTGTTCATATCTTCTGTCAGTCTTTCATTATCCTATAGTTTCAGTTAAATGACACCATTGAAGTGGTTTTTCTATGTGGATTCCTACCAAATTGAAACAACAAATGAAGTACTTCCTTTTCGTTTTCTGATAGATGGGAAAAAATGTTTTTGCTTTTCCATAGAAAGTAAAATAAAAATTTAACTCCTTAGACCTTTTGCAGAATAACTAAATTATGCTCTAAGCTTTACTGCAGGTTTCATAATCTCTAAGGATACATCAAATATAATCTTCATTCTGGGCTTGATTATTTCTTAATTTAAGGGATGATTAAACCTACTTTATAGTCTGTAAACTTTGCTGTTCTCCTTTTCTATAATACCCCCCCCACACAATAATTTTGTTTCTACATGTTATTAAGTAATATTTTGCTTAAAAAGTGACTGAAAGTACATAAGACAGCATTAGCTGTTGTTTATTCTAGTTGCAGGGAACATTGCTATGTTATCCTTTATGCTTTTCTAAAAATTTGAAGTATTTCAAAAGAATTTTCACTGAAATCCTTCTTATTTTGACATAATTTCCAATTTACTAAAAGAATGCAACAATAAGACAAAGAATTCCTGCATAGCCTTTGTTCAGATTCTCAAACATTAACATTTTATCACACTCCCTTCATATATGCGTGTTGTTGTTGTTTTTTCTGAACCATTTGAGAGTAACTTGCACATACGATATCATTTTACCCTTAAATATTTCAGGGGCATTTCTTACCTAATAGTATGCTTGTCAATATCAGAAATTAATATATTAGCATTATATTGACACAACACTAGCTGCTAATCAGCTTTGTAGGGAAAGGACTGAAGTCTGGCACCCGAGTGCATTTGGTGGTCATATCTCCTCAGTCTGCTTTAATCTGGAAGCCTTTTTGTCTTCCCTTACCTATCATGGCCTGGACATTTTTGATGAAGATAGCTCAGCTGTTTTCATACAATGGGCTTAAACTTAGGTTCTCAAAATTTTTAAGATTTTAAGGAAAATGTCTTTCCTATTTCTCAGACTAACTTAAAACTGCATCTAATATTGCCTTCATCCCCCCTCCCACACACACACCTAATCCTCTTCTATATCCTATATCTGTAAAAAGGGGTCATCGTTTTACCAGCTTCTTAATCCAGAAACATAGGCATTGTCCTCCTCCTTCTCATCCAGCTTCCCTGACAGAGGTGCTATCCAGAGATTTTTGTAGTTCTGCCCTCTCTCCCCTCCCCACTACCCCTGAGTTCTGGCCCTCCTGTCTTCTCACTTCTGGTACCCTCCAGCTGGTCTCCACTGGGTGCACCTTTCCACATCTCCCCCTCCTCACAATTAGTTTTTTCTCCCTAAAGCTCCCAAAGCAATTATTTACATCTAAAACAGAAATCTTGGGACACCTGGGTGGCTCAGTCGATTGAGCATCCAACTCTTGATTTCGGCTCAGGTCGTGATCTCACAGTTGGTGAGTTAGAACTCTGCACTGACAGCAGGGAGCCTGCTTGAAATTCTCTCTCCCTGTTTGTCTGTCTGTCTGTCTCTCTCTCTCTCTCTCTCTCTGCCCCTTCCCTGCTGTCTCTCTCTCTCTCACTCTCGCTTTCTCCAAATAAATAAACTTTTAAAGAAACAAATATTTCAGTGTTTCCCTATTAGTAAAGATACTTAAAGGATTATACAGAGTTTGTGGGATAAATTACAAATGCCTTTTTAGTGTGCCCAGAGCCTGCCTCACTGGCTTTAGCCCCCACCCCTCCCTCTGTACCTCCCAAGCTACCGTCATATTGAACTATTTAGAAATTCCCAAACAACTGTGCTGGTTTATGCCTCGGAGCCTTCACATATATCACTCCCTTAGCCTTAAGTATGTTCCTCCCTCCCCAACCACACATTCTTTTTGACTCAGCTGATTGCTATTCTTCTATTAAAGCTCAGCTTAAGTAGCACCTCTTCTGACAAAACTTTCCTACCCTCATCCCCCACCTCCAACAGTGAGATTTTTTTCTTTTACTATGAACTCTGAAAAGCAAAAACCTTTGCAACAATTCTAACAGCCAGTGAACATTGCCTGGTAAATTAAGCCATTCCTGAACCAAACTAACAATCCGGAAGACAGAACTCAATGCGCCGCCCTAAAGAGCAAAAAGGGCACAGTTATTTTATTTTTCCTGTTTGGTCCTGCCATAGTTAGCCTCATCTCTGACCTCTCCAAGGTGTATACTTGTGTGACTGGTTAGGTGAAGTTTCTTATGATGTCGTTACTACACTTACAGCTTTCAAACCGAGGCTTTTCCTCCTGGGAGTGGATTCCGGGTTGTCTTTTAAAAATTACACCAGTGCCAATATATAGATAAATCACAGACGTTGGCATTGTGATCATCCTAAGTGGTCACGGTGTTACCACAGTAAAGGTTAATTTGACAGGAGAAAAGCTCCATGTGGTTTTTATTGCCAGTGCGTTCTGCAAAGCAGGATGGTTGGTACCCCTGGTTCATGGGCCTCTGGCTGGGCTTTCTCTGCCCCAGGTCGTTTTGTGCCCAGCAGAATGCACGCAGCTCAGCCAGTATTTGTGAAATAGATAGTAACTTAGTCAAGCCTAAGACACAGTCAGGCCTATACATACATGGGGAAACTTATTCAAGTTATCTGCTTAAAGAAAAGTCTTAGCTTTTAGTACCTTAGGTATTAAAACTACTTTTGATATGCTTTCACCCAGGTTTCTGAGACTATGGTCAGAGCCTTGCCCTGAATCATGCTGTGGCTCATACTGTCTATAAACTGACTCCAGCCTGTGTTTAGTTTCTAATTTCCACTCCTGTAAACCAGTGATTTTCAAAATCTGCCTTCAGACAAAAATCATCTGAAATGCTTGGAAAAAATAATGAGGCCTGGAACCCACCTCCAAAGGTTCAAATTTAATTCTCTCAACACTGGAATGTTTGAAATTGGGCATTTGAATAAAAAGTGCCAGGTAAGAGTCCTTGCTAGAAAATAATTTCTGTCTAGAATTTTTAAAATTCTAGTATAATTAACATACAGTGTAATATTAGTCTCATGTGTACAATATATTGATTCAACTATTCTATGCATTATTCAGTGCTCATCGCACTAAGTGTACACCCCCAGCGCCTGTTTCTCACAATCTCCGCCCACTTCCCCATGACTATCACCAGTTTGTTCTCTGAAAGTCTGTCTTCTTTAACCTTTGTTTTGTTTCTTAAATTCCGCATAGGAGTGAAATCATGGTATTTGTCTTTCTCTAACCAACATTTCACTTAGCATTATACCTTCTAGATATTGTTCCAAATGGCAAGATGATTTTAAAGTTCTAGAAATTCAGCCCCACTGATTACAAAAGCTCACGATGTTAAGCCCCTCTGGTTTTCAAAGCCACATGTTGTGGGGATCTGTCTTCCCAGTACAGGCCCCGGTGCCTCGGGTGCCTATCTATCTGCTCTTCTCCCTTCTCTGTGCTTGTGATGGCCTTGCCTCCTGAGCAATCTGGAGGTGAGCTTGGTTCCAGAGCACTTGTTCATTCCTCCTGTGGTTTTTGATGTGGCCTCTTCTCTATGTTGAGCTGTGGAAAGTCTGTTCTGCCAGTTTTCAGGTTGTTCTCTGAGTTGTTTACACTGATGTGGGTGTTATCTAGGTGTATTTGTAGGGCAAGGTGAGTTTGGGATCCTCCTCCTCCACCATCTTCCCCCTCGTTATCTAGATTTTTAAAACTTTGACACATGATTAATATATTAAAAAGTAAAATTAAGGTTATGAAGATGTTTTTAAAGTGACTCAAGCTCTGTGCGTTGCAGGGAGAAGAGTGGGCGAGAGTGCTCAGAATAATTTATAATGGACCAAATTCAAGTCCCTTGTTCTAAAACATTAATAAAAATAACGATTTTGGATATCAACTAACTCTTACAAAATATTGTTAACATTTAAGTGCGAATGAGATAGAAACATGTTCACTCTGTTTTCCTGAAAATGCATTTTTTTTAAACAACTGGCAGAGGTACAAAGGAGAATAAAAGAGCGTCAAAGTGCCACTTGTACCCACGTAGGAGCTGGCCCTGACTCTGCCTCTCAGATGAGCCCAAGCTCCTGGGCTGACGTTAGCGTGGAAGGACCGTTTCTATAGGTTTGTCTCCAGCAGAAAGGTAAAGTACGAGTCAGCTTACTCAGTGGTTGTAGTCCATGTACTGCAGTGGTCCTCACTTGGCCATGGTTTTGGTTTTGTTTTCTGAGGTTTCAGTTAGCCAGAGTCAGCCTCAGTCTTCTGAGGTTGGTAGAAGTAGCCTAACGCTATGGCACAGTGCCCATGTCACTCACCTCATTTCCTCTCAACACGTGGGCATTCTGTCATCTCACATCATGACAAGAAGGGTGAGCATGGCACAGTAAGATATTCTGGGAGAGGGAGACCACATTCACAAAACTTTTGTTGTAATTGTTCTATTTTATTGTTGGTTGTTGTTAAACCCTTGCTGTGTCTAATTTATAAATTTATCATAACTTTGGATGTATGGGAAGAAACATAGTATACATCGGGTTCAGTACTATCTTTGCTCTCAGGCATCCACAGGAGGTCTTAGAAGTGTCCCCCATGAATGAGGGGGGAACTACTGTATTTACAGAAAATAATGTGAATGCCTTAAATATGTCCCGTCTCACATTGGAATAATGACCACAAACTCAATAAAAGAGCTGCCTCAGAAGTTATATGACCCATTTGACAATATGCTTGCTTGTCACCTAATTATCTTGTGAGGACTTCTTTGCTTGTCACCCAGGATTGTCTCTGACTTTACGGTTGAGAGGTATCAGACAATTCAGCACTAGGACATCAATTTTTTAAATTAATATTCATTTATGAGAAGACTTGCTATTTTTGTGGCTCTCCTTGCTCATTCCCTTTTATTTAAGTATTGGAATATCCCCTTTGCAATAATCTGTAAAATGCATAGTGCCTCCTGGGTGTATGTGACTTTCCTTTTAAGAGTAATATAGTCCCACTTAGGTGTCTCTGCAATGCTTCTGTTGTCTGGCTGCGCAGGAGATTGTCATGACTCCTGCTGAGAGTTTCTGCTGGTGAGTGCCACAGCTTTCCTTCATCCATACTCAGGGAGCATCTGATTGTTTAAAACCAGAGGTAATATAAGTTAATGGGTCTGGAGAGCACCACAGGATGTCTTGGAGGGCTCCTCTAAAGTGTTTGGTCTGCATAAATATCAAATATCGAGACATGGCTTTGAATACTGATTTAGGAGGTTTGGGAGAGAAATTGGAAAGAAAAAAAAGTCAGTTTCCATCAGCCAATATGTTCATTCATCTTGTACCAGGCATGAGAGGACAGTGAAGGCTGTTAGCTCCGTTAAATGGTCTAATTTGCTTGAAGGAAGTGGGTATAGTTGTGACAACTCAAATGAAGGTGATTTTGTTGTAATCGTTACACAGTTATAGCAAAGCAGATTTGCTACCATTCAAAGCAAAGGAGACTGGGCAGACCACTGCAGTAGAGATGGGTTCAAATGCTCACAAAAGACAAAGAGATACTCCATCTATAAAATGGAGCAGGTTGCATTTTGATAAAGAGTTTGAAAATCTACTTACTTCAAAATAGGGTATTATTTTGGGCATCTGAGGAGAAAGGTTTAAACCTAAGGTTTTGTAGCAGATTTTACACATGTTGGCCAAGTAGAAAAGGACTCATGGTAGGTATATCCTTAGCCATTCACATCTGTCACCATAAAATATAGCCTCACTAGCACAGATGGAAAGAATGGCTCAGCTTCTCACAAAACTTTTAGGAGATACTGTGTGTGTCTGTGTGTCTGTGTGTGTTTTAAATGTTTATTTGTTTTTGAGAGAGGGAGAGATGTGGGATGGTGGGGGAAAGATCATGTGCATGAGTGGAGGGGAGGAGCAGAGACAGAGGAAGACAGAGAATATCAAGCAGGCCCTACAGTGTCAGTGCAGAGTCTGACAAGGGGCTCAGATTTGGGAACCTGAAATCATGACCTGAGCCAAAATCAAGAGTCAGATGCTCAACCAACTGAGCCACCCAAGCGCCCCAATACTGTGTGTTTTGTATTATTATAGGATCTTAATCTGTTTAGATGAGAAGCAGGTAGTTCTATTGTATCATAAACACACACTTTAAAATAATAGATGACCACCACCTAAAGGATTGCCACAGTTTTTTTTACCACTCTGATTTTTTTAAAAAAGGAAGAAACAGAACTGTTTCATAAAAAAGGGTGCAGGCTTTATCTTAGCCATTTTAATATTGATGACAATATGTTTTTCAAGTACTCTAACCACCCCCAGATGGAGCATCCTGAAACATTGTAAATTTAGAGATGATGTAAATTTGGTCAGAGTGTGATCAGTGATTGGCCAGCCCTAACCAGACCTCTGGTTTCATTAATCTAGCAAATTGTTACCCCCACAATTTATGCATCTGGAGTTTGATCTGGCGTATGATTGGTTTTTACTGTGTTGTGAAAACTAATTCAGAATCAATCACTGACTCTTAAGACTCTATGTATTCCTCATACTCCTTCAAGTAAACTTGGAAAGGAAGAAATTATTGTAGGCAGTGTCAGATTTAGAGACATTATGATTCAGAAGGAAGAATGGTAATGAGAGTTCTATGGGATGGAACTCAAATTTCTCAGATGACCTTGCTTCCATAATTGGGGGAGGGGGATGTAAAGGACTGGCAGGAGTGGGGTGGGTATGAGGACTTTAATTTTTCTCATTAAAGGTATATTTCTTCTTGAAAATTTGTCTCTTCCAGATTGACTCCTCATGTTGGAGTTGATGGACAGTTTTACATAGCTTCTGTCCCCTTCCTCCTTTGCTTCTAACCAGATGGCGTGTAGGCACCATAATACTTGAGAAACCTTGTGACCTCAGGGGGATAGTTGTCTGGTCCACATGGTGACCTGAGATGCTCCCTGATAGCTCTGGGTGCTTCATTCCCTGTGGCCTTTATGATATTCTAAACCAATGGGTTCCAACTATATTTAGGGCAAGTCAACAGCTGTTACTATTGATTGATGTTCATAGTCCCTGTCACAGCCTCTGGAAGTGACATCTACACACCTCATCCCTACCTGGAGAACTCACAAGTCCATATACTCTCTCAACAGTTTTACTAGTTTTCCCTGGTGGGGGCAGGGGTGAGGGGGAGGGCTTCTGCCCCTTTCCTTGGCTTGCCTAAATCCTAGTGGAAACCAGGAGCAAATACTTCCTTGAGATCTCTCCTGACCTAAACACAGATCATTGCTGTCTCACCCCAATGTCAGTCAATGCAGATCACTTTGGTGCCAGTTGGGAAGAAAAGTGTAAGTCCTATTTGCTCTCAGATCTCTCCACCTTTCCTTTCCTCCAGCCCCCACCCCAGCTCCCAGTCAGGATTTCCACCTCGGAAAAAGTAAAGGGCCAAAACACTATCAGAGGCACCACACTCACCTCGTTTGTGTCTCCTCTCTTCATTCTCTGGTGCAACTAGAAATTGTCTTTGAAAAGATCATAATGTGCATCCTTTCTCTCCTATAGTTTATGCTAAGTCTCTATGCTTTATGATTGTAGACCTATAAAGGGAAGCTTTAGGAGTTTAGAAAATCCTTTTCTTTCTCCAGTGCAAAACTACCATTACAAGAAGCCTGTGCTTTCATGATTTTTGTACCTAACTTTTAAAAGTTTATTTTGAGACCTAAAGATGAACACTTTCTTCCTTGCTTTTGGCTGATTCTGCTTGTGCTCTGAAGTAATGGTTGCTTTATTCTTGTTGGGTAAAGGGCTGGACAATAACAGTTATCAATAGTAAAGATTTTATCAATGATATTTCAAAATATTTTGCTATTATGAAATTATTAACAACTTGTAATTATTCCCAAGTATAACTATATTCTTTTTTCAGGGACAAACATGATAGACTAGTTATAAGAAATGAAGGAGGGGCACCTGGGTGGCTCAGTCGGTTAAGCGTCTGACTTCAAGTCAGGTCATAATCTCATGGTTCGTGAATTTAATCCCCACGTCAGGCTCTCTGTTAGCACAGAGCCCACTTTGGATCATCTGTCCCTCACTTTTTCTGCCTCTCCATTGTACATGGTGTGTCTCTCAAAAATAAATAATGAAAACATTTTTAAAAAGAAATTAAGTAGTGTTCAGTGATAGAGTGAAATCATGCTATGAAACAAGTTTAAAGAACACAGACTTTCTGCATTTTAATTCATATGGGCCTAGGTGAAGAGAGAGGCTAGGAAATAGGTTGGATAGTGTGTAGCAGGCATCACATAACACATTATGATGTTAAATTTGTATGTGGCCGGGTTAGTTTACTAACATTACCCCAACTCCCTCAAGACCTCTCTCTGGGATGCAAACATCTGGACTTTGTGAAAGACAGCTGAGAGCATAATAACTCCAGAATTGAGTTATTCACTCAGAATAACTGATTAATCAGCTTCAAGTAAGGACTAACTTCTAGGCAACCATCTATGTTACTAGAACCTTGAAGTTCCCATTTATATACAATGTCAAGGGTGAGAAGAGAAAATACTTTGAAACAATAAAAACTATTTTAATCTCTCCTTTCCTTTCAAAAGGTAAGCACTTATAAGCAGCAACTTGACTTATCTTGTCTGTGTTCTCTGATTGTTTCACAGAGGAAGATTGTATCTTTATAATAAGATTGAGAGTCTCTATGGGGAGTGGCCATGCAATACACATATTGTGTATCCCTGGGAATGTCTAACAAATATTCGCTATGTTCAAAATAAAATGGTATATTCAATTTATACTCAATTAGTTGATCGATATTTCATAACTTCATGGTAGATCCAGAGAAATTGTTTAAATCATTTTGCATGATATATAGAATTTAGGATTTCCCTTGAACTTTACAAATGAATGGGAATTAAATAAAGAGGGAAAAGGAGGTTATAGTCAGTGGTAAGGCTACTGAGAGTGAATACACTGCATTATGAGATCATGAGCACCTCCATTGGCTAAAGTAAAGACAGGGAATAGAAGGCGAATGTTAAAATCCTCAAAAGCAAGCAACAGAAGTAGTGATGTGACATGATGGAAGCAGGTTAGGTCTATATTTTCCATTTTCCACCTAAGATAAATTGGGTTGTAAAAGAAAACAAGGTGCTTTCTGGCTTTGGTACCAGCTACCCTGAGACCATTCAAGAAGGCTCCAGGATATAACATGAGTAATTCTAATTTTTTTTCTGCCTATCCTGTGTTCTCTCCAGTTCCCTGTGATGGACTCTATGGCTGCATGTATTCTGCATTGCCTGTCATTTGGGATGTAGATAATGTGGCTTAGTACCCAGGTCATAGTCATGTCTCCTGATTTTGATGTGCCTCTGATGTCCGTTATAAGCTCCTCCCATTTCCTTTGCTTCTCCCATCATATATTACACTCTGTTGCTTGCTCCATGAAGCAGCAAGTTATTTCTTATCAGGACTTTGCCAAAAATTATTATTGCAGCCTATTACCCCCTTGCTTCTGACCATAAGTTATAGAGAAAGAGGAAACAGCTAAAAAAAACCCAATCTGGATTTATATACACTAAACTGTGGTATTAGTTATCTATTTCTACATAATAAAATATCTCAAAACTTAACAGCTTAAAACAGTAAGCATTTATTATTTTATGATTTCTGTCAGTTAAGAATTGAGGCTTAGCTGGGTCCTTTGGCCCAGAATTTCTCAAGATTCAATAAAGGTGTCAGCTAGGGCTGTGGTCTCATCTCAAGATTCAGCTGGGGGAGGATCCATTTCCAGGCTCACTCACTTAGCTATTTGCATGACTCCAGTCTCTTGCTGAGACACTAGTTCCTTGTCATGTTTGCCTGTCACAGGACAGCTCACAGCATGGCACCTGGCTTCTCTCAGAGCATGTGAGGGAGTGAGAGTCAGCAAGATGAGTCATAGTATCTTCGTAAACAAATCTCTGAAGTGCCATCTCATTGTTTTATCATTTTAACAATATTCCATTTGTTAGAAGAAGGTCAGCTGGTCTAGCCCACATTCAAGGGGAGAGAATTACACAAGAGCATGAATACCCCAGAGGGAAGATCACTGGGGCCATGGTAGAAGCTGCCTACCACAACTGTGGAAAATTTGCCTACTTTTCTGTGATCATACCCTTTTAAAATCTTGAGTTCCTTATGCAGCTATCAGGAAAACTCAGACAATTCTGAATTTTGATAGGCTCTCATTCTCAGACTCCTGTTTTACAGTCTCTTCAGAAAAGGAATCTGGCAGCAATATACAAGATGGATTAAGGAAAGCTTGTGGGTTAGGGAAGTAACCAAGAGACTTTTGTAACAGTACTGATGAAAAGTAGTAAAAAGTCCAAGCCAAGATGGTTGGTAGGGAGCATAAAGGGAGGATATAGATGCAAAAGAGGCAAAAAAGGAAGAAATCGAAAATACTTACTTCAAGACTGAATACAGAAAATGGAAAGAAAAGTACAACCATGACTTGGATTCTCGGGTGGTTCAAGGCTACTGCTGGCATTTATGAAAAGTGGCCAAATTTAATATGCTAAATTTGGGGTGTTTTTGGTTTTGTTTTGACTCAACTAAGTGGCTTTATTGGGGAAAGCCAGGATTACAACAGACTTAAGAGTTGGCATTGAGGTCTTCTTCTTGCCAAAGTGGGCACAAAATTGACAAGGCACCAGTTATACTGCATCAGCCACTTGGCTCCGCCTGTCTTCTTATTTTTCTCCTGTTTTACCACCTTGAGAGTCTGCCCTCCTACTTTCCCAGCATGGGCCAGGGAACCATGGACTTTACCTCCAAGCATGCGGCCAGCTACTTCCAGGGTGCTCAGAGCCTCCTCTCCACACCGACCTAGGGTAGCCTCAGTTGTCCTGTGCCTGCCGGGAGTACAACTTGATCTTCTGGAACGATGCCCTCCGGCAACACTACATGAGCCTCGACCTGGGTGATCATGTCCTGGCTGGTCACTTGAAGGGTGTGTAGCTCCTGGGCATGGACAAAGAGACCAAACTGCAGCCACCACAGCTGCTACTATGAAGATGGAGTCAAAAAAGAGTTGAAAGAAAGATATAACTTGCCTAGTTTTGTGCCCATTGGTCTCAGGCATGCAAACACACAGAAAAGAGTCCCATGACTTTTAAGACACATAACATCTAGACAGCAGGGGAGAGTGACTGAATCCAGGGACAGAGGTCAGGACAGGCATTATAGGTTTATTTGTCATCAATATGGAAACTTTGAGAGAAGATAAAGTCAGAGGAAGGCTTCAAGTGAGAAGGTAGAAGAAGGAAGAGCCCTCCGATAATGCTCTACATTTGAAATCTTCCCTGGGAGCCAGATAGTCTCTGCACGATGGTGGAGCAGAGCTGTGTGCTGGAGCACTTTTCTGCCCAATCAGACCGAGTGGACCGTGCCTTGACATCAATGCCACCAGCACTGTGACCCCTGCACCTGCCACAGGGAAACAAAAGAAGATGAAAGAAGTAGATATGCTTTATCGGACAGAAAATCTACAGTCTATTCTCCATAGAAAGCTTGTAGTCCTTGCAACAAAAGGAAATAAGAGAATAGCCCTTAACATTAAAAAACAAACCCATACAACAAAATGAAGCCAATCGACCAAATACACAGTCAAGAAACTTTAAAAATAATTGTTGTTGTTGTTGTTGTTTTTAACTCCTCAAAAGTATCAAACAAAAGATGGGGTTATTCAAAGAAGTCTGAGGAGGACACCTGAGTATGAAATGTTCCTTAACTACTCCCTTTCTGTCTTTTCCTCCCCATTTACCCTCCTGTCATTATTTTCTCTCCTATCTCTCATTCTTCCTATTTTGTTCTCCCTCCCCTGCAGAATGCTCCCACCCTCCAGTCTCTAATTCTATTTTTTTTTTAAGTTAAAAAACATGAAAGTCTATTGTAGGACACTTGGACAGTATGGCTAAATGGAATGGAAATGCTGGCAGGTCATTTTGAGAATCATCTATGCTATGAATTTTCAAATTGCTACAAGCAGGATTTTATGCACCATCATGCTTTCTTTTGTTTCCTCTTTTTTTCCCCCTCATTTTCAGTTTCAGTTTCAACAATGGATTTCTCTCTGTCTCAAGGATTTTAAATCTTGAGGGGTTGATCTCACCTCATGACAGCAAGTTTAGTGTTTTTGCCACTTGATGGAACCACTTCCAGAAGGACATTGAAAACCAGCTTGATGGTCAGATTGTCCATTTCAATGGTTTTGTCGGAATAGTGTTTCTCCAGAAGTTCACACAATGACTTGGCACCCTGGCCTGTGACATCATTGGCCTTCCAGATGTGGTATGTTCCTGAGGCGCCAGTCTCCCAAGGGGTGGCGGTGTGAGGGTGAGGACAGGTTGGGTTGTGGAGAAAGGATGGGGAGGAGAAGAGGCAGCCCCGGAAGCAGGAGCTTAAGCTCAGGCCTCATGAGCCCAGGAGGCCCAAGGGGACTCCTGGCAGCAGGCGTGGAGAAAGTTTATAGATTTTCTCTTTTCTCTCAACTCATCTATAGCAGAGTCCCACAAAGTGCAAATAAAATGTTTTCTGGACAAATATAAATAAAAACAATTATAGGATTTCCATATTGTACGATGCTATAAAAGAGGAATACTTCATTTTAGTGTCTCTTATAAACGAGGACTGCTAGTATAAGGAATATTCTTTGGAATGCATTACTTTTTTTTTTAAATTTAAGTTTATAGAAGATGGAAATGACCAAAAGTATTAACATAAAACATGATTATGGATATGATATAGGAAATAATTCAAAATGTCAAAAGAATTTTTAGCACAGTTGTTAGCATAGCAAAAATGTGTTACAGAAATGTGTAAAAATGAAGCTGTGGTTCTATAAATTGTGGTGTACACATACAATGAAATCTTGCACAGCTACTAAAAACACTTCTTTCCAAGTTTTCAATGATATATGGAGGTGCCTCAGTAGGGGAAAAAAATAGTATGTCTTAAAAGCAAGATAAAGAACTGTGATCAGTCTGCATGCATTGATACGGAGCCATTTTCAAGATAGATAATGTAGCAAGTAGGATTTTTCACTCTCACACCTTTGTCTTTAAAAAATAAAGTTGACCCTTGAACAGCACAGGTTTGACCTCCCTGGATCCCCTTATAGGTACATTTTTTCCCATAAATACAGTTCAGTAAATGCATTTTCTTTCTTATGATTTTCTTAGTAATATTTTGTTTACTTTAGCTTATTTTACTGTCAAAATACAGTGGATAATTCATCTAACGTACAAAAATATGTGTTGACTGTTTATGTTATCTGTAAGGCTTCTGGTCATCAGTGGGGTATTAAGTAAAGTTTTGGGGGAGTCAAAAGTTATATGCCCCTAACCTCTACATTATTCAAGAGTCAACTATATAATTTCATTTGTCCTTAATTTGCTGTAATGTCTGACTCTTATTTCCCATTATCCCTGATAGAAGAAGACATAATTTAGTCATTTCTAAGTAGTTTCTGTCAAAGGCAGTGATTTCTCACTCAAGCAAATCAAGATATTGGATACTGGAATTCTGCCAAACCCAGATGCCTTCACCACTGTGCTTGCCACAAAGCACACGTGCATTACTTTATTTTTTTTTCATATTTATTTATTTTTGAGAGAGAGAAAGGGGAGAGGCAGAGGGGGAGGGAGAGAACCCCAAGCAGGCTCCATGTTGTCAGTGAGGAGCCAGCTGAGGGGCTCAGTCTCCTGATTGTGAGATCATGACCTCAGCCAAAATCAAGCCATCCAGGTGCCCCTGTGCATTACTTTGTATAGTCAGTTCTGTGTCCAAACCTCACTGCAGGTTCAACTGATTGGCAGCTAAGTTACATGCTTCTCATGGTTTCAAGGCAATATTAGAAATGTAATTTGTTGTTTTGTTTTACTTTCCAGCTCTTCTGCTACATAGCAACTCACACAGGGTTGAAACTATTTGATAATGGAAGCATTAGTGGCTACAGCATCATCCCTGTTAGGATGACCAGATCGGTCTACAGTTTGAGGTTACTAACAGTGTACCAGCCCCATGGTACCTAATAAGTGGTTTTAGCAGTGCAATTTGATTATTCAACTTGATTATTCAACTTGATTGAAAAAGAATGACTTTAGTGGTTAACTTTCCCTTCCCAATTATGCCAGACTTACCTCTGTGGAATTGCAAATCTCTCTCAGAATGATAACATTTGTCAAATGAGACAGTGTATTCATTTAGCAATCACTCAGAGTATCCACAGAGCACCATGTGCAAGATAATCAAGTAGAAATTGATCGTGTCTTATATTTGCACAGTACTTAGGTTTTGTAGAATATACCCATATGCCTTTTCTTACGTGGTCCTAAAAATAGGTTTGTGAAGTGAACTGAGAAGAGATCCCTATGTCAAAGATAAAGAAACAGGGGATCAGAGTTGAACCATTTGCCCTAAATCAGACCAGTAGTATATGGTGATGTTGATACCCGGACTTAGCTTAGTATACATATTGAGTACTGTTTCTAGTATTCCACATTGTCACATTTCCTATTGACTCCGTAAAGAGGCTTATGCAGGGAAGCCAGAGAAAACCTGAGGAATGGGAAGGAGACATCTCTCAAATGGGGAAGATGAGGGAGGACACCTTTTAGGAGATACTAGCAGAACTGAGGGCCCATTCTTTTGCTAACTTCCCAGTATCAACCATGGCCAGCCCTCCTATGAGTGGGTACATTTCCAGATCAGATTCCGTACCTTCTTCTATTTCCCCTACCTCTTCTTTTATGTGTCACAGCCTCCTGCTAATATTTTGTTTTCTTAGTGTTTGTCATGGTGCTTGGGAATAATTCACTAAGGCTCCATTAGACTTACCTAGAGACAGTAGGCTTTCTGAAATCACAGGTGAGGAGTGGGTGGGAGGAAGGAGGCGATGCAAACAAGGCTGTCCATGTAACACAGCAGAGGCCAAAAGAGGAAAGCAGTGTGCCTCTCTCTTCTGCCTAGTTTTCTATAGCAGCTCAACACCCAGTGTCAGCAGAGGAAAAGAACAAAGGGATGAAGACAAAAAATACCCATGTCTTTTCCCAGAGAAATGAATGACGGTAGAAATTCTGCTAAATAATTTTAACTACATTCTGTCAGCCTGAAGGAAAGGAGGGTAGCTCTTTACCAAATCATCAGCTTCTTTCCATGTGTCTCTCTCAGGAAAATGTTTTCACATTGGTGATTGCTAAGCTTAGCATATTGTGATTGCTAAGCCAAAGTTGTGGGTTTAGTTGGTTACTTGTTTGTGTATTCATTTACACTTGGCTTTGCAATGTGCTTGCTTCAGCAGCACACATACTACACTTGGCTTTGCTCTAAAAATGCTTTCAGGTGGCAATGTCCAATAGCTCATTGTGCTTTGTGCATTGATCATATTTAGTCAGTTATTAAAAGCACAAATGTTCATTTCAGAGGACACCTGTATGAATAGAAGAGTAAAGCTGTATTACCATAACTAGTAAAACATGCCAGAATGCTTTTATTAAAATAACAATAGGTCTGCAGCCATATCAACGATGGATGAAGATAGGACAATTTTAGATAAAAATGACCAACAATGTATATGCCCCAAAGGATCATGGAGGCTCACTGAGGCTGACAAACTCAACTGCCATGCTCCTGGTCAACCCCAGAAGTGCACTCCTGTGATCCTCCATCTCAGAGAAGTTTGGCCCAATCCAGTGCCTCTTTTACCAGAAGAACTATAGCATAGAAACACTGAGATCTGTCACTAGAGACTGAACAAGATGTTTACATAATTACTGATCATTTTATTCCATCTAACTTTAATCTCAAACCAATTTGGGTTCTCTCCAACATTCAAGAACAAAACATTTCTTATGGCAGAGTTGCCAAATGGCTAAAAGTGAAATCTCTGTGTTTACAGAGATGGGTTTGAGGACTACTGCAGCCTCTTTCCAGCTAGTTCTATAGCCAGTGCTATGGGTTTGGACAAGTTCCTTAAACTTTCAGTGCCTTAGTTTCCATATTTGAAAATGGAGTAATAATAATACCTACCTCATCATCTTGTATCAAATGAAATAACAACCACAATGTGAAAGCTTTTTGATGTTGGCTACTATCTTAGGCCTTTCAGATACCAAAATGTCTTAGCCCATTTGGACTGCTATAACAAAAGGCCATCAGCTGAGTGGGTTATAAACAACAGAAATCTACTTCTCACAGTTCTGGAGGCTGGGAACCCTTAAGATCATAGTGCCAACAGATTTTATGTCTAGTGAGAAACTGCCTCCTGATTCATAGGCACTGTGTCCTCACACAGCAGGAGTGAGGAGCTCTATGAGGTCCCTTTGAAAGGTCGCTTATCCCATTCATGAGGCTTACATGATCATGATCTAATCATCTCCCAGAGGTGCTACCTCCAAATACTATCACATTAGGGATTAGGATTTAACATACAAATTTGGGGGGGATATAAACATTTAGTCTATAGCACAAAATGATTAAATAACCTGCCCTCAAGGAGCTTTTATTAGTCTGGGCTCTCCAGAGAAACAGAACCAATAGCATATGGAGGTACAGATTTTTTTTTTCCATTAGACATTATTTTTTAAAGCTAAGACACTTACTGCAGTCTGGGGTAAATATCTTCAGTTTTGGTAGCATACATTAAGTGGCACTAATTACATAGTAATTATAAGGTGACTAATATGAAACTACAGAAATATAACTTTGCCACAGACACATGGACTTGGCCTTACTGCCTGAACACATTAAAAAAAAAAAAAAAAAAAAACTGGATGCCCACACCAAAACTATGCCATGAAATCTGTTATGGAATAAAGCTCTTAAGTGGTGACTCACTAGCGTACCTAGAGGTAAATATAGATTTAGATTCACAGAGATTTGCTGTAAGAAATTGATATATATATAGAGAGAGACTTACTCCTAAAAATCTGAGAAGGAAGCCGAGAAGTGGAAGACCTCTAGTCATCAGCAAGCTGGAGACCCAGGAGATCCAATGGTATCAGTTCCGGTCTGAAGCTGAGGCAAAAGTCAAGAGAAGACCAATGGCCCCGCTTGGAGGCAGTCAGAGAGAAAGGATGCCTTCTTATTCAGCCCTTTATTCTATCCACGCCTTCAATGAATTGGATGAGGCCCACCTTCCCTGGAGAAGGTGATCTGCTTTACTTCATCTACAGATTTGAATGTCAGTCTCATCTGGAAACACCCTCATGGACGCACCCAGGAATAACATTTAACCCAGCATCTGGGCGCTTTAGGGCCCACTCATGTTGACACACTACATTAACCTTTAGAGTTTGCAGTGCGGTACAAAAGATGAGCGTATACATAAGTGTTACAATGAATTGGAATTGGCAGGATATACACAGAGCCGTGAGGGTCCTGACAAGGGAGGCGCCCAGTAGCCTGGGGTGGCGGGGAAGGTCTCCAGACATTCGGGGGCTTGGCCTGAGGTTTGCACTGTGGGGAGGAGTGTACCATGTGTCCAGAAAAATGGAAGGGGCACATGACACTAGGCAATTTCCCACCTACTTAGATGCTAACACACTAGTCCAAGCAGCTGCCATTTTCCCTACACTGTCCTACTAGCCTTTTACCCGGACTCCTTACTTTCCTCTTTGTGCCTCGTCCATCAGTTCTCCACACAGCACCAACAGGGAGGCCTTAAATCCATCAGTCAACTCATGTACACCCTGCTATTAATGATCTAGTAATTTTGCATCATACTTGGTAGAAAATTCAAAGCCCTAACACTACAATGCCCCATATAATATGACTCCCCATTACCTCTCCCACCTAATTTCCTGTGACTTCCCTTCTCTGTTGCTGGTGTCAGCTACAGAGACCTTCCATGAGTTTGATGACCTGCTTTGCCTTCAGTGTATTTGTTTTTACCCAAAACACATATCCTGCAGATAGTCATATGGCACCCTCTCTTTCTGCATTCAGGTCTCTGCACAGAGTCAGCATCCTTCAATGGCACAACATCCTTGGCAGTTTATCCTGCTTTCTACAGTCTCTATAGTAGATAGTCAGTTTTGTTGTTTTGCACATATCTGAAAACTTCTTGGATGAGGTGATGCTTGAGCTGTATGTTAAAGGATGAGATAGCAGGTAAGAATGAGGGAGAAGAGAATCCCAGGCCAAAGGCTCAGCATCAAGAAATTGAATGCCACCTTGAAGAAATGCAGGTGGTTCCACTGGAGTAAAAGTGGGGAGTGGGTGAATGAGAGAAAAGAGCTAGAGAGGAGGACAGGGCCATCTGCTGACTTACTGACAGTGGTGCCTATCGGCCCCTGTACCTGCCCACACCCCGTCCTTCCTCCTTCATTCAGGGCTGGTCTCGGATTTCAAGTCTTAGAGCCGTGTTTCTCAACCTTTTTTTTTCATATTATCACTCCACCCAAGTAGTCTACTTAAACATTTTCTCTATTACCCCTCCCTATGAAACTTTCATACCACAGATATGCTGTGTATGCGTTTATCTGTTGTATATGCTTATCTGTGCTTCATACATAAAAATAGGATTTTCTCCTCCTGAAAGCCAGCTTTCACCTGTTGAGAATGTATGTTTTCTAATTTTCACTGACAGCATGATTTTGTTTCTGTCTTATCTCTTCTGTCTCTTTCAGACATATAGTTTCCAGGAAGCATCTAAATACCATAGGATATCATAAATATGACCATCACTGAGCCACTGTAGCAGAGTAGTAACTAAACTTACATAAAACTGGAGTGGCTCTTCTTGAATACCCTGTTAATTCTGCCCCATCCCTCACATCTGGGCCACCCTATTCTAAGTTAATGCTTCTATGTGTCATTTGAGACTCTAAAACATTCCAAGGAATGTCATATATCAGATCCTTAGAGTTCTGCCTTCAGTGATAACTGATGTATTCCAATGCTGTTTATCCTCAAAGTCACTCCTCTGTCTCCCCACCCCCACCAGGGAAGTGAGCTGAAAACACCTGAAAAGGACACAGGGGGAAAGCAAAAGGCCTCTGAGCAACTAGCCTGAATTCTCCACTGCAGCAAAACGTGTATTTTTAAGAAATCAGTTTTTCCAGGTGTTTAACGTAAGTATTAAATCACTGAATTATACTCCTGAAACTAATATTATACTATATGTTAACTAACTGGAATTTAAATAAAATCGAAAAAGAAAAAAAAAGGAATAGAACTAAATAAAAGGAAAGATATGTCTTGTTTATTTTTAAAAAATCAGCTTTTTGGGGCACCTGGGGTGGCTCAGCTGGTTAAGCATCCTATTCAGCTCAGGTCATGATCTCGTGGTTCATGAGTTTGAGCCCCACAATGGGCTCTGTGCTGACAGCTCAGAACCTAGAGCCTGTTTTAGATTCTGTGTCTCCCTCTCTCTCTCTCTCCCCTACTCGTGCTCTGTCTCTCTGTCTCACAAATAAACATTAAAAAATTTAAAAATCAGTTTTTTATACAATACCAATTTACATTTAATGTACACAATTCTATTAATTGATTTGAAGTAACCAAATAGAAAAGGGAGAAAAGGGCTGATGATAACAAGTAAAATACAGAAAAGCAGTGCTAATCACATTTAATAATATGAAAACACGTCAGTCTAAGGCCAATTAGTACTGGGACAAGTGATCCCAGGTATGTCACCAGGATTTTACTGGTTATAATGTTGTTCCTAAATGATTATATTTAGGAAAACAGAATATTAATCTTATATTTCAAAGCTTCCAACTAAGACAGAATAAAGTTCTTTGCTTAAAATAATAAAGCTTCATCTAACTGGAAAATTTAGCTATCCATAAAGCCTACTCGCCATGAGGATCCTGGATGGCATCTGGTTTTAATAACTGCAGGAGGTGTCCCATGGAAATATATGCATGGTGTTCGAAGTTTCCATGAGGAGAAATACAGACTTTGCTCATTTGGAGTGAAAATATATGATATGAGTGAATCTGAAATGAAAAAATTAAAAGCTTATTGTTTTACATGTCCAGAATTAAAAAATATATATAATCCCATATCATAAGTAGCTTCAACCCTGGTCAGCACATGCTGTGATAAAAGCTTAGCTTATTCCCTTGATGGTGATAATGGAAACTAAATGTGTGCAGAGATTTACCTGTATCAGTACATGTAAATGAGTTACTCAGTGATTGAGCAATGTTGCATAGCTAGCAGAATTGTGTTCAGGTTAATGTTGCCTGCAGAGATAATAAGCCATTAGGATAAATTCTTCATTTCTACCTAATCTAATACCTGAGCTTCACTGAGAGAAAAATAAAGCAATGTCCCAGTGGCATTAGCAGTTGCGGTAACATTATGATGATTTCTGCAAAGGGCTTTGGGATCAATAATCAAACAAGATCAGGGGTGCCTGGGTGGCTTAGTCAGTTAAGCATCTGACTTTGGCTCAGGTCATGATCTCATCGCTCACAGGTTCAAGCCCCACGTCAGACTCTGTGCTGACAGCTCAGAGCCTGGACCCTGCTTCGGGTTCTCTCTTTGCCCCTCCCCTGCTTGCATTCTGACTTTCTCTTTCAAAAATAAACACACACACACACACACAAAAGAAATAATCAACTTGTGGAATATGGCTGCATGATGTCGATGGGGTGGGGTACAGACACACCCTGAGCCCACAGATGATGGATTATAACTAGTCTGTCTCTTCTATCTGTATTATCAATAGAAAGATGACAATCCATTTAGTTACAAAGGTAGACACTTTTCTTTCCTTTCCTTTTCTAACCAGTCACAGAGGTTGTTTCAGTGAACTTTTCTCAGGATTAGTCAAGCATCATGAAATTAATTAAATTAGTTATTCACAAAGAACCAGACAGATTTAAAAATAAAATTAACCAAAAACAAAGCTTTAAAAAAAAAAAACCTTTCTTAACATAAGGTAGTATGGCATAAAGCCATCAGTGAGCACCAGAGTCTCAAGGGAGAGTGATTGCGGGTAAAAAAAAAAAAAAAAAAGGGAACAGATCCGACGGGCAAAGGTGTGGCACCATTGGTTCTTTTTGCCCGCTGTTGCTCTCCCCGGCCTGTGCAGCCTGCTGAGGGGTCCTCCGGCCTGCTCCCTAGACATGGGGCTCAGGAGGCTCTGAGGAGCTTCTTTATTTGGAGGAGATTCAAAGAAACTTTAAGGAGAAAGTGGCTGGTGATTTAACAAAAACCTTGACAAGGAGGACTGGATTACATGCCACAGCTGTGTTGTATTAACAAGAGGGAAACTCCCATTAATTAAACCATTTGCTCTCTTTCCTTTATTTCTATTTAACTATGACAACTTCAAAAATAAAAGCCTAGACTTAAAACACTTTTTAAATCTTGGAGAGTCACTCTTGTGTAAATAATCCTTGAATTCTAAGCAATGAATTTTTTTTAATGTTTTTTTAAATTTATTTTTGAGAGACAGCGAGAGCACCAGCAGGGGAGGGTCAGAGAGAGAGGGAGATACAGAATCTGAAGCAGCCTCCAGGCTCTGAGCTAGCTGTCAGCATAGAGCCTGATGCGGGGCTTGAACCCACGAACCGTGAGATCATGACCTGAGCCAAAGCTGAATGCTTAACCGACTGAGACTTATGAGGTAATTTCAAGGATTAATATTTTGAAAATGCAGAAGTAGAGGCCATTATGTTCACCTTTCTTAAAACTCTCCTCTCCCTGCTTCACACAATTAGTTTCTGGTTCTTTCCTACCTCCCTGACCACTCCTGTTAGCTGTGTTCACTTTTTCCTTATCAGAACCCACTTTGGTGCATTCCCCATGGTTATAGTCTTGGCACCTCTTTGCCTTCTCCCTCTAAATACTCTGTCTTGGGTTGGAGCACCTGAGTGGCTTAGTCGGTTAGGCGTTCTATTTCGGCTCAGGTCATGATCTCATGGTTCATGGGTTCAAGCCCTGTATCAGGCTCTGTGCTGACAGCTCAGAGCCCAGAGCCTACTTTGGATTCTGTGTCTCCCTCTCTCTCGGCCTTTCCCCACTCACACTGTTTTGCTCTCAAAAATAAACAAACATTTAAAAAATAAAAAATAAATACTCTGTCTTTGGAGTTTGGATTATTTCATGGATTAAATTATTACCCATATTCTATTAAAGTGCTATAAGAAAAGGAAAAAAGTTTTCCAAGGAAACCTTACCCTAACAGCCCCTGGTTATAAGAGAAACTTGAAATGAAATAGCCCTCCTTATGGTAATCTATGATATGAAAATTCTACAGTAGTCTTACTTATATTTATGTTTTCCCAGAAATCATTTTACCTCCCCTTGTTTGACTCTGCTGCGAGTTCAGAGAGAATAGAGAACCTATTATACTCTCTCCATCATGAATGACCTGCCAACCTGCAGTAAACAAAAGTTACTCTCAGAGATGTACTGTAGCACAACGACATGGCATTGCCATTTGGGTCTTTATTTAGGTGAAAATATGATTTTTAAAATTTAGAATTCATCTAGTTTTTTTCATCATTGAAATTAAAGATTTAATGCACTTAAAGTGCTAAAACTGACACAACTTTTATAGCACATGTAAAAATATAAATGCATAAAAACATAAGCTCAGTGGATAACCTTGAGATGGCGGGGCTAGACTTTTCCAATCTCACACAGATGGCCAAGATGGTCATTTGGCGCCTGGACCTTTGGTAATTCATGGGATGGGATCCTCCTAGATCTTCCCACTTTCTATTCCCTGTGTGCTCTCTGTCAAAACTGGGCCGGTTTATCTTTCAAGTACCAGTGGCCCTGAATGTGAGCTGAGGAGGGCAAGAATGCCACCTGGCTGGCTGCTGGGGTCAGGTTGGAATTCCTGTTCCCATCAGGCCTCAGCTCCAGCTCTTGGATCTTCCTCTCACCCACCCCACCCACCTCCAAGCAGGATCTAACCTGCCTTCATCCACACCCCCAGGCAGGGGAGACACTAGTAGGAATTAGACTGGAGGGGGAGGGAGAGGGGAGGACAGAGGCCAAGGGCACAGGAAGGCTAAGGAGGGAGGGCAGAGGAGAAAGGAGAGGAGTTGGAAATAGCTGCTTCCAGATATCTTCCTCAGACTTCAAATAAACCTGTCTCTTGTTTGATAACTTCGAGGATCTTTTTTTTTTTTTTAACAACCTTTAGGTTTCTTATCTGATTGGTTGGTTAGTTTGGAGTTTTGTGTGTTTATTGGTTTGTTTTTGTTTTTGTTTTTGTTTTTAAGACCTTTTGTTTTGTTTTGTTTTGTTTCCAGCACTTCAGGAAGCATTCCTGAGGCCCCATCTAATGCCAAGTCCTCTCCTCTGCCCTACCACTGCTTGTCCTTACCTATCCCAGCACTATGGCTCTGCTTGTTTGTTTGGTTTGCCATGTCTGTTGTTAATTTAAACTACCAGGAGGGCAAGGACAGCTCTATTTTGTTTTAATGGGCTGCGTTCACTGGAAAATAATATCTCCAATGTAGCACATGAAAATTCTTAAGACACAATAGGTCAAGAGTGAGAGGAAAGTACAAAATACATGTTCGTGGTCTTATATGGCAATTCTTCTTGTGAACATGTGGGTATAATTGTGGCTCAATAAAAGATGTGCTCAAATTATCTCTCTTTGGCCCTCCCTTTGAAATACTTCCTAATTGATAACATTTGCTTAGCCACTCTACTAGGTAGTTACTACTTGAAACTGGAGAATTTTTAAGAGTTTAGCAGAACATCTGGGAGCTGTGAAAACTGGTTTTGGCTGAACTTCTCTTTGTTTTTTTCCAGAGTGTTTGATGGTGTTGTTTTTTTTTTTCCTAGACAATTATACTTGTATCCAACTTCTGTCACACCTGATTGTCCAGGAATTTTACCCATAGCACTTTTATTTCTCGCAGAATGCTAGAAACCTGAACATTGATCTTTTTTTGCTGTTCTCCAGACCATATCTCAGTCCTGGCTATTATTATTTTCTTTGGCTGTAACATTTTAATCCATTCATAACTTTGCTTATATCTGTGATTTGGAGATCTTGGATCACCTTTTATTTTTTTTAAGCATTCATTCATTCATGTGTTCAACAAATATTTACTGAGTTACCTTGGTACCACTAGAGATAAAAGATGAATAATGGTTCCTGCCCTCAAAAAATTTACTATGGGGAAATAGTAAAGTAAACAATCCATTAAAATACAGCAACATAAGTACTATTTATTCATTCAAGTCATTTCTGCCTTCCAATCTGTCCCAGCACTGTGCAAACCAGATGTTACAAATAGGTTGTCATATAGGAAGAACACCTAATAGGGAAAGGGGAATTCTTCCAGAAGAGATGATTCCAAGTTTGGTCCTAAATGATAAGAGGCTTTAACCAGGGAAGTTGGAGGCAGAGGAAGAGGGAAGTATTATTATGTCCAAAGCAGAAGGAGCAACAATGAAAAATTTTAGAAGCAAGAAGGATGTGCCAAGAGCATTGCAAGCTCTTAGCTATGGCCAGGAACCATGTCATAGTAGCATCTATCAAATATATGTTGAATGAAGGAGTAGAGAGAAATAATGCTGCAGAAGCAAAGAGGGATGAAGTTTTTAAAAATGTTTATTTATACATTTATTTTGAGAGAGGGAGAGAGAGAATCCCAAGCAGGCTCCACACCCAGCACAGAGCCCAATGTGTGGCTTAATCTTATGAGTGTGAAATTAAGAGTTGGATCCTCAACCTACTGAGCCACCCAGGTGCCCCTTAAGGAGCTTTTTGAGTCATGTGAAGAAGTTTGGACTTCATCTTGATAATTATGGGAGACCACTGAAAAGAATGTTAGGATGATGGGGCTGAGAGTCAAGGTATGAAATAGATGTGATCAGATCAATATTTTAAATTTCTCAAGTTGGTCTAATCATCAGGATTGACACAGGGAAGAGTGAAGGCAGGGAGCCCAGGAATGAAGCTGTTGCTGTAATATAGATCTTAGTAACCCACAATGTGGTCCTGGCCCAACAGCATCATCTACATCAGCCAGGAGCTTGTTATAAAT
>NC_043701.1:31379643-31508964 GCF_006229205.1 Suricata suricatta
CATCCCTCTCTCTCCCCAACTCTCTCTCCCTCCTCCGCTCCCCTTGGTTCTCCATTAGGTCTCTCTTGTTTTCCTGCTAGACCTATGAGTGCAAACATATGGTTTCTGTCCTTCTCTGCCTGGCTTACTTCACTCAGCATGACACCCTCAAGGTCCATCCACTTTCCTACAAAGGGCCATATGTCATTCCCTCTCATTGTCATGTAGTACTCCATCGTGTATATATACCACATCTTCTTGATCCATTCGTCAGGTGATGGACATTTAGGCTCCTTCCATGTTTTGGCTATTGTTGACATTGCTGCTATGAACCTGCATTTTAATAAGTTCACTCAGTGATTCCAATACATATTAAAGTTTGAAATGCACTTATCTTGACTTAATTATGTTAGTGGTAGCAGGGCCAAGAAGAATGGGAAGATTTGAGAGGTATTTCACTAGAACAATCAACCAGACTTGGTGAGCTAATGGATGAGAGGGAAGGATAACAAACAGATGTGGTAACTCTAAATGAAGAAAAAGGGTTGGAGAGAGAGCTGGTACTTATCTCTTGGGCCTGTACTTTAAAAAATTGATTTGAAATCTATTCATAGAAGTAATAAAATTGTTATATAGCTAATCTCTGCTCTGAAAACTACAGCCAGGGGAACGCTTAGAATTATAACATAGGAAATATTATGGAATCAAAGACATCTGCTCAGTAGGGTAGCACTTTTTCGATTACATTCTACCTCAAAAAACTTCTCTTTATGGCAACCTATCAGAGACTGAAATAACACTCTTAGTTTAGGTTAGCATGAGTCTAGCAGAACAGGAAGGGGAAAAGAAAAAAGGTTGCTCAAAAGAGAAAAACAGAGACAGAGACAAAAGAGACCGAAGACTTTTTCAAGTCACAGCTCTAGCCACCATTTGGTAGAGCCTATTAAAGTAAAGTGAACTTCCTTATACATAAAGATCACTAAAACTCTAAACCTAAGTAAATTTGCCTTGAAAATTTAAGGAAATTGATAAGATACCAGTGATTTTGAATGTCAACTATGTGCTGATCACTGCCTATTCACTGTTAGTATTTAATTTCACTTATTTTTGACAATCCTATATGGTAAGTATCTCTCTCCCCCTCTTTCAGTTAAGGAGATTGAGTATCATCAATGTGAAGGTGTTTGCTGAAGGCAGATTAGCCAACTGCAACTTCAACCCAGGATTTCAACCCATTATGTCTGGGCTTTTCCAACCATGCTGTGCTGCGCTTTAAAATAGACAACTCTTTACATTTAACAAAAATCCTTAAAAGGAACAAACATTCTAGCACACATGACGTGAGACAAAAACACCTTGTATGGAATACATAAATGGCTCAAGAAAAGGAGAAAACACAGACCAGACAGGGTCAGAAGCATTCCCTTTAGCCATACAGCTAAGAATCTGTCAGTTCCCTAGAGTGAAGATTAGAAAGGCTAACATGAGACCCATAATGCATATTGTTTGTATTTGTATTATATTCATACATATTATTGTATTTAATTAGTTACATTCCACATGTTTCTATCATTCATTCTTCTGCATTCAGTTATTCTCAACATTTTGGTTTTTTTGTATTGTCGATGTAATACAAGGTCTTTAATTTCATTAATCGAGGTAAAGATAATAACAGTTAGAGCCAGGCGTTTGGAACCAAGCAAAAGCAGAAACATGCCTTAGGAAGGCTAATTCTTGTTTGCATTGGAAGTTACCAATTTTGAACACATTTTAAGACAAGGCATCGTTGGGGTGCCTAGGTGGCACCCCAGTCGGTTGAGCATCTGGCTTCAGCTCAGGTCATGATCTCATGGTTCGTGGGTTCGAGCCCCATGTCAGGCTCTGTGCTGTCAGCTCAAAGCCTGGAGCCTGTCTTCAGATTCTGTGTCTCCCTCTCTCTGACTCTCCCCTGCTCATGTTGTCTCTCTCTCTCTCAAAAATAAATAAAAACATTAATAAATTTTTTAAAAAGACCAGGCATTGTGGAAGATACAAAAATCAATAAACCGGAGTTCCACCATCAAGTACCTAGCAATCTAGGATGGAAGATACAACAAGTTTAGGAATAAAAGTAGTAAGAGAATATGTTATGTACCATATGTGACAGAGATAAAATGAGATAGAGAAGTGAGTTTCCATTATGATGACTATGTAACAAGTTATCCTGAGACTTAGTGTTGTTAAGTACCCATTTATTGTTCTGTGGTTTGGGAAGTAAGAGAGGGCACAGCAGGGATAAATTGTCTACTTTGTAAGGTCTGGGATCTCAGTTGGATGGTTTAGAAGTTAGGAGTTGGAATCATCTGAAAGTTCATTTGTTTGCATGTCTGGCAGTTGATGCTGTCTAGACTCAAAAAGCTGGTCTTCTGGGATAGTTGAGCTTCTTGGGCATCACACTCTGTCTTTTTGTGGCCCTCTACCTGGTGTCTCTATCTTGGGCTGTGTGTTGAAAGAGAGCAGCGGGTGGAAGCTGTATGGCTTTTTGTAATCCAGCCTTACATAAAAGTCACTCTACCAATCGTTTGTTGAAATCAATTCACTAGGGCTGGCCTATATTTAAAGGGAAAGGAATTACACTCTACCTTTTGTGGGAGAAGAGTCCAATAATTTGTGGGCATGTTCTAAAAACATTACACTAGAGGGGAACCTGAGTGGCTCAGTCGGTTAAGCATCTGACTTTGGCTGAGTTTGAGCCCCACATTGGGCTTGATCCTGTCAGTGCAGGAGTGCAGTGAATCTTCTGTCTCCCCTTTCTCTGTCACTTCTCTGCTTGCACTCTCTCTCAAAAATAAGTAAATCGTAAAAACACCACACTGGAGGATCAGGGAACGCTTCATGGAAATACCAATGGTGCTGGGTATTGAAAGATCAATGTAATTTGAATAAGCAAAGGTAAGTTAAGTGGAAGTAAACACAGGGACCTTTATCAGTAGGTAAACCATGCAAGAACCTAACAGACTGATAAGGCTAGTGCATTGGGAATATGGTAAATAAGCCTGAAAACATAAATGGGGCCCAAGATGTGCTGGAGTTCAGCGCCAAGCTAAGGAGAAGAATTTGATTCAGCTGGGAATGGAAACCTATTATAGTTGTGGTTTTCAACCTTAGCCACCATTGGAATCATCTGGGGAGCCTTAAAAATACCAATGCCTGGATCCTACCCCCAAAGATTCTAATTTAGTTGTTCTAGAATATAGCCTAAGCGTCTGGACTTTTGAAAGCTTCCCAGTGTGATTCTTTTTTAAGCCAAGATTGTGAACCAGTACACTAAAGGTGCTTGAGGAGACAAGAGATGTTATC
Organism: Suricata suricatta; assembly: GCF_006229205.1. Lineage (NCBI taxonomy): Eukaryota > Metazoa > Chordata > Mammalia > Carnivora > Herpestidae > Suricata > Suricata suricatta. The sequence continues at coordinate 31,382,962 of NC_043701.1, forward strand.
AGAAATCAGTTTACATGCTCTCTCTGGGAACCAGTGAGTCGTTTACAGCAGGTCAGTTTTTGTTTGTTTGTGTTTTACTGAGCCAGACTCCTAGAGACCATTGTGGCTGTTTGAATGGGCTTCCGTGGGGTCCAGTAATCCTGGCTCCATTAAAATCTGGGTTAATCCTTTTTAATCATTTAATATTATAGTTTTAATGTAATCTTTAAGAAAAAAACCTACTGCTGTGTTACCTCTCTCCAGAAGCCAGGATTTCTGAGGAGTTGCCACTCAGGCACTAGGATCCTGGCAGATCTGCCTTAGCTCTGAAAATGAAGTCTTTATTCAGTAACTTTTTTTTTTAATGTTTATTTATTTTTGAGAGAGAGGGCATGCACAGGGGAAGGGCACAGGGAGACACAGGATCTGAAACAGGCTCCACGCTCCAGCGCTGAACCGAATGCAGTATCATGACCTGAGTGGAAACCAAGAGTCAGAGGCTTAATCGAATGAACCACCCAAGTGCTCCTTATTCAGTAATATTTATGCCATCTCTTGTATCTACTCATGCCAAGGAAATGGTGAAGGTTGCCAGGTTTTAAAACTTGTAGGGGCACCTGGGTGGCTCAGTTGGTTAAGCGTCTGGCTTCAGCTCAGGTCATGATCTCACAGTTTGTGGGTTCGAGCCCTGCTTCAGGCTCTGTGCTGACAGCTAGCTCAGAACCTGGAGCCTGCTTCAGATTCTGTTTCTCCCTCTCTCTCTGACCCTCCCCTGCTCATACTGTCTCTCTCTCTGTCTCTCAAAAATAAACAAACAAAAACATTTAAAAAAAATAAAAATAAAATAAAACTTGTAAATCTCCTCAGGCATTTTTAAAAAGGCCATCAGGGGGTGCCTGGGTGTCTCAGTTGGTTAAGCCTCTGACTCGATTTTTGCTCAGGTCGTTGGTTCGAACCCAAGATTGGGCCCTGAGCTGGAAGTGTGGAACCTGCATGGGATTCTTTCCCTCTCCTTCTGCCTCTCAAAATAAATAAGTTTTCAAAAATAAATAAAAGGCCATTAGAATCCCCTCCTTTCCACACTCACCTTCCCATCTAACCCTGCATTCTAAGAATAAAAGGTAGGTGTTTGTACTAAGTACCCATGGTAGAGATAACTACTGTCATGAAATTAGTATATTCCCAGAAGAATGTCAATTGGAAATTTGATAAATGTAAACTTTGGATATTGAATTCTCAAAACATCAGTATCACCTTGGGTCATCCTAATATTCTATAGCTTAGTGATACCCAGGAATTATTTCATGCCTTGCATATGATATATCCATTTGTGCTGAATGTACATTCAACTATATTACTGTATTTATTATTCAACAGTTTCACAGTGAACTTCTTACTATCCCCATTTCTCAGGTGACAAAATGAGATTAGAGGAATTGTGACTTGTGCAAGGTCATAGAGCTAGTAAGTAGCAGAATGAAATTGAGTACAGCTATTCTGATTCCAAATTTAGTGTTTTTCACACTATACATAATTTATGCCTTGAGGGGGTTGGAGCATAGTTTCTTCCTGATTGTCTCAATCTCAGAAACTTAGGACACTTAAACATTCCTGTTTCCTTAAATATATATTTTTATATTATCTTAAACCCTTTTAAAAAAGCTTATATACATTTTCAATATATGTACCTTGTGAATTAATGAGATATGTACATTTAGTGTGTTTTGCAAATCCCTTTTTATTTGATTTATATTTATCTCTTAAATGTCACAGGATAGCTCATATTTATTATATACTGAATTTTTTATCAAGTGGGGAGATTCCATCCATTTTGTTAGTTTTATCCTAAATGCTCAGCCTCTAACTCTCAGACTGACCTTTTCAAATCGGCAACCATACCTTTGCTTACGCCATCCCATTGTTCTAATTTATCATATCAGATCTTCTAATGATTCATTTTACAAAATATTTTTTGAAACCTGTTATATTCCAAGAACTTTGGGGAAACAATGATTAGAAAGATTGCAAGGCTATTCCGGATTGACTCTCTTTTTCTGGAGGTACAATGACAAGAAGTGCATGAAGCAATTCAGGTGAGGCTATAACATTTTCTGTACAGGGATTGACAACATTTATGTCCACTATTTATCCTTACTATACCCACGCCTTGGCCTTCTAGGCTGTCAACTTGTATGATTACAACCAATAACCTCCAATTCACTTTAAATAATTTTCTCATAAGACATTAATCAATCAAAATGACCTTGTAAATCATAATTTATAACTCTTACAACTTTAATTTTTATTTATCCCTTAATTGGTATTCTTAACATTTTTTCCATATTAAAACTATTTTGTTTCTTTACCTTTATATGTCTCATTGGGATTTATCTCTATCTGCATAGAATTCAATTATCTACAACATGACTTTTATCTTCAGGCTTGCAAATGGCACTGTGCTCCCACTCCCTCGTCATTACCATTTATAAAATATTAAAAAGACAAATCTCGACACCAGTATTATTCGTGTGTCAGGTTTGCTGAGTTGAGCATCCCGATTTTCTGTGAAGGGAAAAATATTCTTTAGAGAGATAGACCCAAAGAAAAAAGTCTTTGAAATGTTATAATTAAACCAGAAAGTAAAATAAATTTTGCAGAAGCCATCTACCAACTAAAAGTAACCATTACAACAAGCATTGATTTACTGATTATCCAGATGAATCTCAGTGAGTATCATATCAATCATGTTTTTATATGATCTAACATTGTATTTTGCATGCTGGAATCTTCCTATATTCTACTGGTCAGAGGTCCTAATAGCAGTAATTGTAGAATCAGTTGACAAGTAAAACAAGAACTTTAAATGAAGTATCAAAAAATATATTAGAGTCTTTGATATTCAAGGAAATACTCTTTGAGGTCCATTTCTGATCACCAAAAGTATAACTCATTTCACAGGTTGAATTAGAATTCATAGGGAGTGCCATGTGCCTCCACTCTAGTCTCAGATCCCTAAGTCACATCAAGTGACCTCAAACTCACAGAGTCCCACTTCTCAATGGTTCTGATCCTGGTCCTGTTTTTTCTGGCCTCAATCATGTCTTCACTCTTCCAGAATTCTCTACTCTCTCAACTTCTCTTTTAAAGCCAGAGTCCATCCACAATCACCTGTCCATTGACTTCCTTCTGGTTTCTCTGGCCAATTTTCATCAGCCAGGTTCACCCCACCAGCCTCATATCCAGATAGTCAGGAGATCAGGTTCTGACTTGCAATCTGGAGTTCTGGTCCTGATTTTGCCCATAATTACTATGCACTCTTATTTCTTCATGAATATATCTGTCTCTTCATTGTGAAGAGGGATATACAAATAGTCACTATACTTCCTTTTACTTCTAAATGTTCTGCTTTTCTGATTAGGTACAGAGTAGCATGGGCAGAAGAAATATATATTCTATTAATTTTCTTCTCATTTTCTTAGCCCCTTTTCAAGAAAAAATTTAAAGTAGTCCTGTGGCTGAATTAAGTCTCTCTTCCAACTTTCATCAACCTCCATCTGATTGGATATGCTGACAAATGAAATAATAGTTGCAGAGAAGGTTGACTATAGTACACTAGGAACTGCTCCTTTACACTGGTTGACTATGTAGATGTGGGAGACAGTGCCCTGCATGAGGAAATACAGAATTTTTCAGTGAATCTAAATTCAAATTGCATTTAAAAATACAGATTCTGTGAAATTGGGGAATCACGACGGGTGAAGGGTCATGACACCCTGATCCAGCTAAACTAGCCAGCTCATTTCCCAGTTATGCCATAAACATTTCTGATTCTTTCACCACTGAAATGCCTCTCCCCTCTTTTTCCTACTTGTTTAAAATCTGCTTCAGCTTCAAAAATTTGCCTGAATTCTAGTTTTTTATGTAGGAAGATACTTTTCAACTGCCCAAACCCAGGATAACCTCTTGCTTCTTTAGAATTGCTAGAACATGATTATCGGCTCCACTTCCTTTGTGCTGACCTTGTGCTGACCTTATGCTGCCATTTGTTTTTATTTATCTCTTGATGACTATATCCTGTCTTTCCAACTAGATCTTAAGCCTATTGTAAAGGACTTTGTCATGGCTCTGTGTGTCCTCAGCATCTGGCTCCATGCCCAGCCCACAATCATCACCCAATAAAAGCTTATTAGTGGTAATGGCACATAATTCCATGAGAATCACTTAAAATTTATTGACTGCATATTACTTTAGAGATGTATTGTCTGGCTCTTATTTGGCAAGAACATCATATCTTCATTCATAAGAAACTAGCCTTGTAGCCCTGAACACCAGCTAATGGATGGCCAAAAATGGAGTCTATTGAACATTTGCTGTGGACATGACAAGTGTTTAGTAACTGTCAAAATGGTTGCCTTAATCTTTTCAGGCTTCTATAATAAAATACCACAGACTAGATGGCTTATAAACCACAGAAGTTTATTTCTTACAGTTCTGGAGGCTGGGAATCCAAGATCAGAATGCCTTTTGCTATGTCTTCACATGGCAGAAGGGTCTAGGGATCTCTGTAGGGTCTCTTTTATAAAATATTAATTGCCTTTATGAGGGCTAGACCCCTATGACCTACTGCTCACCTACCAAAGGCCCCACCTTCCTAATACCATCAACTTTGAGGATTAAGATTTCAACATATAAATTGGGAGTGGAGGGACAAAATATTCAGACCATAGCAATGGTCAATACCAAAGAGCCAGCAGGTGTCACAGAATTTTTATGTGACTTTAATCCTGAAGGCATTAATTGTCATTAGCAGCCCAACTGTATATTTTACTTATCTTTTATTTTACTGTATATCTTACTTATCTTACTATGTTAGTAAAAAGGATATATAAAATAATTATAGCTTATGCTTATAGAATATTTTATGCATATTTACTTGTTTAATACTTACAACAACCCCTTGAAATACATAATATTCCCATTTTATGGAAGCAGTATTTCTCATTTTATAGATGAGGAAATAGGACACAGAATGGTTAAGTAACTTCCTCAAGATGAAGGTAGAATTTGAATGCAGGCAGCCTGACTCCAGAATCCAAAACTATTATGCCATGAAATAAGTTGGCTTCTTATATTCCATAATGACTAGATAGATATGAAGCTGTGGAATTTATTTTAATTAAAGAAATTTGAGTATCAGGTGGCTTTTCCCATTGGGAATAAAGACCACCCGAGAACCAAAAAGCCTCTGTGAGGAAATGCGTTGTGCCAGCTCAAGGTCAGCCTGGATACTCAGTTCTTGTTCTGTCTTTAAGTTATTTTCCACTCGTGTGTAAGCGAAGCCAAGCCCTGGCTGAGGTGAAGAGGACCTTTCATCTTCCAAGCAGGGGGACCACTTGGGAAAGCAGGCCAGTGAGAGCTGCAGGGGGGCTGAGCCACTTTAAAAACACATGAAAGCCAGAGCTTAACAGAGAATTTTTATGAGGATGGCAAAGTCGAGGGTGTATGCTCATGTTCGCATGCCGGAACCGTGGGTTAAAACTGATCGGTGATTAAAATTCCTTAGACCTTTAAAATGCAAATGATTTCAAAAATGTCATATTTTTGAAATGTAAGCATTCTCATTTATGGGAGCTACAACATGGTACTTTATTCTGGAGAATATTTGAAGTTGCATGAAAATCACTAGAGCTCCAATACAAATGATTAGATAAAAATATTGCCTGCTGGGGCTTGGGGAGGAATTCCATTGATTTCTCGTCCCCACCTTTTTATCCTTAAGAAAGCAGTGGGGCAATTAAACTTTGCCTTTTCTGCCCTTTGTGCAGATAATGGCACCATGGCTTCAGTGTCAATTGGGAAGAAAACGTCACAGTCTCGTGCTTTTCAAGGCAGTAAATTCCAGTTCCCTGTCCTGGCTTCTTGGAGATTGGAGTCAGGCACACAGATTCTCAGTGACACCCATGTTTCCTTTGTCCTGAACTGGCTGCTGCGGTTTCTGTCACTAACGCGTGCTGCCAGCCAGGTTCTCTCCCTGGGACCTTCTCATTACAAAGCTAAGTTTGAAGATTTCAGCTTATTTTGGCACACAGGGTGGTGATTCAAGATTTTAATTGTCTCCTCAGGCTATCTAATTAATAAAACTCTCTAATTTTTGTCAGGATACATTCAGCAGGGGTTTAAATAACTAGTTCTCAAACAGCCCTATTTTGCTATTGTCAAAATCTGTTCTTTAAATGCGCTAAAAATATCCCAGGATACAGTAAGGGAATGCACAGCTTCCTCTCCTCGTGAAGATATGGTGAGTTCCTTTTGCATTTGGCTGTTTTAAATATATGTCAAGAAGAGTAGGAGAAAGGAGGAGTGGAATTTTTGGCACCAGAAACTACAGGGCTCGAGTGACTAAAGATGTGCCTTCTCCATCTATAGGGATTAAGAAAAGAAAGTTTAAATGCTTAAGCTTATCCTTTTTCCCCTTTTTCTTTCTCTCATTTAAGTCTGCATATACTATCTGAACAAATGAACTTCGTCACAAAATGAATTCAGTTGGAGTTGTTTTCTTCTGCCAAGAAATAAGGTAGGGAATTTCCCCCTTTAATGTACTTTAATTAAATTCTACTATGATCAGCAGTCAAAGATAGGATCTCCAATAGATTAGTGACAAGAAAAAGACCTTACACATGAAGGTCAAAGAATACACCACTGTTTTGAAAACATCTATGTGATGAACAGATTCCCAAACCCCAGTTATGATCTACTTACAGAATGATGTACTCTGCACATTTTCAGTGAAACAGCGTCTCTAACTTACTGCAGTGAAGTTTTTGCTCATGTATTTTGTGTTTCAAATCTTAAGAAAAGAATTCATTAGTTCAATGGATATTTATTGGGCATTTTATATGTGCCAGACAGTGAAATTTGGCTCATGTGTGTTTATTTTATTTCAGAAAAATAACGTATCTCTTCATTCAATGAATATTTACTAAGCATCTTCTATGTAACAGACAATGCTCTCTAGGTGCTGAGAAACAACAGAATGAAGCAGACAAAAATCTGCTCTTTCCTGGAGTGTACATTAGAGTGGTGTAGACAAACAACAGAAAAAGTAAGCAAATATACACTATTTTGGTGACAAGTGCTAAGGAGAAAAATAAAATAGGTAAAAGAAGTATGAAGTGTCCTGGGAACAGTAATTTTAGAGAGGGTGATATTTGCATAAACACTGGAAGGGGAGTGGTGCCTAAGTGGTTCAGTCATCTGAGCCTCTGATTTCAGCTCAGGTCATGATCTCATGGTTCCTGAGTTCAAGCCCCACATCAGGCTCTGTGCTAACTGCCCAGCCTCCTTGGGATTCTCTCTTTCCCTCTCTCTCTCTGCTCCTCCCCTTCTTATTCTCTCTCCTTCTCAAAATAAATAAGTAAACTAGAAAAAGAAAAATCCCTGAAAAGATGGGAGAGGCTGCTATTAAGAGGAAGAGTGTTCCAGGCAGAAGGCCAAGGCATAGGCCCTCTGAAGTTGGGCCAAGCTGGGAAGATTTGAGGTGAATTAAGGAAACCAACGTGATAGAGCAGAGTGAGCAAAGAGGAGAGGTGACAAGATGAGTACTGGGGGCCCCGTCATGGAGCCTTTACACATCATGATGAGGACTTTGTCTTTTGCTCAGAGCAAGAATTTTGAGTAAATGAAGGTTTGAGGCAGAGGAATGACATGATCTGACTGATTTTAACAAGATTGCTCCAGCAGCCGCCCTGAGACTACAGTGAAGATAGGATTAGAAGAGAAGCAGGGAACCAGATTAAAGATTGTTGAAATAATCCAAGTGAGAAAGATGATACATTGGACCAAGACAGTATCAAGAAAGGTGATGAGACGTGGTCAGATTTTGGAATTAAAGTTAACAGAATCTGTAGATAACCAGAACTGATACATAAGAGAGTCAAGAATGGTCACAGCCACTAGAAGGATGGGATTTCCATTTACAGAGATCAAGAGGAATGCAAGAGAAACAATTTGGGGTGAGGGGAATGTTAGTAGCACAATTTTGGACTCATCAAGTTTGAGAAGCTCCCATAAGACACCTAAGTGAACTATCGGGTCTGGAGTTCAGAGGAGATGACCAGGTTGTAGAGAGATCTATATTTTGGAGAATTCAACATATTGGTGGTATTTAAAGCCCTAAGATTCGTCAAAATCTCCTAGCAAAAAAGTGTCGATAAAAAAAAAAAAGTCCAAGGACTGAGTCTTAGGGCACATCAACACTTTGACTTCAAGGAAGTAAAGAGACACCAGTGAAAGAGACTGAAAAGCAGTGACTAAAGAATAGGGGGAGAGCCAGGCAAGTATGGTAGGTTAACCCAGATCCTCTGCGCAGAAGCCAAGATAGAACTAAACATGCAAGCATTTCATTAGGGGGGGGAAATGCCTGTTAGGGAAAGCAGAGGAGGGAGCCCCACAAGACTGGGGCAGCTGTCAGACTGCGATGAGAGTCTGATCACAAGAGAAAAGGATTTGGGTGGGGGAGGTTGAATGGATTCAGTTCAAAGAGGGTTTAGCAAGTCCACGGGGAAGTCCTCCAGCCAAAGGCAACCATCTGGAGAAGTGCTAGTTTCCCAGGAATGGGTCTGCCTTGATATTCCTGCCACATGCAGCGTTTCGTGTGCTATGCAGATACGACAGTGCATTCCAGAGACAGCAGTCGGGTGCCCGTGGTCAGTTAAACTCCCTTTAGTTTGAAGCCATGTTTCCAGGTTTCCTAAATATGGTGACCCAGTTATTTTTGCTGTATAAGAAACCAACCTAAAACTTTGTGCCTTAAACAAACAGCTTATTATATGTTAAGGCTGTATGAATTGACTGGGCTCAACTAGGTGGTTCATGCTTGATGTCTCTCCTCTGGCTGCAGTCAGATCTTGGCTGGATCTGTAGTCATTGAAGACTTGACTGGGCTGAAAGACCAAAGTTATTTTTTCACTCACATGTCTGGCACCTCGGTATTATATGTGGCCTCCTGGCTTTCTTGGTTCAGGGTTCAAGAGGACAAGAAAACGGAACTGTCAGTTCTCTTAAAGGCTACATCTGGACCTTAAAGTATTATTTCTATTAGTCAAAGCATATTCTGTTAGTCAGAGCAATGACAGACTACAGTAAATTCAAGGGAAGTAGAGGAATAGGCACCATTTCTTAGCAGGGGAGTGGCATGCACTTACAAGAAGGAGAAGAATTGATCAGAGCTACCTCACCAAGTGAAGAAAATATTTGGAGAAAGGGGAGAGTAATCAACTATGCCAAATGCAATTTTATTTATTTATGTAGTGTGTGTGTGTGTGTGTGAGAGAGAGAGAGAGAGAGAGAGAGAGAGAGAGAAAATCCCAAGCAGCCTTTGAATTGTCAGCACAGAGCCCAAATAGGGGCTTGAACTCTTGAACCACGAGATCATGACTTGAGCTGATGTCTGATGCTGAGCCAACTGAGCCACCCAGGTGTCCCTGCCAAATGCTATTAAGAGATTATTAAAAATTATGATCAGATGTACTTAACAACATAATTTTGTTAAGAAAATGGTCCCTGTAATAGTGATATAGGTGAAAGTATGACTGAAATGGTTTGAATCGGTATTGAAGAAAATAAAAATTGTAGCTACAGAGGATAGACAGTTATTTTCAAGGAGTTTTGTTGTAAAAGGAATGAGAAAAATGAGATAGCAGAAGCAGGGAAAGGATAAAGAAAGGGTATTTTATGAGACCAGTGCTCTAACCCCTGAGCTATGGAGCCAAGAAAGGGTATTTTAAATCAAGGGAAATATTACCATGTTTATATTCATGGTAATAATCTAAGTAGGAAGGGAGAAATTGATGATAAAACCTTAAGCAGGCAAAAGAGGTTGGGGCTAATGTATAACTGGAGGGATTAGCCTTGGTGCAAAGATACCTTATGAGAACAGATGCCAGTAAGTAGGTAGATACAGTGGGGGAATGAGGAATTTCTCTTCAGATTACATCTATTTTTTTCCCAGTGAAATAGGAAGCAAGGTGATACACTGTAAATAGGGATAGGGAGAATACTTGAAATTTTGAGGAAAGAAGAGAGGCCTGAAAGTCATCCAGAAGAGTGGGAGAAGGAATTAGTCAGGGATAGAATGTCACGCCTTCTTAGGAGCCCTCTGAGGTTCATGAATTTAAAGAGTTACCAGTCATGGTAGATCTGTATTTTAGCTGTACGTGTACAGCAGAAGTGCAGGCATGGATGGTAGGAGAGATGTTCTTTAGCAGGGTTGTGGTTTAGTCAAAGGAGTAGGATACAGCTAAAGAGAAGAAAGCGAATTGTGGGTACATGCAAGGAACTGATTATAATACTTGATCATGGAGTTTAACATGTTGATTTTGATCACTAGAGTGCTGTCCATCTAGTGCTATACTTTTGTGTATTTCTCCACTGTTTGTTTCATTCCTTTTTTCATTAAGTAAGTTAAAACTCCCCAACTTTGAATGGACTTGCCCAGAAGGCAGTGACTTCCCTAACTTTAGGAGCATCCATGCCAAGACTGAGCAGATGTTTTGTGTCAGATATTTAGAAGAATTTATACTTCAGGGGCACCTGGGTGGTTCAGTCAGTTGAGCGTCTAACTCTTGATTTTGGCTCAGGTCATGATCTCATGATCTCATGAGACTGAGATCTGGGTTCGGCTCTGCTCTGAGCCTGTTCGGGATCCTCTCTCTATCTTTGCCCTTTTCCTGCTCATTCTCCCTCCATCTCTCTCTCCCCACTTTCTTTCCATCTCTCTCCCTCTCTCTCTCTTTCTCCCTCTCCCTCTCTCTTCCTCCATCTCTCTCTCTCTCTCTCTCTCTCTCTGTCTTTCTCTCAGTAACTAAATAGAAAGAAAGGAAGGAAGAATTCATACTTCAAAAAAATGTTGGACCAGAATATTTTTAAGGGTTCCCTGGGGTTCAACTCTGATATTCTATGGCTATCTTAGGAATTAATTGTGCACCTGTTCTGTGCAGTTCCCTATAGGATGTGTTATGGGAATTACAAAGGTACATTTGATGTATGCTCTGAACCCAGGATAGTTATAATTCAGTATCTTTTAAAAGTAAGTTTAAAATATAAACATACTGAAACTTAAGTATTTGCTGGATGCTGAAAATGGACACTTATTAATATATTAGGTCTGTTCATATATAACTGCCATGGTGTGCTAACCCTATGTTTGTTCTGAGCCTATTACATCATCAGTAAGCTCCAGAGTCCAGCAGTTTGTCTCCCAGAAACCTAGATTGGAGGAATAAATAACTGGCTGATTTTATTTTAATAACATATTTTTAAAATGGTGGATTCAAAGAATTTGTTTCTATAGGGGCACTGGCAATTGTAAGAAAATGTGGAGCACTTTGATGACTCCAAGAAGGAAAGAATGCCCTCCTTTGGCTGTCATGTAAACAAAATCATAGTCTTCTTTGTGTGGAAGAAAATGTTAGTGGTATATAGGCCATTTCTATATTCAGCCTGTGCATTAAACTGGGGCACAGCTGATGCACTCATTTCAGACAGTACCCGTTGCTGCAGATGGACTTTTCATTTCTCAGTTGACATATTCATTAACTTGACAGAAATGATTGGTTTCATTGTACCACATTCTAGTTGTTTTATGTATAGAGTCCTGGTATTACCTAGATTGTTGGGGCCTTCGGGCAGAAAACATCTTCAACATGGAAGTTTATGACTCTTGACATTTATGTCATCCAGAACACACCAGTTCAGGATTGAGTCCTGTAGGCTGTCACAGCTGGGAGGGGGCGCAGAGGGCTTACTCTATTCAATCTAGTTCTATTCTGGCAAGTTCTATGGTAATACCCAGCAATATTGAAATTATTTTCCTTCCATAGATAAGAAGGATTATGAATGATGGAAGTTATGCTCACATGCTGGAGTGGTCCACTTTAAGAAGATCCAGCCTAAAGGTACCTTTATCATAGCATAAATGAATCCTTTTCAATATGTAAATGTTTGTCCCAGAAATCCTTTAAATATTCAACTACAGCTGAATTTTTTAAATGTCCAATTTACTAAAAATAGTTCCATATTTATTGCATAGCATGAGTTTCAGGAGAACATTGATTTCACATTTACTACTTGTAACTGAAACTAAAACAAAAGGTGAGGGAGATATGGATCAAATTTGCTCAGATTGCAAAAACAAAACAAAACAAAAACTCTGCAAAGTTTATTCTCTACCAAAACAGAAACAAAACAGAACAAAAAAAATCATGTGTCAGATGAACAGACAAAGCCCGATCCACAGCCCAGGCAAGCAGGTGGGCAGACGAGCAGGCAGGTGGGGGGGTGGTTGGGCCTGACGGAGAGATGGGCGGGCAGGCTGGCAGGCTGTTCCATCCATGTACAGGGGAGGACTATTAGGCAGAATCCAGAGAATGACAGGACAGTTTGGCAACAAGGGAAAACATCAGAAAATATGGCTGGAGGACTTCATTGTTAAGGCAGAAGCTGTTTTGTGCTTTCTCTGTGTGGGCAAATCACCTGTTATGTGTGGGCAGTCCTGGCCCATAGGGCTACAAGGAGCCAGAAAATGTCAGGAGCTCAAGTGAATTCTACCCATGATCAGAGATGCTAAAATTACCTCAGACTAACCCCAGAAGAGAATCACTAACAAAATGTTCCCTTTGTCTCTGGGGGTTGATGGTAACAGAAATAACTCTGCATGCATTACTGGGGACTTGAGTCATGCAATAGATGTCACTGGATGTTGAGGCACGTATGTGGCCCAGCAGGCCAAATGGCCTTCCTTGATGTCACAAAAGACCCTGGTAGGGTTGGAAGTCAATTTGTCTTAAAAAATATGAGAAATGCTTAGATATCCCTCCATGAAACGTTCATAAATAAACTTGGGCTAATATTTTCAAGTTTATGAGAAAGGAATTGAGTGAACTGGAAACAGTGAAAAAGAGCATAAGTCAGGAAGAGTGTTGGACCCTTTGGTAAGGGGACAGGGAGAAGGCATGCAATGTTTCTTTCCCTTTGAGGACCAAGCACCGTCCTTCACATTCTGAAGACACAGAGGTAGTCCACCACTAAATACCAGCATAATGGAAATAGAACCCACAGGGCCAGATGAGATTTCAAATGATTTCATCCATTTAGCATCATCATATTGATGATCCTTAGTAATTTGGATGGGTGTTGTGTTCCTTCTAAGAGATGTATCTATCCTTTTAACAAACCTAATTCCTCAGCTTTTATGTCCTAATTTGGCTTCATAACTTTTAGCTGAGGGAAGCAGAAAGCAAATGTTGAATAAGTACACTTATTCATTATTTTGTTGTATTTCATTAGGACTAGGTAAGCAAATTCTATAGGGCGACAAAGAACTATGAGAGGTCACATGAGTGAAAGGCCACCTACTTTGTTTGTACTCTCAGTCTCATCTTCTCACTGTCTGTAGTGTACTCAGTTCCTCCACTGGTATTTTAATTTTTGAAGCTTTATAGAGTTCTGTTTCTGGCCTCTTCCCTCAGTAACTTCATCAATTTCTATGGCCTCAGATACCATCCCTGTTCCAGGTGACTCCCAAATATCAAGCTCTACCTCTATTGTTCTGAAAATCTGATCCCCGAGTCAACAGTAACATCTTCTGGATCCTTGTTAGAAATTCAAGTTCCTGCCCCTACTCCCCCAGATGTATAAGATCATAAACCCTGAGTGTGGGGTCTGGTCGTCTGTGTTTGAACAAGCTCCACCGCCGATTCTGACGCTAAAGTCTGAGAGCTGCTGCTTTAGTTTGTCCTGGCTTTCTGAGGTGCATGCTGCTGTAGCTGACCAACAAGAGTATCATGGGTGTCTAAGCAACAGGCAGTCCAGAATGGACCTGTGGTCCTTCTCTACTTCCCAAACTATCCTACTTGCAGTATTCCCTATTTCATTAACTATCATCGCTCAGTTTAAGCCAGAAATCTGAGAGTCACCCTCAACACTTTTTTCTACATCTCCGTCCACATTCATTTAATCACCAAACTGTGTTTAACTCTACCTTTAAAATGTTTTTCGCACCTATTTATTTCCATCATGATTATCACTACCCTGTGCTAAGCCACCACCATCTCCTACCTAGACTACTGAGATATGCCTAGCTGGTATCTCTCTACCCTCTTCTGGTCCCCAATAACACGCTCTTCACTGCTCCTGCCCCGGTCCTGAGCACTCAGCCTTTAACTTAGATCTTTCGAAGGAGTTATCCTTTGCACTTAGAATTAGGACCCACATCTTCAGTAGGTTATACTGCTTTCCAAAGTGCAAGGGGGAGGGGTGAACTACTTCATTAGAATCTCTTGGGGGTAGAGCTTGGAAATTAACATTTATAATATTATATAAAGTATTCTAATTACAGTCAGTCCTCATAAAATTTCATATTATAAAATGTTTCAGATTATAAAGTATAACCAGTTTTTAGTAGTAAATGAAGTTGCCTTTCACTAAAAGCCTAAGAAAAGTTTGATCATGATTCATCTCATTTAAAGATTTGTCAATTAAAGTTTATCTTTTATGTTTAGTTCACTGAATTTGTAATATACTTACACTGTTTTGATCAAGGATATGTTACTAAAAATTATAATTGTAACCCAATCCAGAAAAAAAGCATAACGTTTAAAATCTCATGGTTAGAGAAAATTAAAAATTAAAATTTAAACCCCTGTGCATATTTTGTTATAGGTTAGAATGATATGATCAACAAAATGTTTTCCAAGCGCAAAATAAAGAAGGATAAATATCTAGGAAGGTATGGTACAATAGAAATATGACTTAACAAAGGAAAAGGAAAGATAGAAAGTTTCTAGATGGTAAGGAAGAGTTTAATATACTTTAAAAGGATTATGGTACTTATCAAATTACAGCATTTAATTTCTCATGAAACATTTAGAAGAATGCTGTAATAGTTTCATTTTTAAATGTCAGTTCTTACAGTGTGTCAGAAATTAAATGCTTTATAACTATTTAGTATCATGATGATTTTTCCCCTTGAAAATAAAAAGTCTTTGAAGCAATAAATGATTTTTCAAAATTATTAAAAACTGTACATGAACAAAAATAATCTAAGGTAGTAGTGTTTGGGGCAAACTCTTCATCTTAACTAGTTTGAACTTTTAGCTAAAATAAAAGTATTTGACAAATTAATTTTATTTGTGAGCAGGAGTTGGAAAAAGCATACTCTTATAAATTATGGGGCATGAGGTCATTCCCCAGATTGGAAAAATTCTAATAAGAGGTACTCCCATTCATTCACTTGCCCAGAAGAAAACTCCGAAAAAGGTGTGGCCCCCAAAGTCACAGGTAAAAGGATGGTTGGTAATATAACCAGTCTCATAAGGGTCCACTTAATATTTAAGGGACTGGAGACATAAGTTCTTTCTATATTGATTTCAAATGGCTCTCATTCAGAATGACTCTAAGAAGGTAGAAGTATGCACAAAACTAGACCCCATCAGACAGGAAATATCCAAAGACCAAAAAGCCTGAGAGTTTCCAAAAGTTATATCCCTGTTGGGAACTTCATCAGAATTGGGAGAAACTTACCTTTTTCCATTGCTTTCACACTGGGTATCTGGAGATCATCTGTTCTGGGTAGATGTCTCTCCCATCATTTTTATGCATTAAATAATATTTTAGCCTTCTATGATTTTGTGCTTCTTTACCTGTTACACAGGATTGGCCAGTGAAAAACCATTCTGCCTTAGAATATTTCCCCCTTTCCTGATTATATGAAGGATTTTTGCTATTTTGATATGTTTGGTATGGATTGAAATGAAATGGATTGAAGTTGGACCTGTGTGGGGGGAGAAAGGATTCAAAATGGTAGCTTTAAATGCAGAGTTTTTAATCAAAGGATACAAGTTCTCAATTATAAGATGGATACGTCCTGAGAATCTGATGTATAGCATGGTGACTGTAGTTAATAACACTGTATTGTATATTTGAAAGTTCCTAAGAAAGTAGATCTTAAGTGTTGTTATCACACAGAAAGAAGGTAACTATGTGAGGTGATGGATATGTTAGCTGATGCTATCTATATTGGTAATCATTTTGCAATATGTAAGTGTGCCAAATCAACATATTGTTGTACAACTTGAACTTATACAATGTTACATGTCAATTATATCTCAACAAAGCTGGGAAAGGCAAAAACCAAATTGCTAGTTTTGATGAAAAGATATCAAGTTAAATACATCAAAGAATGCCAAATGCTAGCAAGAGAGGAAATTCACCAGGCTAACATAGGGAAATTGGAGAGAAATGAAGCTTGCATTATAACAGGCAAGACAATAAACAATCTAAAGAAGTAAAATGTATAATGATGAATACTAAAGAGAAAAAAGCAGGGAAGAAAAAATGTGCAGGGTAAAAAGTGAGGAATTGAGCTTTGGGACTCCCTCAGGGAAGAGCACTGCAAAGACCTTGCAGTAGGAGCATGGGTAGTAAACATCAACGAGGACGGGAGGGCTGGAGTTGAGTGGCCATAAGGAAGAAAAAAGTGAGGAGTTGAGACCAGAGAGTTGGTGAACCAGGTCCTACAGAACATTATGAATAACTGTAAGGACTTCAGTTTTTATCTGCGTGTGCTGGGAAGCCAGTATTGGTCTCTAACAGAGATGTGATGTGATATGATATGACAAAATCCCCCTGGTTTCTGGGTTGAGATTAGACTGAAGTGGAACAAAGGTAAATTCCAGAGGCTACTTGGAAAGCAAAGATATTACAGGTGAGATCTGATGGTGATTTAGACCAAGGGAGGGACAATGGAGGTGTAAGAAGTTATCTGAGTCTGGATGAGATTTGAAGCTATAATGGATTTTACTATGTAGAAAAGGTTTATAAACAATGTACAGGTTTGCTAAAAATAACGTGGCATCAATAATATCTAAAGGTTTTTCAAGCCACACCAGTTTTTTAGGTTTCCCCTTAATACCATAAAGACAAAAGAGAATGAAAAGAGGGTTTCTTCTAGCAGAAGCCAAATGCCAGGAAACAGGTTGTTGGCTCTTTGTGTAGGGAACGCTGGCTTCTTGCTATTGACTGAGGCCAGAAGGCAGTCAGTGGTTTTCCCAAACTTGGCCTTGTTGGAAATAGGGAGATGGGATTGTGACACAGCACAAAGAAAGGACGGGTGGAAAGCACCTGATGCTACCTAATGTAATTAGCTCAATAATAAAGATGTACAGACGTGTGACAAGGGTGAAAACGTGACTTTGTGGCCATATGTGTCCCCTTTAGAGTGATATTTTTTCAGCAGGCTGGAGGCACATGGTTGCAGAGGTCAGGTGAGGGGACTGGTGCAGAAAGTCAGAACACACGGAGTTGAGCATTTATTTCTGAGCTGAAACAGATTCCCCTTCCATATGACAACACACCCAAGGCCCTCAACTTGGTTCCAGAAGGTTCTTTGTTCTCCTATTCAAATATACATCTGCTAGCTGACAGATTGGGAATTTGAACATTTAATTCTCTTTCCTGCCAAAACCCAGCCCTTCCTGCTAGACTCAGGACTAAGCAATTGCCAAAGTAGCCAATTAGTCTTATTTCCTTTCCAAAGAGACACCAGCTTCATTTTCACATGAAAAGGAACATTCATAATAAAAAAAGATCCACAAGAATATAATGACAGTGGGGAAATTGGACAGAGGAGAAAGAGGGTAGATAGATAATAGAAATCCAGCATAAAAAGTTGAGTGAAATATGCTAAGGATCTAATCCAGGCCCCTTATGCTCACATTTTATCTTGGGTGATAAAAGTTTATCAGAAAACCATGGAATAACCTAATAAATACTGTATAGGATGATTTTTATCTAACAGTAAAATATTCATATGTCTAGTGACAGAGGTAAAATAACATTTCTTTGCATATTGCTATGACTACATTTTTCTTTTTTCCTCTTTTCTTTCACTGGTTCCCATAATATTGTAGATCAAACTGACCACAAATCTCTAAATACCTCTTCAAGATTATTTATACATTTTCTACCTTTCCTACTTCTACTGTCTCCTCTTTAACTTTTTCTAATGTACTCACATATAATTGCATAGAATTATAACATTCTGTTAGGCTACATTATATACCCTCAAAATATACTACTATTAGGTCAAAGCCAAAGGTCACTAAACTTTCCCAGGATATTAGTCTCTTTGAGAAAGACACAAATATATAAAGACTATTCAAACAAGTCTCCTCAGCTATGAGGGTTATAACAGTGTGCAATTTACTAACGTTATATATAACATTATATAAATAAAGTAAATAAAGTCTTTATATATATATAAAGACTATTCAAACAAGTCTCCTCAGCTATGAGGGTTATAACAGTGGCTAATTTACTAATGTTAGTAGACTCTGACTTTATGTTCCTAGGCAAGCTTCCTGAAGTTAGCTCAGACCCCAATGTGCTGCATAATTCTTCTAAGGATAACTAAGAAGTTTAAAACTTCTGAGCATTAAGCAAGTCTACATGATTAAAAGTTTTTAGATTTTTCATTATATAATCCCAATTTTTGAGATCAGCACGAGTTTGATATAGCTGTCCATGGTTCTGAAAGGTAGTTTTGAATTGATTAAAGAATGTCTACTAATACATAATGGATATCCAATATTCTGTTCTATAACTTGTATCGATTACATGTCCCACAGCTCTTTGGTTTGAAATTCCACTGTGAATGACTAAAATATAAATTGGTATGAATAGCTTCTTGGTCATTAAACTGGTTAGAAAACATCTAGTGATTAAAAACTTCCCCGTCCTTAAGATGTAACTCTAACTCCCCTGAATACGTGAAAATGAAGTTTAAAAATAAAGTATAATAAATAATGAAAGGATGTTATAAAGTAAAGAATAAAATAGTGTGGGGGGAAATTTGCCATATAATGTATTGATATGTTTATTTTCAAATAATGTTTTAGGAAGAAGCAGACTAAAGATCTGAAGAGAATGAAATTTAAATTGAAAAAAAAAACAAATTCCAAGGATGGTATATTTATGCCAATTTAATAAAAACTAGTGTCTATAAAATATAATGCAAAGTAAGGGTCTGCTTCTTTGCATAATTTAGATTAGAGAAGCATAATATGCTTTGCACACTTTTAGAATATGACCAGCTAACAAAGGAATTATCTCAAAGATGTGTGCTGGAGCCAAATGAGATTATTAAGGACAACAAACCACTTTTTTATTACAATGTCACATGTGTGGAAGGAAGTGTATATAAAAAACCTAATTTCCACACTGAACTGGGGACTATCTCATTGGAAACCTAGATGGAGTCAAAAGAGAGAACAAAGCTAAAAATGGCTACAGATTTTACATAAACGTGGAAATGTCCAGATGAAGAAAAGACTATTCTTGCAGGAACGTTGATTGTATTTAGTTACAGAGACACTTCTGAATGATTTCTTTCCTCAGTGGGGATTACCTGTTTTCACTGCCTGTAACAGAAAGCCCCATGTCATAGGTCTTGCTATAAAATAAATCAGTAAATTCTTTGACACACAGTTAACTCTGGTCAGGTCCTTGTTACTCCCCAAAGTGCAGGAGCAGATAAAACATGAAAGGGAGTTTGTTACACGAATCAATTGATTAAAATTTTGAAAAACATAAAATTTAAGTTTCATTTTATTTTATTTTATTTTATTTTATTTTATTTTATTTTATTTTATTTTATTTTATTTTAGAGAGAGAGTATGTGTGTATAAGCAAGAGAGAGGGTCAGAGGGAAAGAAAGAATCTTAAGCAGACTCCACACTCAGCACATTGCCCAAAATGGGGCTCAATCCCACAAGCCTGGGATCATGACCTGAGCTGAAGTCAAGAGTCAGATGCTCAACCAACCAAGCCACCCAGGCATCCAAAAATTTAAATACTGTAAAATGTTACCTTTTGCCATCATGAAAATGAGAGTCACAACAAATAGGAAAACCAACAAAAAACCCTATTGGATATTTGGTTGGTTGGACCATATCAGAATTTTCTGGCAATTCACAGACCATTAGCATTTAGTATGCAAAACATAGACACACCCCATGCAAGAAAGTTCTTGTACTAGTGTATGACCCTTCAAGTCTTAAGTTAACCTAATAACCCTACCAATGAAACATAGCACACCTGGTACCTCTACTTATTATCACCATTGGTTGAGCCTAGTGAAAGAAAACCAACCTGTTAAGACAAGTACTCATCTCTTCTTGGAAGTCAGGATCTGAAAGAGATACCATGTTCTCCATAAGATGCTGACAAAGGACTCACATATTTTCAGACTAACCTAATTCTTTTAATGCTCTGCATATGTTTGGAACTGATCACAAGAAAATGCATTCTTGAAAAAATACACAGAGGTCCAGGTCAAATAAATATTGTACATGTAATGGAATGGAAGTAGGCCAAGTTCATTGTAATGTGAGTATTTTTAATGTTTTGGTTGTATTTACTTGTACTTTAAGAAGGCAAACTACCAAGTTCTGGAGAAATTCCATTTTGAAAAAAGAAATCACTGTAAAATCATTGGGTTTGTAATCCACTGTAATCGTCATCTCAATTAGAATAGACTCATGAATAGACAGCTAAGACTAAATTACATTCCTCTTAGATTTATCTTGTTCTTTTTAATCTTCTTAAAGTTCAAAGGGGGATAGGAAAATAATCAGTTTTTCCACCTGACTCAGATTAATGCTTTCATAGGAAAATGATAAGAGTTGTTGTATCTGTACCTATCGCTTAGTACAAATTCAAGGTGTGCCTCTCATCAGTGTTCCAGCCAGATGGCTCATCTGGGACCAGACTCCTCTGTCTTAACCAAGGATGCTGTCCTGGAAAAAGCAAGACCCTTCAAAATAGTATAGATGGCCACCAATAGGTAGCAAGTTAGTCCTAGAATTGAAGCCCATATGGCCCCTTCAGTGACAGGTTTGCATGAAGACAATTTTACTCTTGATTATTTTTCAGTCATGTAGCCAAGGTAGCTTTTGAGTGGGGAAAAATTATTCTTCTAAAAGGTTACTCTTTGCAAATTGGCTTGTGAAAATGAGACTTACCACTTATCTGAAAATAGCACCCTCAATGCAGCTGTTGCCCTACTGCTAACTGTTCAGTATCTGTAAAATCCTGTGCATTGAGACTACACCTGTCCAAAGTTTCATCTTTCTTGTATTCTGTAGTTTTTCTTTCATTTACTCATGTCAAATATATTTTTTCACATGTTTATATTGGAATATATTCTGTAAATGTGAACTTAGCTAAGAAGCTTATGATGTCAGAACAATTACTAACATATGTCGCTAGAATAGTTGTTCTTATGTACCTGGAATAAAAGGAAAACTCAGAATTTTCCAGTAGCTTTGTATTCTGTACCACGTATACTTAACAGCAGGTATGGAATACATCTACAGTCAGAATCTAGACAAATCTGGCTCAGCATCCTAGTCCTGGTCATTTGCCTCTTTGCTTTAAGATTCATTCCCAGCCTCCAGCGCTGCAATGTATTGCCGAGTGAAAAGTCCTGCAGAGTATGGTTCTCGGGATACCTTTCTAACTGGCTTCCTATTAGCTCCAGCCAATGGGGGGTACAGGTGTGAGATTGGAGAGCAACTGAAGGGAAGAATCAGGCTTTCCTCCCTTCCTCTCAGCTTTAAGACACATCTCCAACAGTAGCTACATCTCTGTGGTTCCAGCTCCTGTCAGTCAGCTACTTCCTTCGAGGCCCCACTTCTAAAGGCAGCCCAGGCAGTAAGAATGTGTGGCAGTAAAAATGTTCCCTACTTTCGTGTCTCCACTTCCTTAGGTGGTGTGTAGCTTCTTTTTGTTCCATCTTTGGGTTGCCTTCCCAGCCCATTTTCCCTTTTAGCTCTTCCAATACTTTCTTAAAAATATTTATTATTGAGACAGAAACAGCATGAGTGAGGGAGGGGCAGAGAGAGAGGGAGACACAGAATCTGAAGCAGGCTCCAGGCTCTGAACTGTCAGTGCAGAGCCCGACATGGGGCTCGAACCTACAAACCGTGTGATCATGACCTGAGCCAAAGTCAGAGGCTTAATTGACTGGGGCACCCAGGCACCCTACTTCCAACACTTTTAAACTAGTGTCCACACTGAATTTCCTTTTGTTACATTACCAGGCCAGGCATAGGTCTGCTTCTCTGAGTAGACTCTGTTACCATAAGCTACAGTACAGACAGTTCATTTCTGTCTGAAAAGTAAAAACCATAGCATCTGGCACTAATATCTAGAAGTTTATGAATTTTTGACCACTAAGTGCAAGTTGCTTGAAAAATCGTTAACATGTGCAATAGTTTTTGCTTCTCCTCCAGTAAAAGAAAGTCATTCTCTGGCCATTTTAAATAAACCAGAAAAATCTACTTTCTAACTTGAATGCAGTCTATTCGTTAAAAGATTCGTGAAGGTACTAAACGATTCTTAACCTAGGCTTCACATTACCATAACCCAAGAGTGTTAGGAAAATACCAGTGTTGAGGAAAACCCAGACTAATTAAAATGAGAGTCTCTGGCAGTGGATGTCAATATCTTTTAAAGCTTCATAGTTGATTTCAGTGTGCAGCCAGAGTGCAAACCACCTGTTGTTTCTGCCTTTAACTCAGTTGCTAATTGGTGTAAATTAGTTAGTATCAGCTAATTCCGGAAGTTGCTTCCTCTTCTCATCTGCTGTCTGCATTACCTCTAGGACTGGTTCTGAGTTTAGGAGATCAGTAGAGCCCATCCCTCCAGAGTGCTTGTGAGTAGATGGGATTGTGGCAGTGTGACAGCCCATTCCCATCATCAACCTGCTCTCCCTGATCTTTACAGGTGCCAGGTACGGTGAGACTGCCTGGAGAGAAGGTGAAGTAAGGTTGGCAACATTAGGAATAGGAGATAGCAGGGTAGGATTTAATTTAAAGGTCTTAAAAGTTATATTTTCTCACTTTGACACAAAAGGTACTTATTTTTATTGTTTTATGCAAACACAAATGTGTTAAAAATTCATTATTTTTATAATATAATTATTCTGTTCTATATACCACTACTTTAAGAGATTATTAACCTTCTCTTACTGCTGTTAGAGAGTAATAGGGCCTGGTAATGGGGCCACAATCTCTCAAGTCTCCCAAATCAGAAACCTAGGAGTCACCTTAGAGTCTTTCCTCAATCTTACCTTCACTCCATCACCACTGTACACACATCTAATCAACCACTAAGTCCTGTTGACCCTAGTTCCTAAACAGTATTCAAGCCCAACTCTTCAATTTTTTCCTCATTGTCATTGACTTGGCCAAGGACAATGGCTCTCAACTCTGGCTGCATAGTAGAATCATCTGGGGAACCTTAAAAATATCAATGCTCAGGCCATATCTGGTACCAATTAACATAGAATCTCTGCATATGGGACCAAGGCATTATATATTTTTTAAAGTTTCCCACTAGACAGTCAATTATGAGAACCATTGACCTAGGATCTTATGTTTTCTTACTTGGACCCTTGTAGTAACTTCTTAATTGATCTAGTCTTATATCACTCTCAGTTAATTCTTTACATTGCTGCCAGAGAGATCCTTCCCAAATTCAAAATGCATTGCATTGCATATTACATGGTAGTTAGAAATTCTCAAGTAGCTCCTCATTTCTTATTGGGCAATAATCTCCCAAAATCAACATGTGATAAGTAGAAGAGAAATGCATGCTTAGAGATAAATCAAATCTGAACTCAAATTCTACCTCTATCCAAGCTATGTAGTCTAGACAAATCACTCATCTACCTGAGTTGCAATTTCTCCAGCTGTAAACTTCCTCATGAAATAATGTATGTAAAGTACTTGGGACGTTGCTGAGCACATAGTGCTAAGTAAGTAAAAATTGAGTGTAATTACAGTAGTGTATAATCCCCTAACTGCTCTCTAGTTCTCCATTCTCATTCTTCCCTTCCCTCTCATTGCCAACTAAACTCCAACCCAAGAGACTCCCAACATCAAGCCATGTCATGACTGCATCCTTGCATAAGTGTGGTTCCCACAGCTTAAAGTTTCATTCTCCTATCTCCCTGCCAATCCTACTCCATACTAGATCCAGTTCAAAGAAATGATGTAATGGCTTCCCTGACCACCCCCACCATTGCAAATAACTTTCTTTTGTGCAACTCCTACATATTGTATTAAGATTCTTTCTTTCTTTCTCTATCACTAGATTATGAGCTTATTTAGTACAGAGGCTGCCTTATGCCTTTATATTGACAATAACAACTATAGTGCCTGGCTCTTGGTAATTATGTAATAATGTTTGTTGCATGACTGCATAGCTAAAAAAATACCAGTTAAAGAAATTAGAGAATGAGTTCAGGGGTTGATAGGATTGTATATTACTAACTTTAGAGGGCAATGCAGTGCTGTGCATCTTGCCCCACAAAGAGATCTGGTGTCCTTTGAGAGAGAATATGGGGCTAGGAAGATCACAGTTTATATTTCTGTGGTATGTATTATGTTTTTATTTTGGAGAACAAGATTCTGGAGTCAGAATGATGTCATCTTAATTCTTTTATTTGCTAGCTGTGTGTTGGTGGATAAATTATTTAATCCTCTAAAATTTCCTCTTCTATAAGCTGTGAAAATAATACCTACTTTGTGGTGCTGCTAAAGGAAAGAATGATAATATATAGGAAGTATTTGGTATACTGAGTCCTCATCAAATGGGAGCTGTCCTTACGATCATCATTATTATAAAGAAAGAATATTTCATCAGCTTTCATTCTTTTCTTTGTTCTACATATTAATACTGGTTTGATTTTCTTAACTAGGTGATTTAATAAAAATATTCAAATCTGCTAATATGAACACAAAACCCACATATGGGTAGTTGATGTGGGAAGCTACTATGACAAGTGTTTGAAATTACTTAATTTAGGAGTCTTAGCTAAAATGACCTGAGTTTATGAAAATATAGCTAAAAGTATCACTTGTGGGTCATTAGGACTCCTCTTCTGCAACTGATGCTTGATTCTATTCTCTGCCTTTAAGGAGAAATCTTGTCCTATCTCAGTGGTTACCATAGTAATTGAGTATTTTTGTCAAGAGATAAGGAAGCAGTCTTCTTCAATTGGTACTACTAATATTCCTGAAATATCTTGATAAGGAAAAAATTGGTAGTTTATTGGTACCTACAGAGATAGACAACAGTTAGCATATCATGTAATTTTTTTTAAATGTTTTTTACTTATTTGTTCTAAGCTGCATAGACACTAAACAACTTAGGGTTCATTTTAGGAGATTAGGAAATAGCTAAGTTCCTAAAATTTAGATCACAGACTAAAAATATAGCACATAATAAGTAGTTATATTCTTCACTTATATCATACTACATATTTTCCAAGTCCTGGTAATAATTGGAATCAAAGAACTTAAAACATGTAGAGGGGCGCCTGGTGGCTCAGTCAGTTAAGCGTCTGACTTCAGCCCAGGTCATGATCTCACAATTTGTGAGTTTGAGCCCAATGTCGGGCTCTGTGCTGACAGCTCAGAGCCTGGATCCTGCTTCTGTTTCTGTGTCTCCCTGTGTCTTTGCTCCTCCCCTGCTCACACTATGTCTTTCTCTCTCAAAAATAAACATTTTTAAAAATTAAAAAAAACATATTTAGAGACCACAAGCCCAGATATATTGTGTCAGAATCTCTGAGGTTATGGCTTCCAAGTCTGTTTTTTTTTTTTTTTACTTATTTTTTAATGCTTATTTATTTTTGAGGGGAGATAGGGGTAGTGAGAGAGGGGGACCAAGGATCTGAAGTGGGCTCTGCGCTGACAACAGAGAACCTGATGTAGGTCATTTTAGCTAAGACTCCTAAATTAAGTAATTTCAAACACTTGTCATAGTAGCTTCCCACATCAACTACCCATATGTGGGTTTTGTGTTCATATTAGCAGATTTGAATATTTTTATTAAATCACCTAGTCAAGAAAATCAAACCAGGACCCCTGATGTGGGGCTTGAACTCATGAACCATGAGATCATGACCTGAACTGAAGTCAGATACTTAACCAACTCAACCATCCAGGTGCCTCAGTAATCCCATGAATTTTAATTGTAAAAGAAACCAAACTGGGTCATTGAAGTCCCAAAGTAAACTTTCCTAAATAACGTTATGGGGTTGGGGAGGGGGCAAACAGATTAGGATGGCAGCTAGGATGATCTCTAGGTTCATTTTACAAGTGAGTCTTGTAGTCCTAGAAATAATAGAGAATATTATCCAAGTCATGCTGACAGAGCCAGGACTGAAAAAAACAAACAAACCATAACATACCTTTTAGTTCTCATTTTAGGCCCTTTCAACAATGTTGTGTGTGTGTGTGTGTGTGTGTGTGTGTGTGTGTGTGTGTGCGTGTGTGTACTCACATTTTGTATGGCTATTAAACCAGGCTAAGAAATGCAGAATAATGCACACTATATGTATAATAACTTACTGGGAATTTTTAGTCTATTTATGGATCATCTGTATTAGAAGTCCTCGATTCAAATGCTGCTGAGACGCCTTTGGTGACAATAATGAACTATATTCTTTCTAAAGTTTCTTGAAGATTCTTCCATGTGGGACTATAGTCCCAAGATTGGCCAGTATTCAGAAGAAGCCATAAAATAGGGATTTTTTGTATAAACTCTCCCAATTATTAAATGCTTCTCGAAAAAAAGTGTCTAACAGCATACAGGCTAAGCAAAATACATTTGTAGGTTGAAGTCAACCACTTGGCTGTCACCAAGGCTTCTTCTCCACTTGTCCACTCAAGTATAAACATATTCATTATAATTTCCAAGTTTGGAAATGAATTGCTATATCTCACCAAATATGCAGGGCTCTGACTCAAACAACAACAACAACAACAACAACAAACAAACCACCATATGTTTTTGACAACTTAGTTGGTGTTTTAAAAATCAGACTTTCTGAAATGCCCAGCATCATTCTGGGAATAACTTTCCCCAAGTTTTTTGTTACAGTTAAGCCAAGCTGGTTGTCTTTTGTTAGGTTTAATTCTAAGTATAATCTAAGTATATCATATCCAAATGCATAAAATCATTAAAGGTTGCTTACAAATCTCGTGAGGACCTACATTTCCGTGTAAATGGTACAGTAACTACATATAACACAATATATGTGTCATACGCCAGACAGGTCAGAAGACCCAAAGATTCATCCTTACGGCCTTATTTCTGGTTTTCTTCCCTCCTGCCCACACATTCTATTTCTAAGCTGGCTGTATGGAGATTTTTCCCCTATGAAATAACCCAGGCAAAGATTATGTCCTACAAGGGAAAGCTACATTTTAAAAAAAGAAGGAAAAAAGCTAGAAAATGTATTTTGCACCTAACATCTAAGATCAAGATGTTTAAAATTATATTTGAGCACTGGCTATTTGGCTGTCAAATTCCTACTATCTTTCCTATTTCTATTTTATCTACCTCCTTTATCCTGTTTCAAATTTATCCTCTAGCTCAAAAGAGCGGTCTAAAGGATAAAAGGTGCTTACTGAAAGAAACTTTGTAATTCGCAACTCTACTTTAGAAAGGTT
Source organism: Suricata suricatta (assembly GCF_006229205.1). NCBI lineage: Eukaryota > Metazoa > Chordata > Mammalia > Carnivora > Herpestidae > Suricata > Suricata suricatta. Next base: position 31,410,522 of record NC_043701.1, read on the forward strand.
TGAACACATACTTTTGGCAGAAAAGGGAGGCATATTTTCGCAGCAGGAGTGAAGAGATTTCCCAAATAGAGTACTATACAATCATGTCCCAAAGACTCTGGAGCCATGGCTAAGAAATGATGCCATTGCTGGCCTTTTGCTTCTGACTCAGTGGGGAAACAGAGAGTGATCAAGGCTGTGACCAAAGCCTGAGCAATCTTCATGCCCTACTTGGGTATCTGGCAGCTGTTGGCCTGGAGCTGATTTCACTGTGTGTCACTGTTGTCTTAGAAATCCATGCGGCAGCAGGACAGGGCACCAATTCAGAGGACTTACCCCAGAGGGCAGGCTAATGAACACATTTCAGTGTGGCACCTCTCCATGATTCCTGAAGGCTTTGCCCACAGAAGATAAAATGGAAGGCCAAGCCAGATTTGATTGTATTTTTTCTGGCTGGTGACATGAGTAATCTGACACCACAGTGGCAGGTGGGGGAGGGGGAGCACATTTTCTTATACAGAGTAGAGATGGAGTTGATTTGCTCTCTGGGCCCAGCTAATTAATATCTGTAGCCCTAAATATATTTAAAAATCATTTGTGCAGATATGGTAGGACATAGTTTGTCAAAATGACTTCATAAATGTTCATACAGTGTAGTCACTGGCAGTATAATTTGAGAATGATTTATTTGGATCTGTGTCAAGTTTTTGTATAGAAAGGACTTGAGAATGCTGTTTTCCAAACTTGTACAACATGGCAGATTTACAGGAAAATATCACTAAAATCTGTGAATTGGTAAAAAGGTACCTCAGGCTCCTATTAAAAAGGAGGTTTTGTCTCTTTTGAATCTATGCAGTGACCTTAACTTGATTGTTTCAGTTGCATTATCAAATAGATAGAACTGGAGTAATATATTATCAAATAGCTAAGACTAGGTGCATTCTTCTCGTGCCCTTAAAAATAATACTCCCCCTGAATAGTCTCCGTGTAACTTCCCTATACTACTAGTTTCTTTAGCATTTACTTCCTTTATAGTACAAAAGAACTTAGACCTGTCAGATATTCAATTTCCACAAAACCTGAATTAGTTTAAATTAGTGAGTTTTTGTCTTTTCTGTGTATCAGCTCACAATGATTTCTGCCATCTCTCCTACTCCCCCCTTCCCTCCAGACACGAGGCTCCCTGCCTCACCATGGGCTGACTCTAACAGTGCTAAGGTTAAGTGAGCACAGTCAAGCACTGGGATAGTCTTTCAGGAACTATGTCACTTAACCCTCAAACGTCCCCATGAAGCAGACACTATTGTTACCCATTTTTAGTGGACCAGGAAGGAACCTGAGTTGGTTATGACCATAGAGCTAATGTGAAGTGGAGCCAGCAGCCCCACCTTTGACTCTCCCCAGTCTTCTTGGGGCACCACAGGAGGGGACCAAGTTTCCAAAGTGATTTTCCTCCTTAGGCTGCTTCTCTGGGGACTGCACACCCTCTTATGAGGAGCCAGAGAAAATGAGGAGAGACCTTATCCTGAACTTTGGTCACTTGTTGGTAATTGAATCTCTAAGACACTTTTAAGACCTAGAACTCTGCAAAGAGAAATGGAAACTGCAGAAGAAACAATAGGAACCATTTGGTGTCCAAGTAGCAAGTTATATATACTTTTGTTTTCATTCAATTCAAGTGTCAGTTGGTCACTCTGTCAGGCAGAAACACACTTGGGAGAGAAAAACAAGCACTTAAGAAGCTTACTGTTCTTTTATCTGTTCTCCTGTTCCCATCTCTGTCCCCTCAGGGAGTGGTTCTGGAAGGAAAGGCTATTCCACTTCTCCCAACCCCCTAGCCAGCTGCTCATTTTCCTTGGTTTTGTCACCAAGTTCTAATCCCACATTTGACAGCTCACAATTTGTAATGGGACAGATATCCATGTTTAATTCCTTGCACAATTCAATTTAAATAAAATCAGCCAGTAAGTACATCCCTTTACACTTTGCAAAGCTCTTTTTCACATGTATTATCTCATTTAACTGTCAAAAAAATCAATTAAGATAAAATGATTGACAGAAAAGAAGCAAACCATTGTTAAAGGCACAGATGTCCTTGATAAATCAGTAACAGAAATTGTTGCAAAAGAAAAATTATGATATTTATGTGAGCCAAGAACAGATTGTGGATATTGGTGTGTCTAACCTCTATCACGTCAAAGTGTTTACTGGCCTTCCCCCCAGTAGATTAGCAGGACAGCTGATCGCAACTCACCCTCCCCCAATAAAAACACTTCGTTTATTGAAGTTGCAGAAATAATTGGCCATCTGTTCCTTTTCCTCCCTGTGCCTATGATAAATAATAATGGGTCCTAGAGCAAGTTTGCCTTTTATCTTTCACTTCTGGTAACTCCTGTAGCTTGATAGGATCTAGTTCTTGATGTAGCAGCTATACCACAGTACTAATTTCAGAAAATACGAATGCTTCTCACCTGACACTATCTTTTCCCATTATTGGTTATTGACTCAATTTGGTTGTGTTTGATGTAATAGCAGATATTGTTTGAGCCTCTTGAGGTGATTCCTATTTCAAATATCCACACCCCTCCAGATGCACTTGCTTGGCCATTCTGTGTATACTCAAGGCTAACCTCAATAACAGTTGACAACTATTTTGCTCTTAGTATATATCAGACACTGTGCTGAGAACTCAGAGTGTATTATCTCATTTAATCTTCATAAGAACTACAAGAAGCTGTGCATCTTATTATCGCCTCTCTGATAGAGGAAGTCTCTGAGTTTAAGACGGCGAGTGGATTACTATGTCAATTCACGCCCGCCTACTCCAGAACTTCAGAATTCTTCACAGCTGATGAATGAGCTAAACGTTCACTATCCCTTAATTGATTAAATGTATGCTTCCATACTTATCAACATATCAGTTTTTGTTACAGTAATGCTGCATAACAAACCAGTAGCTTAAACCTATAACTATTTATTCTTGTTCATACACTTATATCTTGCTTTTAACATAGCTGATTAAAGCTTGGCTTTCCTGGGCTTAGTCCCAACCTGCGGCATGGGACCAGGTCTGCTCCATGACTCTTTTTTCCTATCCCCTCTGACCACTGGGGCACCTGGAGCATGTTCTTATAGCATTAATAGAAGTAAAGAACAGGCAAGTCTGCCTTCTTAAGGTCCAGACTTGGGGCTTTCACACTATTCCCACTCACATTCCATGGGCAAAATGAGCCACATAGTACAGCTCACCATCAGTGAGAAATATACTTCACTTTTAGTGGGAAGGACTGAGGCTTTCCATGGCAAAGACTGTGAACACAGAGACAGGGAGGAAAGGGGAATGAAGGATTTGTACACTCCACCATGAGGAGATAAGCAGTTAAGAAAATGAGTCCTCTGCATTTTGTAAATGTTCATATAGAAGAAGAAACAGGAAGAAGGCTTGGCCTTAGTTGAGCAGAGAAATAGAATCTAATGTTCTATTCCTAATTCTTATATATAGAGTTGAGGGAACAGGTGTGAAAGGTCTCTAGGGCCATCACAAATCTACCTACAAGGCTAAGCAGATCAGCAAGGAGTACTGTGTTAGAGCGTCTATGCTTCTGAGAAAGAATTGGCTGACAAATAAGTACAATATTTATGAAATTAAAGTATCTATGAGAATTGGAAATATGTGGAAAACTCAGGATTTATAGAACCCATAGTCTGAAGGATACTTTTAAGTGATTTTTAGCACCCAAAACCTAGCATAGAACTTTTGATGCTAAGTTTAAAGAGATCTTAAAGTTATTCAAGTCTAAATAGCCACCAAATTCTTGAATTTTCTCTGTAACATGCAGCCTCTGTTTGAATATTTCCTGTTACTATACTTTTCAAGTCCATTTTGACTGGCTATCCTCTTTCTGGTCCTCATCATTTTAGTTTACCACATGTCTCCACATTACTTACGGGGGAGGTGGCAAGTGAAAACCATTGAAAGATGATAAACCCAGGAACACCACCCTCCTTTCCTGGTGATGAAACATTATTGTTCAGGGCCAGCTTCCTATTGTGCCTACAAGGGCCCTAAACTTGACTTAATACTCTGCTGGTGCTGTCTTGAAATTCTTAAAAATTTTAAACAAATGACTCTCTATTTTAACTTTGCACTTCTCATTTTGCACGGGGCTTCATGAATTATATAGCTGATCTTGATCCTAAGTCATCACCATCATCACCTATCCTTGAGTTAATTCCTGACCTTGATTCGTGCTTCTCACCATTCCACTGGGGCAATTCCACTCTCTTTCTTACGAGATTTGGTTCCTGCTTGACTCTCTGTTCTTGACAGTCTCTTGATTTCACTATTACCTGTTTTTGGTGGAGAGATTCCCTCAGTCTGTCCCAGCTGGACCAGACTCTCACTGACATCTTACTTCTTCCCCCAGGGAAGAGAGATTTTGATCTTGCCTCTCATGGCATTCGTCCTTAGGCTGTACTTAGATCTGGCTCCATGGTTCCAGTTCTCCTCCTTGAAACTAGGCAAAATAAATCTTTTTGATGTTTCACCTTTTTGAAGCCAGCCCCTTCAAAGCAGAATTGAGGAGTCACTTGGTAGAGAGACATAGTTCAGCTTCAGGGAAGGCCCAGGTGGCACCTGACCATTGGTGGGAAGTAAGTAGAATGTGCTCAGCCCAGGGTGTCATTACCTTTGTCTTTCACCTCTTAACATATTACATCAGCTACACTGACATGGTGCCCTCATGCTTAAAGTTTGGTGTGGTAAACTCCATTTTTAAAAAGCCTTATCACCCTACTGTTAATAGCTTACATTCAAAAACACAAAAAAGTACTGAAGATCATATCTTTCTTATAAGTGTATAAATTATATAAGCAAATCCTTTAGGTCTATAATAGAAGGAAGAGTCCAAACAGGAGAGTTCAATAGTCATTTTGACCATATTTAATTCTAGCTTTTATATTTAATGTCAAATGTTTGAAATAATATTTAGTGCTTGGCTTTTTCCCCCTTGTTCGCAAAAGGAGCACTACTTGTGGTAGGAAGCTTAGAAAATAATTTTAAAACCACAAAGAAGAAATAAGCACTTCCTACAATCTCACCTACTAAAGATAACTACACTTACCATACAGTTTAATATTTCTGCATTTTTCTATGAACATATAATGTAACTTTTAAATTTTTTTTAAAACAATTTTACAGGGGCATCTGGGTGGCTCAATCAGTTGAGTATCCCACTTTGGCTCAGGTCATGCTCTCACAGTTAATGAGTTAGAGCTCCATGTTGGGTTCTAGATTGCCAGCTCAGAGCCTGGAGCCTGCTCAGGTGCTGTGTCTCCTCCTCTCCCTTTGCCCTTCTCCCACTCACACTTGCTCTCTTGCTCTTTTGCTCTCTCTCTCAAAAGTAAATAAAGATGAAAATTAAAATAAAATACAATCTTACATGCATCTTAAAGGTACTTAAATTTTTAAAAGTAGGTTTTATAACTTGCTGTTTTTCTTTTAAATTTTTATCAAGAGAATTTTCCATCTTGATAGGCTAATCCAGAAGCAAACAATGACACCTAAAGCCAAGCAGTGACACAACTGTACAATTCTGTCAAAAGCAGTGGATTTGGGAGGAAAGAAACTGGCATTGTCAGTCTACTTGAAGTTATGTAGGTCAAAGAACGGGATGACCCCCTCACTGTCTACTAATACTAAATTAAATCCAACGACCGATTGGCATGCTGGTGAGGGGTGATCGGAGCCGGGGCTTAGAATTTAAAGCTGTATACTGTTGTAATAAATCCTGGGGTATTTTGGATCCTTTTAACATCTTTCAGTAAAGTCTAAAGGTTTTGATTTTAAAATAAAGAGTTCATTCAGAAGAAAATATTTTTATCTTCTTTAATGAGTTGCAAAAACATGCAAAATAACATCCTGAAGCTGTTGAAATTAAGGTTTCTGAGCATGAAAGGGTCAGAAAAACCCAGGAGTATTTTGATTCCACCAGATTTTTGGTTTGATGTGTCTGGAGTTACACAGTTAATAACTAAATGCCCTTTCCTCCCATTTTAAGCTTTTTCATCTTCAAAGATTAAACACTATATAATTATTTATTCCAGCACGAATTTTTCTGTCTGCCAGTAAAAACCTGTTCAATTAAAAATATGTTTAAAAGTGCATTGTGAATTTAGTGAACATACTTTACTTATATAACTGCAGATGATAAATCTATATTCAAAGAAGCATTTCTGTAACTGACAGGATAGTAACATGTGTAATACAAGTCCCATAAATACTGATTCCCCATTCCCCCCACACACACACTGCATTTCAAAGTCATTCCTGGAACGTTTTCCAAGCTTATATTCCCAAGTACCTTTCAAAGAGTTAGATGTGTTTACTTCATATCGTGAAAGTGAAAAGAAACTTAACATTTGCCTGATCCCATATATTTTCCAAAATTTATTGAGCTTGTTTGTTGTTGTTTGTTGTTTGTTTACAAGCTTTACATTGGTCTTCAAATTTGATTCTTTCAAAGCCGGGCATGATATGAGTGGTCTACTACAGACCATCGACAGTACAGGAACTCGTGAGCTCTGGCAATCCTCTGGGTAATCATGAAGCAAACAAAAACAAAAGTTAACACTCAAAACTTGTGAACAATGACTTGTGTATTCTTGTTTTACCTTATCAAGTTCTGTGAAAAATAAGAGAAAACTAAAAAATGTAATTAATTCTCTAAACTTGATAGTATATTCTCTATTCTTTCCTCCCTGTCCTTTCTTGTGTTAATATAGATTTCTTTGATAAAATAAGAGGTAACATTAAGCTGCTTTCCTCATTGTCTTTCAGATAATGCATTAAAACTTCTATTCTTATTTTACTAAGTGCATACTCAAAATGTATAGCTACATATAGTCACCTTGACTATATGCAGCCATGTAAATTTGAACTAATTTTTAGCCAACCTACTGCAGCCACTGTATCTGGATTTGAAGAGTCTGAATCATTCCTGAAATGTCTTCATAATCTTGTGTACTTACTCAGAACATCTCTAGACCTCATTTTGTGGAGGTCAGTTTAATGCTTTAGCACACAGGTCTGGTCCTAAGGATGCCTGGCTTCCAGTCTCAACCTTTCTCTTATATCAGTTTGGGCAATTTTTTTAGCTTCTCTATTCATTTTTTAAATGGAAATAAAATAAATAGAAATAAATGGAAATAAAAGTGGTATACAAATTATTTGGTGGTTATGAAGATTGAATGAAATAATGCATGCAAAGTGCTGGGTGCTAATTAAGTATTCAAAATGTTAGTTTCTATTATTATCATATCATTCCAGATCAGTTTATCAGTGACCTCATTACTTCATAGCTATATTTTATTTTGATTTTATCAGCCACTTTACTTATGAAATGTGCATCTCAGTGACTTTTGACTATATTTGAAAAGCAAATTGACTCTTGATGGTAATTATTTCCTTACATTAAGGAAAATGTGATGAAACAAAACAAAATATGAAGCCAAATGTGTTTTGAGGAATGACTCAAGTTCACTCTTCTAGTCTAAGTATCTTTATGAAGGAAACAATTGTGATATTCAGGAGGCAGGAAGTAGATGTCTCCTTCGGCTCCTTCAATCCTGAAGGCATTCACTGAGCATCTGTACTTTGCCCAGGACTACAATCTACAGCAGTGTGCAAAACTCCTGGAAGGAGGGGTCCAGGTCTTTTTCAGCATTTCATCCCAGCATTTATGGATAATGAAGAGAAAATGTAACAACTTGTCTTAAAGACTTTTTTTTATTGATAGTTTTTTGTCAAGTTGGTTTCCATATAACACCCAGTGATCTTCTCCACAAGTGCCCTCATCTATGACCATCACCCCCTTTTCCTTTTACCCCTCCCTTAAAGATATTTTTCTATTCAGAAAAGCCCCACCAGTTACTTAGAGATTTTGATGGGAGTAGCAAAAGAAACTGGAACAAAGGAGCCATTTTGCTGACCTATCGCTAGGGATGCATCCAGGAGTGGTGATGGACCTCAGAGTTTTCTGTGACTTGGTCAGATCTGAGGTGGGCTGGCATTGTATGAAGTTTGTAATATGGTACAGACTGGCTTAAAAGAGGAATGAACTCACTGAGTTGTCTTCACTTGAACATGCATCAAGCGACCTCTTTCTATCAATCCACAAAGATTGAGTGCCTCCTAATTGCCCAGCACTGTACAAGACCATAGGAGAGATAGAGAAGAAGTAGAACTTTTGGCCATCATCTTTGGCAATATAGAAGTTTTTTGCCTTTATCTTCCTCATAAACAAGAGTTGTTCTCTCACTCAGTTGTCCTCTCACTCAGCTGCCCTTAAATTCCTAGCTTTGCACCTGCAAAATGCCCCTGAGACTTGAGAGCAAAGTTCAGTAACTTCCATAGGGAACAACAGAACTAACAGGCAAGATGAAACGTGTGAATAGAAGAAAAAAGACCACTCAACGTATGCATTTGTCTGCAAGTGTTTTATAATCCCTCTCCCTCTGATTTTTAATATTCCATCTGTGCTTTACAATATTGGTTGTACTTATTAACATAATATTTATAAACAAAATTATAGTATAAAGTTAATGAAACTAACATCCAAGAGAATGCTAAGCATGTGGAGAGATGAGAGTAGATTTAGCCATGCCCCCATTACAGAACATTAACAACACTTGGGCTCCATCACACACAGTAGCTATAAATGAAATATTGTCTCCAATCTGCAGTACTTCTCAATCCCCAATTGAGGGCATGTTTAAAAATAAACCTGCCACAGGAAAAATAAGATCAATATAATAGCAAGAGAAATTAGAGTGGTTATTAGTATATTAATTGAACACCAGATGGAAAAGCAAAACAAATAATAGCATGCCAGTATCCACAAGAAATGTCTTTCAACATTTTAGAAGAAATTTTAAAATAACATGTGACGTGTATGGGTAATATATCTTCAGTTATCCTGAGCTTGCTAATGACCAAAATAGCCCATGTATAATACCACTAGAGGATGTGAAGTCAGAAATTGTAGAGAAGTCCACCAGCAATTTAAATGGGAGTGACCTTTACAAATAACAAAATAGACACTAAGCTTTTGGTATAATTGTTGTTAGTTTAATTATCCAGGAAGTGTGTGTGTGTGTGTGTGTGTGTGTGTGTACATGTGCATGTGTGTGTTTGCACATGTTTATCAAATTCTGTTGTCTTTCTTGCCATGTGCAAAGGACATAGACAGTGACCCCAGTGGCCTGGGTGAAGATTAGTGCCATTCCAGTGGTCCTGAAGCCTGTGGGTGGGTTTGCTATGGCCAGGCATGGCATGCGACTTCAGGGTGCTTTCTTGAGCTGTCCATACTGACCCCACTCACAGCTGAAGCCGATAAAAGGCAGTGTCTAACAACCCACAATTTAGGAGCTATTATATAAACTTCCCTTTTTTTGAGAGAGAGAGAGAAAGAAAGAGAGAGAGAGAAAGCCAGCAGGTGAGGGACAGAGGGAGAGAAAGAGAATCTTAACCATGGAGCCCTGCATGGGGTTTATTCCTAAGACCATGAGATCATGACCTGAGCCGAAATCAAGAGTCAGACACCCAACCAACTGAGCGATGCAGGGACCCCAGAAGCTATTATAAACATTGCTTGAATTAGTCCAGTTTTAGAAAATGTGCCCAAATGTATGAAAGCATTTGTTCCCTTGTTCATTTTCATAGAGAATAATTCTTTTCTGATTTCCTCACATATTGTATTGTAAAATACAAAAAGATTTCTGTGTAATAAAGGACACACCGTAATGTATGTCCTACAGATATTTCAGCTATTTTAAAACTGACTTTGAAATGTCAAAGTTGACATATTTATTGTTTGTTCAATTCTATTATTCATCAAACTCTCTTGAACACGTACTATGAGTCTGATGTCATTGAGCATAAACATGGAGCTCTAGGTGAGAGTGAGGCAAGTCACCTTCATCAGTCACTGTGATGCAATCAGGTAATAGCAGTAATATGGGTAAGGAAGATGTGTTATGGAGCCATAGGTGGGAGAACATTGAAGTCTGCCTGGGAAGGTCAAGGAAAACCTCAGGATGTGACCCTGAAAATCAAGTACGACTTCTCACGGGAAAGAAAAAAGCTGTTTCAAAAGAAAGAAACTAGTTGATAAGTTCTTAACATAGTACATATTTACCCTTCAGATCTTGTTTTTCGCATTTGTCTTCTGGAGATTCATGGCTACCAGAGGCTTCCAAGCTGGATTTAGTACATGCCTAGGTTGTGTCTTAACCATCTCTCAATGCTCTCATCACTGTTTTCATTATTTACTTCCCATACCCCCTCTAGATAATACTTCCCTAAGAGTGCCAAAATTATTCATTGTGGAACCCCTAGCCCAATCAATGCTTCAACATAGCAACTCATAGAATATTAAATAAAATAATGAATATTTGGAATAATCAGATGTGACATGAATGTAGGGGACATAATCATCTGAGCCAGGTTGCAGTGGGCCTTAAATGTGCTTCTAAGTGAGGTTACAGATGTTACATACCAGGCAGCAGGGATTCACTGACTGCTTTGAATGGAGGAGTGATGTGGCACCTCTGGTGGCAGGTAGGGTGTGGATTGAAATGAGGAATGACTGGCTGGGAGATGTATCCTGGATTTCCCTCCCTGAGTGGAACAGATGCAGTGGATAGAGGTTGGAATGCACCAACCTGAAAACCTGGTTATAGGCTTGGGAGCTGGAAGGGGACAGATTCTGAATGGTAACATCCTGTGGGATTTCTAAGTTCCTCACCAAGCTGTCATCGGAATCTAGGTTACTGGGTTCTAGAACACGAAGTGAAGGCATAGAAGGCCAAGAATAGGAGATCAGGGAGTAAAGGCCTGAAAGAATTCCCAGTGTTCAGCAGGATGCAGCCACCGTGAATATTTCTTGGATACAGTTTGCTGTTAAGGGTGGTGAGAGGTTGGTGGGTAGAAAGAAGGGGGAGAAATCAAGAAAGACTTTGGTTTGGGCAACCTGGTTGGCGCCTTAAAGGGAGGGAAGGAGGAAGAGCAGCAGCTTGCTAGAGCTGCCATCAGAATGTACAGGGGGGAGGGAGGAACAGGTGGATAATAACTAGGTTTTGTTGACTTCCAGTTGGGGAACTTAAAGGGAAATCAAGACTTTGCATTGTGTTTTAAGGTTAATCTGTGAGAATCACTTTATTTTACTTCTAAACGTATCTTTTCATAAGCAGGATTGCCCTAACTGTATTCCTAGTTCTAAGGGAGTCTGTTCAAAACTTTTTATACCAGTGTAGATAATTAAAATCAGATCAAGGAAGTCTGAGTCAGTGGGTTAAGCATCTACTCACTGGTGAGTAAGATCAGCCTCCTAGGGTAAATCGTTTCAACATTAAAAATTTTTTTCTCTTTAACAAGCATTTTCTATGTACCTTCCTACAATAAACATTCATAGTCTCAAGATTATAAATCAACAGAACTTGGAACAACCTACACAAAATGTTCAATATAAGAAGACAGGAATAGACTTAGATCAAAACAAAATTTTATAATGACAAGTTATAGAGTAAGTATAACTTTAAGATATATTCTTTGGTAACTAGAATACAAATATACTCAAATCTTCTCTCTTATCTATCTTTTAAAAAGTCTAATTGTTAAGCCAATGCTTTGCATTTTCAAAATTAGTTGCATCACAGCTTTGTCAACTTTCTTTTAAATTGTTTGCCAAAATTATTATGGCCCAAGGATTTGAATTGGATTTTATGCTGTTTTGTTAATTGGCTTAGTCAAATATATTTGGGGCTTATCATACTCTCCCCATACTGAATGAAGTATTCTGTTACTCTGTTTCTTTTCTTTTTAATGTTTTTTTCCCCTCAGCTTAAAATAGGAGTACCCATTCCTGTGCCAAAGAGTATGAAAAGTCCTAGGAAGATTTTGGCATTTTTTTCCTAGAGTATACATTTTACTTGAGGAACTTGTCAGTTGCAAAATGGGGGAGGCTAATTAATTTAACACATTTTTATATTAAAATAAATATGCTATATTATGATAGAATAAAAATTCACGTGAATTTATACATATTAAAAAAGAACAGCACACAAAATTTCAAAAAACTTTTAAGCTGGCTGCCAGAATTTTCAGCTTCTCACTCCATCTCTGAGTGAGGTTTCATACTTTCTAAAGATGGCCTTGCAGATGGGGCATTATACCCATCACTCTGGGTGCTGTTCTAAACAGACTTCAAGATGTCATAACAGAATCAAGAATCCAAAAATAAACCCATGCATTTACAGTCAGCTAATATTTGACAAGGGAGCCGAGAATATTCAGTGGAGAAAAGACAGTCTCTTCAATAGATGGTGCTGGGGAAATTAGATAATCAGATGAAAAAAAAAAAAAAAAGTATCTTAGACCCACTCTTACAAAAATCAACTCAAAATGGATTAAACATTTAAATGTAAGACCTGAAACCATAAAACTAGAAGAAAACATAGGGAAAAACTTGACATGAGTCTTGGCAGTGATTTTGGAGGATATGACATCTAAAGCACTGAAAACAAAATAAAAAACAAGTGAGTATGATACATCAAATTAAAAAGCTTCTGCATAGCAAAAGAAACAATCCAAAAACTGAAAAGGCATACTGTGAAATAGGGGGAAATATTTGCAGACCACATATCTAATAAGTTAACATCCAAAGTATATAAGAATCTCTTACAATTCAATAGCAAAAACATAAATAATCTGATTAAAAATGAGCAAAAGACCTGAATAGACATTTCCCCAAAATACTCAGGTGGCCAACAGATACATAGAAAGGTGCTTAACATCACTAATCATTAGGGAAATGCAAATCAAAACCACAATGAAATATCACCTCACACCTTTTAGAATGGCTATCATCAAAAAGACAAGAGGTAACAAGTACTGGGGAGAATATGGGGGAAGAACCCTTGCGAACTGTTGGTGAGAATGTAAAGTAGTACAGACACTATGGAAGGGAAGTTCCTCAGAAAAATAAAAAATAGAATTATCTCATATGATCCAGTTATTCCACTTCCACATATATTCACTATCATCAAGAGATATTTTCACGCCCATGTTCACTGCAGCATTAGTTACAATAGCCATGACATGTAAACAACCTAAGTATTGTTCAGTAAATGAATAAAGAAAATGTAGCATATACATTCAATGAAATATTATTCAACCATAAAAAAAGAAGGAAATCCTGACATTTGCAACAACATAGATGGACAGAGAGGGTATTATACCAAGTGAAATAAGAAGGACAAATACTGTATGCTCTCACTTATAAGTAGAATCTGAAAAAACCAGACTCATAGAAACATTGATTAGATTTGTGGTTGCCAGTGGCAGGGAATGGAGGTGGTCAAAAGGTACAAACTTCTAGTTTTAAGGTAAGTAAGTCTTAGGGGTGTAATGTGCAGCATGATGACTATAGTTAAAATACTGTATTATATATTTGAAAGTTACTAAGAGAATTGATCTTAAAAGTTCTCATTGCAAGGAAAAACTAATCCATGACTCTGTGAGGTAATAGATGTTAACTAAATTTATTGTAGTAATCGTTTCACAGTATATACATTTAGCAAATCATTGTGTTATACACTTTAAACTTATTAAATATTCTATATCAATTTTATCTCATTAAAACTGGCAAAAAGTTATCTAACAACCCAAAGTCATACTTCTTTCTATGTTCACCACCTCATCCTTAACGCACCCTCCTCATAGAATCTGAGCACCCGTGAATTTATAGTGTTTATCTCACCGTGCAGTGATTATTTGTATGTCTCACCAAAGTGTTAGTACTCTCAGAGCAGGATTTTCTCTCCTTAGTCATTTCTATATCCCTAGCTCTACTTCCTGTCAGAGAGTAAGTATTAAATTTAACATCTAAAGGTGTGTTGAAGGAATGAGTGAATACATAAATGCATGAATGAGTCTCAGGAACTATCCAAGACGACCACAGTCTATACACTCACACATAGCAGACTAATAATGACCATGGGGTTACCTTCGTGTTTAGTCTTGGATGGAACTGATCGTTTCCATGAGATGATACACTAGGCTGTAGAGTTACAAGAGAACAAATCTTAAATCGAGGGCAGGAAAAAGAAGGGCCTCCTGGGAAATCAAATCTCTGTGCAATAACTGAGGGAATTCGATTTGTTACATGTAAAAAGTATATGTATAGTAAACTCACAGGGAGGAGAGACCCTGTGAGAGCATCCATTTTTCTGACAGCTAAGGCAAAATTAAAATTAAGATAGTGAAAATAATGTGTTTCAAAGGCTCTGTGTATTGACCACAACTTAATTAATTTCCTACAGTCAACACATGTGTCATTATTCCAGTAAATGATTAGGCTCAAATAGATTGCATCATGAAGGTCATAAAAATATTAGACCATCTTTGCCACAACTCATTTTGTCAGGCACCCAGACATGGTTTGAGAATCAGTAGATTTTTTTAATTGGTAAAGAATGAATTGACAATGAAAATAAAGTGAATTTTGTACATGGAAGATGAATCTAAACTATAGGACATGTGACTGTTTCTGAGCACGAAATAGAAAGAAGGATTTCATACATTCAACAAATATTTGAATGCTATATATATATATATCCCAAGGAGTATTCCCATCAAAGTAAAGAGCAAAATAAAATGAGTAATAGGCCAAATAAGTATCAAAACATTTACTTTTCAATAAGATGTCCATTTAAGAAATTTGAAGTTTGAACAACATATACTTTGTCATTTGCACCTTTATAATAGACATTATATGGTAGGTGTGGAATAAATGATGTGGTAGCTACATACTTATAGAGTAAAGAGGAACATTTTCCCTCTCCTATCTGCACCTTCCTGCAATAGGTGTGGTGTGAGATACAAAAATCAATGCAATATAAACCATTAATTTTCATATTCCTATTGCAAACTTAATTTTTAAACATTTTTATTTATATTTGAGAAAGAGAAAGACAGAGTGCAAGTAGGGGAGGGGCAAAGAGAGACACAGAATCCAAAACAAGCTCCAGGAACTGAGCTGTCAGCACAGAGCCTGACAGGGGGCTCAAACTCTTGAACCACGAGATTATGACCCAGGCCAAAGTTGGACAGTTAACCAACTGAGCCACTCAGGCACCCCCTCTATTGCACACTTAAGATGTAGGCAGTACATACCGGACCATGGGCCTTGGTTATGTGTTGGTTAGAACTATATTTCCCCTTACTAGTAGTATGACCCTTGAGCAAGGTACTTATACGTAGTATGTCTTCTCTTCCTCATTAAGAAGCAGAAGTAATCTGTATATTATCCCATCTGCATTTCTACAGTTTTTATGATGAAATGGGATGATCTATATAAAATCCTCAGAGCAGTTCTTAGCACCCAGATATACTCAGTGAAGCAGGCTATTATTTGACTGTAATCATAGTAGTCACCAGAAGCATAAGAGTAAATAGATTTTTAAAAATACCTTCATTAGAACTGGATTTTAAAAACAGAGAGACAATATTCTAGAGTGGGAATTTAAGTTCAGAATGGTTGATTAAAGAACTACAGTCCACAAATGCATGGCCATTCATTCGTCTTCAGCACTGTGTAATGGTAAGGAGGATGTACATGGTCTGAAATCCCACTTTTGTCGTGCAAAAATTGACATCTTCCTTGCGGGCAAAAAGGCAATGACAAATGGAAATAATTAAATAGTAAAAGACTGAAACAAACATTTAAAAGAAATGTCACAATATAGTACTATATTAAAATAACTGAAATGTATTTTTACAGTCATAACTTTATTAAAATTTTTTCACAGTCATAACTTGTAAAAACCCTGTGGAATTCCAGCGTTGACTTGTTATATTGTACTGTAACTCAACTATCTTTAAATATAAACCATGTGTACTCCATATGCTCACAGCTCTTATATAGCTATAAACCAAACCTATAAATTAAATATGAAAAAGTAACAAGAGTCACATATTCTAATTAACAGTCATCAATTGAATGAGGTAGGTAATACTGTTTGACTGAAACTAAATTGGCATAGATTTTTCTCAGTTTGACACACTTTGATGACGGTATGCTGAGTGATGACATAGCTTTCAAGCACTTTTCCTTTCGAAACTAATGGTAATTTTTGTCTGCATGTAGAATACCTTGCTTTCACTTAATGCAAAAGTATCATTTGCATGTTAAGTCTGCCTATGTGTTTATTAGCTTGTTATGATTAAAGTGGTACTACTTGAGACCAAACAGTCATAAACTCAAATGGGCACTGAAAATATAAGGCAATTCTCAGTTACAAGGTATTCATCAGATGATCCAGAGCATGCCTCTGGTTTTTAGATTATCACTGAAATGAAACACACAGACATATATGGTTACCTACAAGTTCTTATAGAGAACTAGCAGTCCTGGAGAATGGGACTGAGGTTGAGAAAGACTATAACAAACAGTTAATTGCCAGATGAATTTTAAGAACAGGAAATAGAAGTGCTACAGAAACTCAGAGAGGAAAGGTTGGTTTGTGTTCAGAAGTTGAGTGAGGTAGGCTTAAGGAAGAGACAAGACCTTGGAATCTCGTTATTATCATGGTGGAAGAATTTAGTTATGGTCTTGGAGGCAGATACATAGGTAATGGAAGATGAGGTCTTACCTAAACAGAATTTGACTCTTTCCTCCATGGATTTCATAAATAGCATGTGGACAAGACATGCTTGTCTTATAGAAGACAGTCAAGAGAGAGAATATAGGATGTGCAATATCGGGGGAAGAATAAGATTTGCTGAAAGGTATCTTTTTAAATTATTTTTTAACATTTTTATTTATTATTGAGAGACAGAGAGAGACAGCATGAGCATGGGAGGGGCAAAGAGAGAGGGAGACATAGAATCTGAAGCAGGCTCCAGGCTCTGATCAGTCAGCACAAAGCCCAATGCAGGGTTCAAACTCACAAACCACAAGATCATGACCTGAGCCGAATTTGGACACCTAACCTACCGGGCCACCCAGGTGCCCCTGAAAGGTATCTTAATGGAGTGTATGAAGAAGGTAGTTCTTCTCACCTATGGTACTGTCAGACAGTGGCTCCTGCTGACTCATAAGCAGTTCATCTGAGGAGGAACCCTGTACTGAAGGGAACGTCCCTGTTGTGATGAGAAAGATTTAGTGTTTATTAGACTCACTAGCCTTGAAATGCTCTTGTTATTGACCAAATGAGAGAATGTTTGCTACCAGACTGCAAGTCCCAGTGGTCCTTCAACTGTACTGGTTTCCCACTTCTCCAGCATGTGTTAAGAATTTCAAAGCCAATGAGAACACCTCCAAGTTATATGTTGGACTAATGTGACTGTATCTGGAGGTAGTCTTCAGGAAGTATTTAAAACTAAATGAGGTCATAAGGATGTGGTCCTAATCTAAAAGGATTCACTGGTGGCTTTATAAAAAGAAGAAGAAAGAACTCCCTCTGTCTCTGTCTCTCTCTGCCATGTGAGGACAAGTAAGAAGGTGGCTATCTGCAAGCCAGAAAGTGTGTCTTCTCTAGGGCCCCGCTGTGCTGGCACTCTGATGAGAAATAAATGTCTATGGTCTAAGCCACCATCTTGTCTATGGTATCTTGTTATGGCGGCCTGTGCTGCCAGCCCAGTATCAAACAGGATTACTTCTGACCTGCATTATTTCCTGAAATATATTATTATCTGAAATATAACCGAACCAGGCAAAATTATCATACCATCATTCATGCCCTCAACTGAGAGGACTTGTTACTTGTAAATGAAAATGAAAATATTTCATATTGTCTTACAAAGGCAAGAAGCTACATTTCAGCTGACCTCTAGAATGTTATTTGCAGTACAACTTCTAGGCTGCACAAACCTGTGTTCACTGGTAAAATCTGCTTCTTGTTTCTGGCACGATTGGCAAAATTGCTCCAGGTGTCAGGTGAATTCTTTAATCCAGGGAGAGGAGAGATTTCACAGGTTTTCTTTTGCATGTGAAACTTAATTCATGCCTCTAAAAACTATAAAATATGGAAACTAAATATAGTCTATGAAGGATATGAATGTGAATGAACAGCAGCAGAAACAAATTTACAAAAGAAAAAAATGGGCTGAACCAGAAGCCTCCAGCTTATCTAAATTTTCCTTATTACATTTCTAGGCATTTGCCTGAAACAATAAAGTTCATGGTTGTGGAAATGGGGAGAACTAAGTGGAGAGCATGCCCTCCTGTGCTTTCACTGAGGAGTGGGCACAGGTTTAAGTGACCTTTTCTTCTGCTATGCACTGTCGCAGAGCCATCAGAGGTGGCTTCCCATGGGAAACCATAGGAACCAATGCGGAGGGGGAGGGGAGGGGCTCTGGGAAGACATTCAGCCCTGAGGCTGCCTAGGCTGGATGCTTTGCTCCCTCTGAACTCTAGTTGATTCCAGTTCACTTCAGTACACAGGGTTTGATTGAGTACAGGGTCGATAGTGTGCTATTTCTATCCCTGCAAAGCAAAGCAAGAGGCCTTTAGCTTCCAGCCAGGAAGGTGTTCCTGATAGTGGGTTTTAGGTTAGGGTCAATCATAATGTGTGTTAAAGCTGGATTTGTTTCAGGTATGAAACTTAGTCCACAATGAACCTCCCATCATATCACGAGGATGAAACAATCCTTTCCACTGATGTTGTATCTGATTCTGGGGCCTTATTTAGTGCTAAGGCATAATCTGAAGGATTTGTATCTGTAATAGATGGCCCTCTATATGAGGGTTCCAGTTTATCTTTCCCTCTGATTTTCAATAAGGTCCCCTCAAAAACCTTTTCCAAGCTACCCAGGGTCGAGGATTCCCTGACCTTACTCTCATGACCCTATTAGGGCACAGATCATGCTGCTATGCCTGTGAAGCATGGGATCATGAAAACCTTGGTGGCCTTTATGGCCTTTCATCACTTCCCTGAAATGCTTAGGCAGAAAAGAATTACTCCCCTCTTTTTGGTTGGGGAGAGGGTCCCATGGACTGCTCAGGCCTGTAGGTCAAGGCCTGTCATCAAGGTATTTCTACTCGAGGGAGTTGCTGCTGATTCTGATTCTACACTGGAAGATAGGCATGGATCTCCTCTGAATTCAGATCCCCTAAAACCAGTCTGATATGTCTCCTCTCTCTGCCCCATCTCTGGACTTGCAGTTTCTAAGCCTACCCCTAACTCTCATCCCTGGCAACTCATGATATTGGCTTATTATTTGCTTTCTCTCTGATCCTCTTTTCCCTCAACTCCAGAAAACAACCCAATCTTGATACTAATGGATTCTCTATTCTCTAAGTCTTTCAAGGGTCTATCCCTTGGTCAGTCAAAGGCTTTTCTCTATATCTTGTAGGAACACCCTTCCATGAAACATAGATGCCTCACCATTTAGCTGATGAGTTATTGTCTTGCTTTATTATCCTGCCTTATGCTCATTCTATCAAATGGATAAGATTGATGCCTCCTTCCAAAGTAACACAAATCAGTCTTCCATGTTTCCTCTAAAATGCCATCCATTTTCAGACAAAAGGACAGAACAAAGGTGGGACCTCAGTTCAGTTGTGACATCAATCACATTCATCTTCATTATTCATAATCTGTGTCCTGGGCCCTCTTTCTCTCTCTTTATCTGAATTCCCAAATGCTCATCAAGACATGGGTTCCTTTCCTCTCTTCACCAGTGGGCTGGTGGACAGAATAGAGTAATGCCTACTTTATCCAGAGCCTTCAGGTAATGATGTGCTCCACACTGACACTAATTTTCCAGGCTATTGAAGCTTACCTGTTTAATAGAAAACTTTTAAAAGTTGCAATGGCTTGGAACAGAAAGTTTCTCCACATTCTTTGCATTGGTTCCCACCTGCAAAAACATGAATTCAAATTCCTGTTTGTTTCTCTTGTAATGTGTTGACTCAATAACCATTCAACAAACATATATTGAACATCCATTATGTGAGAAGCTCAGAGATACAAAGATGATGCCTTTGCCATTCAAAGGGGCTAACATCAAATTAAAATGAGGATGCTCTCAACACACTACCACAGTCCAGGGCAATAAGGGCTGCACTGGGGCTGTGGACAGGGCATGGATGCAGCACTAAGAGACTCAGAGGAGGAATAGCAATTCTGCCAAAATAGGGCACGAAGTGCCAGGATCGGCTCTTCAGAGGGCTGGTGATCTGTCATTAGGGACCCTGCCCTCCTCAGAGAGTCCAGACTGGTGGTCCACTGTTTCTGTTTTCCCCACCCAGGCAGATCATAAGCTATCACATCTTGCTCCCAGAAGACTCTTCCCCTTCCAATTTGCATTTCTAATCATCTGTGAGTTGGGAAGCCTTATAACCAGGCTCCTCAGAACCAGGCCTCCTTTGAAGTAAATAGACTCTAAGCAAGGCTCCCAGGGGCTCTGCTAGGATAATGGGCAAGTGGGTTGTTTGATTGCTCAGTTTGATTAGACTATTTTGATTGTTTTGTGTTTCTTTGCTAGTTCTTAGTTGGCTTGCAAGTTCAGTAGATTATCAACTTCTAAATAAAGTGAGGAGTCATTATGGGATTGTATTGGGAGGGTGTCAGGAGAAGCATTTTTCATCAATATCTCCACTTAATGAGGATCTATTATGTGCTCAATTCTTTACTTTTACTACTTCTTTAATCCTTGCAATAGCATGACAATGTCAGTAAATTATCTCCATTTTATGGGAGAAGGAACGAGTATTCAGAGACTATGCTACTTACTGCCTTCATGATGTTAGACATGTCTCTTGATGTTCCCGCCCCTCCTATTCTTCACCTATAGAATGGAGACCATTCTCCTGTGTATTCCTCAGAGTTTGAGGCTTAAAAAGGGGAATAAATGTAAAATGCTTGGTTAACCTAAGTGCCTGCTTATAATTAAAGTGCCTGATTCAGAGGCGCCTGGGTGGTTCAGTCGGTTAAACATCAGACTTTGGTTCAGGTCAAAATCTCGCAGTTTGTGGGTTTGAGTCCCACATTAGGGTTTATGCTGACAGCTTCGAGCCTGGGGTCTGCTTCGGATTCTGTGTCTCCCTCTCTTTTTGCCCCTCCCCCACTCATGCTCAGTCTCTCTCTGTCTCTCAAAAATAAATAAACATTTAAAAAAAAATAAAGTGATTCAGTTCTGGCTGCTGTTAGTGCTGTTGTCACATCGTAATCACTAAAGTTATGCAGTTGCTAAGAAGCAGAACCAAAATCTAAAGTCTGCCACACCGGGCACTCAGACACTGGAAGAATTACTTGGTAGCAGGTGACCTTTCTCAGCATGGATCATATCACCCATGGAGGCAACAACCTGTCGTGCCTCTGAGCATTAGGAGGACAGGATTATACTCCTACCCCTGCTGCCCTTATCATGGATGCCATGACTCACTACAAGGGCACTTAATTGTGACTCTTTAAGAGAAGGTTGTTAGCAATGGCATCAAGCTATTTTTGAAGTTTGTCTCAAGGTCAAGTTTTGCTTTGAAGAAGCAAAAAAAGCCATAACTTTCCCTCTCTTAGGGAGACAGTTCTTAAGAGTTTTCTTACATTTCTTTGGAACTTGAAGATACATAATTTCAACCAGTTTGTTCTTCATGTTGGCCCATTTTCTTAGAAAATAACCCCCCACCATGATGTGCTAAATGATCCCAGTTGTGACTGAGATTGTGACAGATTAAGAAAACTGAGCATGTTTCTAATCACCCCACTTTTCTGTCTTTAGAACCATCATTTATAGTATGAATAGGATTTGGAATAATCATTTGCATGAATTTTATTTTGTCACTCTCTTTAACTTCTTAAAACTTTAGAGAGGAATGTTAGCATGAAATATGCCATTCCACTAATACTTTTTTTCCACTATTTTCTTCCGATTCAAAAAAAGTTCAACTTTACTTAAAGGGTATCTAGAAGTTCTCTCATATAGTTTGAAATCTCAATAAAATCATGATTTGTCCTGGGAGAATAGCTAGTACTTTCTCTTTTCTTTTCAAAAAATCACGTAACAAAAATTAAAGTCCTCACAGCATATATAAAATAGGGTTCTTATCAAAAAGCACTTATTAGCTATTATTACTGCACAATTCTATGCCAAGATTTTACCATGTGTATAGCCCTTAACAAATATTTATTAAATTGAATTAAATCTTGTTACTCTTCCCTATCTATCTCTGCCTTCTAAAGACCTATAAATTAAGAAAATTGAATACAGCTAATACAACATGAGTAATATCAACGTTAACATTATGAACTTAACACGGAGCATGTTTCTACAGTCGAGTTGCAGAGATTCTTGGAATTTGTCTTAATAAACATTTGGTGATATCACTTCTCTCCTGTATAGTCTGTGAGGTATTTTAAGATGAAGTGAGATCTGACGCCACACCTGAATGAAGCAAGGAACACTCCTTGGCAAACAGGATGAAAGAGAAACGTTGGGGGAGGGTGGCACTTTGGTAGTCAAGGAGGCCAAGCAGGACGGAAGAGGCCTGGAGGCTCCAGCAGAGGGATCAGACTGACAAGTCCCCAGTTTTCATCTGCAGGAAAGCTGGACTGCCAATACAAATCAAAGAGGCCTTTTGTCTTTTTTATCTTTCCCACTAAAAATATCAGTTCAATTAAAGGGGAAAACCCAATATTATTTGAACAAGGACCAAAGTAATCTTCACAAGAATTCTGCCACCTGTAGAAAACAACTGAATATCCTAAGAGTCCTGGGAAGTGGCATTTGACCTTCCTAAGGACCAGTTTGATATGCAGCCATGCTCTTTTCTCTGGGTTGATGTTAGCTGCAGTAGAGTTGCAAGGTAAGAGAATACAGAATAAAGGAAACACGGAGGCACTTTGCATCTGAGAATGCCACATGCAAAACTTGAGGAGAGCATTTCCCTGCAGCAGCTGCAGTGAAAGGCAGGATGCCTCCCCAAAGGCATAGAATGCAGAGGGAGGGTTGAGCCTCTGCCAGTCACTTCCTCAGCAGCTTGAGCCGTGATAGGGAACTGAGTGGGAGTGGGAAACAGACCATGCCAAGCTTCAGAGCCAGCTAAGAGGAAGCAAAGTCAAACCAGGGTGTGTGTTTTCTGTTTCCTAGCAATCCCTGCTTTGTTGAAGACAAACTGGGCTGGGGACCTGGTTCTGGGGATTTGTGACTTACTTAGTAAGGAAGTATCATTAGCACTGCTGAGGAATGATGCCTCTTTTCAACTGCCTGAAACATGAGTCAGCAAGAGCTTCCCAGAATCTAAGAAACATGAGATGAAATCAAGGCATCTTTTACCTTAAATAACACCTGGGCTGAGCAAGCAGAAATGTGGTAGATCTCTGGACCAAAGGTGGCTGTTGCTGGAGACAGAAGACTTGATCATGTAAAGAAGAGCACATGTTAGACAGTCAGGGTCCTTCAACCTAGAAGGTTGTCTGTGTTACTGATCTTACCTGCCTGACCAGAGGGCCTGGGAACACAGCACAGCCCCTAACCCCCTCAGGACCCTGTCTTTGTAATGAGTTATCAGGAACATCACCCTTGACCAACTAGATAGAGTTGCAAAAAAAAAAAACTACATCATACAGGTGAGCAGTCCCAAGTTATCAGCTACAAATAGGTCAGCATATTACAGGTTCGTGTTGGGCATTGTTACATGTGAGCATGGTTTATTTTTACCCCACTGTGCTTCTCTGCCCTGGAGTAAGCATTTTTAGCTAGGAGGGTGTGAGGAAAGTAAATTTTGTGCCTAGCACGTTCACTCTGGTGATAGCCTGGAACTGTTCTTCATGCCCACAGGTCTCCTTGTCCCCATGCCCACAAGTCTCTAGATACAGGTTCTTTTCTAGTAACTGAACCCAATTCAACTTCATAATCTCCTTCCATCCAATTCCCATTTTAATGGACTCCATACCCTTCTTTCTGCACTCACTAGTCTCTTTCCATCTTTGCTCTTGTCTCCAATCTGTTTCATCTTTGGCCTTTGAAGACCTTTGGAGCTTCACTGCCTCCCCAAAACTGTCCTTTGTACCTATAACAAAGAATGTACATGCCACAGGCATGGCATTTGTGTGATGTGTGTGAGGGGTGTGGTGTTCGCCACAGGGATGTCAGGGAGGAACAGAACAAACCAGTTCTTCATGGTCAAGTGCAAAGTATTTGTGAAAGAGATATTGACATAGGATCTAAGAACTGTAAAACCAATCCAAGTGCCGCCAGGCACTTTAGGGTTTTTTGATCATGGCTGAGTATTCGAATATTAATTTTTTACCATCTCCTCCCAAAGGTCATTTAGCCTAATCTAAAAACACCCTAAGTGATGGGAACTCATTACCTTTAATTAAGCTTCTGTGACATTTTGGGAGTTCTGGTAGAATAGTCCTTTATAGAGAGAGCTGGTCTGTCTCCCCATGGCTTCTATTTCTTATTCTTTGAGAGATGAGTGTGGTATCTTAGATAAGGGGCAAGATCCCTCTCCCTACTAATTTGAAACTTCTTTAGGAAAGAATAAAGAAAGAAAGAACAACTAGTGGGGAAAGGAACTGAGGGGTTCTCTAGCCCAGACTCCTAATATAGGACCTATTATAATAGATACATTATTAAAACTGCTGCTGCTACCAATATTTGTGTACCACCCCCCCCCCCCACTCAAATGTTGAAGCTTTTTATCCCCAGTGTGATAATGTTTGAAAATGGATATTGGAGATAGACTTCCATAATGCAGGAAGAAGTCTGGAGGTAGTGCAGGTATTTGTTGCTGATGTTGGTACTTAGGCTCATGGATGTCAGGGTGGGTTCTCTGCCACTCTCTTTGTCTTTCCATGATGGCTGTCTTTCAGGCAGGAAAGAAGCAGAAAGGGGTTGATACTTATATCAGAGAAGCAAAGCTTACACAGATAGCCCCAGTTGACATCCTTTGGGCTCAAATTATGTCCACAACAATGTTTAATTGCAAGAGAAGCTAGGGAATGTCATTTTTTTCACTGGGGACATTGCTACTCCCTACCAAACAGGGTTCTGTTAATAAGAAAGAGGGGACATAGCTGTTGGTTAGGCAACTAGTGGTATTTGCTGAAGCATATCAATAGATTTATGTTAAAACTGGTTAAAACTCCATATGGTGTTAATTATAAATGTCAGGACTCTTGCAAGCAACAGATTCATCTCTGGCTAGTTTGAACAGAGGAGGGTTTATAAATGGATGTTGGGTAGCTCACAGACTTCTCTGGGAGGACCAGAAAAACACCCTTGTCTATAATCAGCCACAGACACAAATATGAAAAAATGCCAATCTCCTCGCAGAATCTGTATTGCTACAAAGCCACTGCTGGCTCCATTGTCCACTACTCACCACCTAACATGCTAGGATCAGACACCAGAAGCCCTAGGGTAGCTGCCACCCGAGAGCCAGGTACCCCCACACCTGCCTGCTCTGTGAGCCACGCTGTCCTGATGTTCCTCACTTCCACATCCAAGGTTCCTGCACACAGGACTGCGTGGAGGTCTGAGTCGCTGCCTGGCTGTATCCTATAGCTGCTGAGCGTTTGGCAAATGCAGGTCTAGGCTTTCCAGCCATTCTACAGGAAAAGACAAGCTAGCTGGGGCTTGGGATGGGTGCTGTGGGCCAAGCTGTGTGTCATCACTGTTTTCCAAGTAGGGGTGGCCGGGAGTTCTGCTTGGTGGTGTTTTATCAAGACTGCCTAATAATTTTCCATGGCTTTGAAGGAAGATAGGAAGTAGGGGGAGGGAAGGAAAGGAAAGGAAAAGGACCAAAAAAAAAGAGGCATCATCTGGTTCTAGAAAATAATGGCTTACTGTAAAAGAGAGAGAACGTACAATCCTTTCAATTCTATTTTTTCTTCTGCATTACATGGTACATTTTTGTGAAGATAACAGATGGGAATCCTATATTCATTAAGGAGGAAAAAAAACCTTTTCATCTGTTAGTGTTTTAAATAAGGGAAATACATAGTATTTACTGCTACCCTTTGAAGACCCTTTGAAGATTTTAATTAGTGCGAATGTGTTACTCCATCTGCTTCAATGAGCTGGCCACATGGTCACAAGGCCTCTCATTTCAGGATTGTGGGCAAATGAATCCACTGGGTCTCCTTAGTTGGACTTAACAGAAAAACTTCAACTAAAAACACCCCATAAATTACCCCAAAGTTATCCTCATTAAAAAAAAGATTTAAAAGGGGCACCTGGTGGCTCAGTAAGCTGAGCTTGATCTTGGCTCAGGTCATCATCCCAGGGTCGGGGGATCAAGCCCCAAGTCAGGCTCTGTGCTGGGCGTAGAGGCCTCATGGATTCTCTCTCCCTCTGCCTCAGCCCCTCCTCGGCTCATGCACATGCACTCTTTCTCTCTGTCTCATAAGTAAATAAACAAGCAAATAAACAAATACTTTAAAAATAAAAGAGATTTATAAGAATATGTGTAGTATACACAGTGCATATATAGACTCAAAAAATTTTAAGTAATTCAAATATTTGTCTAAATTCCTGATATGTCCTTTTCTTAAAAATACATTTCATGCCATTTTATATTTCACAGAATATTTGCACATACTGTTAGATGATCCTATATACCCTGTGAGTAAAACAGGATAGGTAGTATTTTCTCTAATTAAATATAGGAAATGAATGCTCAGAAAGATCAAATTATCTGCCCTCGTTCACCAAGTTCAAAAGAGATTCACCTGACCCTATAACCTAAATCTTTTCATTTACATCCTATTACCATAGCCAGCAAAGAAAGCTTAATCACCAAAGGAACAATCTTTTTGTCTTTAGGAAGATTATTTTACACCAAAAGGGCTTTACTTGGGTTAGATCTGAAAAGTAATGCATGTTAGAAAAGTGGCTTCAGTAACAGGGAAATATGCCAGAATGACTGATTATCAGGACGAGACAAATGTGGGATTAGATTCCATATCAGCTATTTTCTACCTGAGTGACCCTGAGCAAGTAACTACTGAATCCCTATGAAGCTCCATTTTCTCATCCATAAGTAGAGGATATAAATAAAGAGTATTTTTATAGAGATGCAGCCCACACTCTATGTTCCCTGGAAAACCAAATCACTCTATTGCTGGATTATTTTAATAAATTGAGGTCCCTTCATTTATTTAAAAAACACTAAACACCTACACTGGGAGTACGACTGTTCTTGACACTGGAAGTATGAAGATTAATAAAACAAATTCCTACCCTTATGGCACCAAAGAGGGTGTGGGGTTTTTTACTTGGGGTTGAGTATGTATGTGTTTGTGTGTGTGTGTATGTTTGGTGGTAGGGGAGTGGGAGAAAATCTTTACAGGGAGTGTATGTATTCCTTGAGCTAAGTTTTAAATATGCTTCTTTATCAATTCTAGAAGTTTCTAGCAGCAGGATCAGTTTCCATAGTATATTCTCACTGTAGCAGCTGGTTACTCATTCTTTTCTCCATATCAGAGGCATGTGGTACATTTCAGAGCATGTACAAATTCCATTTTTATGCAGCACAAGGTATCTGTTTTGTCTGATTCAGAGTAGGGTGAGCAGAGCCTATGTCTGGATCTTTTTTTCCTCAATATTTTACATTGTTTTATCTATGTTTAAGCTAATCCTCAGTAACCTTTTTTTTTTTTAATATATTGTCAAGTTGGTTTCCATATGATACCCAGTTGCTCATCCCAACAAGTGCCCTCCTCGATGCCTATCATCCTAATCCTATCACCTTAAAAAAAGGTGGAAACTGGGGCACCTGGCTGTCTCAGTCAGCTGAGCATCCTACTTCAGCTCAGATCATGATCTCAAGGTTCCTGAGTATGAGCTCCACATCAGGTTCTCTGTTGTCAGTGCAGATGCCTGCTTTGGATCCTCTCTCTGTCTCTGTCTCTCTGTCTCTCTGTCTCTCTCTCTCTCTCTCTCTCTCTCTCTCCCTCTCTCAAAAATAAATAAAACATTAAAAAACAAATATACCTAAAATTTTTTAAATAAAAAAAATGGAAACTAAGAAAGCAGAGAAGGAGACAGGAATAAATTTTCCCAAACAGTACCATACTCTTGCCTTTTAAAGAGTGATGACAGCTAAGAATTTCAGCCACCAAAGACTAGTGGGGGGAAGGGAGGGCATCTTTGTTGAGCAAGTCCTTACAGTGTCCTTCAGAGCCGCTGCCACTGCTGCTGCTATGGGAAAGTCACTGAAACATGCACCAACGAGGTCCCTGTGAGGTGCAGGAGAGCTCTCCAGGGCACCCCTGGCAGTGGAGGGGGCTGCCGGCACAGCCCTTTTGGCCAATATAGAGCTCTAGCATTATTTCTCCCTAGGGTCTGGGAGAGTGATGCATTATAGAGAATAATGCCAGAAATAAGCCTGAGCTACAGAATTAGCGTCCACCTTCAGTAGTGGCTTTTGGTTTATTTGTTAGGGACACAATCCAAGGGGAGATATAATTCACTCTGAGCAGCTTGAACTAATATCATTGTTTTTCTCCAGCTTATATTTCAACTTCATACTTGAATTAGAGTAGATAATCTTTTTTTCTTTCTTTCTCCAGCAAGACAATCATGACAGTCCTCCCAGTGCCTCAGCATTCTCAGCATGATAAAATGTCTAAGAATGAAGCAGATGCACCTTACATTCTGAGAATGGTGAGGTTTCCAGATGGTGCCAGGGAGGAGGTGCAGATGATAGCAACACTGGGCTTCTAACAGAAGGCTGTTCACATGCAGTACAGGGAAGCTCATCCAGGAAAAGGCAGGCGTCTCCTAATTTGATCGGGCAGGCCATTAGTGACCCACTCACTGGGCAATGAAAGGAAAATAAATGTGTGTGCTAATGTGTTACCAATGAAATCTAATAAATAGCCTCTCCACTTTACCACCTTGAAATTGGAGGTGGAAGTCATAGAAGTGAAAATAGCACACTTGTCAAAACACCCAGTGTTATAGTTTCTGGAACAATATAGATGAGGCTGAGAAAGGAAATTGCTGGGGCAGCAGTTCAGAAAATCACACTATTTGCTGCTCTTCTCTCTCTAATACAGCATTCTTTCTTAGTGAGGGCGAACAGAATAAATTTATCCTTAGGTCCTAGTAGAGGAAAGTATGTTGGTATCAAATCATCTGCATTCAACTCTGCAAGAGAAAGCCAGTCAGACCTTATATCATTTATTATGTAAGTTATTTATTGATTGATTATGATTATGATTGATTATTCATTTGTTGATTCAAATGTGTATTATGCCTCCTGGGCCAAAGACACTCACCAAGGAATAACACTGTGGATTTTATTCTAGAATAGCAGTTCTTAAACTTTAGCATGCATCAGAATCATCTGGACAGATTCTAATTTGGTAAATTCATGGTAGAGCCTATGGATTTGCATTTCTAACAAGTTTGCAGTTGATACTGATGCTGTTGACTGAGGTCCAGAGTAGTGGTTCTCAATCTTGGCTGCCCATTAAAATCACCAAGGGAGTTATTAAAAATCTTGACTACAGATTACTGAAACCAAAATATCTTGAGTGGGAACTAGCCATCCAATTTTTTAAATTTTTATTTTAATGTTTATTTATTTTTGAGAGAGAGATAGAGTGTGGGTGGGGGGAGGGGCAGAGGGACAGGGAGACATCTGAGGCAGGCTCCAAGCTCGGAGCTGTCAGTACAGAGCCTGATGCGGGGCTGGAACTTACTAACCACAAGATCATGACTTGAGCTGAGCAGACACTTAACTGACTGAGCCACCCAGGTGCTCCTAGCCATCCAATTTTAAAGGCTCTGCAAACCAATAGTCTCATGGGAAAGACAAGTCAGTAACCCAACTAGAAATTGTAGGGAAATCGAAGAGAAGGCAGTGGTAGTGAATGGGAATGGGAGCCTAAGATGACTAGGAGATACCATTCAGATGATCCGAAGGAAAAGAAAACAAAAATGTAATGAACCATGAAATGAATATTTCAAGTGGAAGAACCAGCATGTGCAAGGGCCATAAGACTGGAGAAAATTAGTGTACTTAAGAAGGTAAGAAAGGGCTACCATGAGGCTGGATCATACTGAATGGCAATTAAGTTTCACTTGCAAACAAAGTAGTAATGTAGAGACTTATAGGCCAAGACCAAGCTTTGAGAAAAATAGGGAGCCATTGCCTAATCAAATTTGTATTTAAAAGATCACTGTGGCTACTAAAAATAAACTGAAAAGTGATGAGAAGAAAGAGACTAATTAGGATTTTGTGAGATTTCACCTGGCTTGGATTGGGTGGCAGTAAAGATGGATAATAGGTAGATTTTCATTTGTGTTAGAGGTAAAATTAATAAAATGTACTAAGAGAAATTTTGTGGAGAATGAGAGACAGACTAATCAGGAATGAATCATAGGTTTCTGTCTTCAGGCAGCTGAGAAGGTGATACCATTCAATTTGTATGAGATGGGATCAATTTTAGGGGGAAAATAAAATTTCTCTTTTTAAACATACTAGTCAGGTTTTCTGAAAGATACCTAACTGACAGTATCAAATAAGCATTTTGCTATTTGAGCCTGGAGCAGAAAGGGGAATTTGGAGATGGAAGAAAGAAGTTGGGAATCCTTAGTATTCATAGACACAGAATTGGGTGATATTATATGGAAAGGGAGTAGAAAAAGGGCTTATACGAAGCCCTCAGAATCTTTTTATTTTTTTTAAAGGATGGACAGAGGAGAAGGAGTCAGTCAAGGGGGCTTAAAAAGAGAAAGATGAGTGCTAAGCAGTAGTCAGACGAACACGGAGTCAGACCAAGATAAGACATGTGTCCAGAAAGAAGGAGGTGGTCAACTTGTCAGATGCTGCTAAGTAAGTCAAAGAAGAAAAGGAGAGAAAAGTGTCCACTGGATTTTACAACATGGAGATAATTGATGCCTTTGACTCATTTTTTTAGTGGTAGGATAAAGGGGAAACGTGGGTTGTAATGAGTGGAAGAGTTACTTGAAAATGGGGAATGGAGACAGCATAAATAAGGCTTTTACAAATTTCTTTCTGTAAAAAGGAATAATGAACTGCAGTGGCAGAGAAGGACATAAGTTAGCTTACAATTTTGTTTAACATCAGAGATACTAGGCGTGCCTGGGTAACTCAACCAGTTAAGCATCTGACTTTGGGTCAGGTCATGATCTCACATCTGTGTGTTCAAGTCCTGTGTCAGACTCTGTGCTGATGGCTGTAAGGCTGGAGCCTGCTTCGGATTCTGTCTCCATGTTTCTCTGCCCCTCCCCTACTTGTCCTCTGTCTCTCTCTCAAAAATAAACAAACATTAATAAAAAATTTTTTAATGGGAGATCCCATGGGTGCCTGGGTGGCTTGGTTAGTTGAGCACTGAGCTCTTGACTTCAGTTCAGGTCATGATCTCATAGTTAGTGGGTTTGAGCCCCATATTGGGCTTTGTACTGATGGTGTGGAGCCTACTTGGTATTCTCTCTCTCTCTCTCTCTCTCTCTCTCTCTCCCTCCCTCCCTCTCTTTCTCTCTCTCTCTTTTTCCCCCTTTCTCCGCCTCTCCCCCCGCCACTCTCCTGCCTGTGTGCTCTTTCTCTCTCTCAAAATAAATAAATGAGGTTAAAAAATAAAAATAAAATGGGAGATATAAAAAACGTATATAAATGATGAAAAAGATCCAGCTGACCAAGAGAAATCAGTGATGCTGAAGAAAAGAATAAACATAAAAAGCTTAAGAAAGCAAAGGAGGAGGCATGCAGAGAACATGATAAACTTTTGGCTTTTGTGAGCAAACCGAAACTTCCTAATCATAACAAGAAGAAAGAAAAGATCAATGGCAACACAGCTAAACTTGTAAAACTTGTCATTGAAAGATAAGGGAGCCTTTCTGGTGTTGGCTTCTGTTTTTCCAAATGGAAATATGAGAAAAGTGAGGGGTTAGGGAAAGATATGAAATAATAAACCCTGAGTATGGGAAAGAAAGTTACCTGGAAAGTAAATACAACTCCTATCATAAGGAGAAAAACATTGTCACCAAATTCTTCTTAGAACACTGCATTTGGTAGAAAATGCTTGTGGAAGAGCATGAACTCTTCAAAAATGGAATGCTAAAGTGCTATACGTTAGACAAAGGGACAATTTTATGTGGTTCCAACGAAGGAAGCCAGAGAAGGGAGAAATGGAGAGAGAGAATAAAGCCAACAGAAGGGCAAAAGCCTGTTCTCTGTGCTATCTAAACTGTTCCTGTGATTTTTACCCCCTACCCTAAATCCTTAGTACAATCCGTTGAGCTCACAAAATCCTTCATGTGTGTGGGCTTCTCCTGGAGACAGGAGACTGAGGCAGCCAATTCCTTAAAAATATGAGCCCCCATCAATAAACATAAATTGTGGGAAGAATTTAAACATCTCTGGGCATAAAAGTGATTTTAAACATTTTCTAGATGTCTCTTTCTTGATACTGAGATGACATTTGCATTTCAAACCAAAGATTCAAGAATAAAACATGAGGAAAAGTCATATCTACTATAAGTAAAGTGCATCTCCCACACCTGGCCCTGGAGGTCCTTTAATTTTGGCTCCTACTTCTAAACCCGCAAATCCACCATGGACTGCCTCTTCTACCTTCACCTTTAATGCATGAAAGATTTCTTCCGGGTTCTTGAAGAAGCATTATTGTCTGAAAACCTGCATTCCATTTTGTGGGATTCTGAACCTCTCATATTAGATTTGTTGGAAAGCCTCAGAACATAGAAATAATAGTTGTTAGGATGAGAAACTTAAAAGAAGAAAATCAAGGGAACTCAGACTGTCAGCCACCAAAAAGTCAACTCAAATCAATGGTGTAAATTGGTCCAATCCACATTGCCCCTTGGATAGCCAAGCAAAAGCAATGTGTAAATATACTAAGCAAAATAGGCCAAATGAATTATTCAACATCTGAATACTTTGCCTTTTTCAGTTTCTTCAAGACAGTGGATCACTTTGTGGATGCAGAGAGTAGGAAAGGGGAATTATTTCAATAATTGCTTGCCCTGTGCTGGCAACACAGTACATAGAATTTTCTACTGCAGTGAACCTCCACAACTTTTCCCCCTCTGAGCTTTGTCATACCCTACTCTACTGTCATGATAAACATTCCCTTAAGATTTGGAGTCAAGACCTACATTTGATGCCAGATGTTTATTGTATATTGTTCCTTGACCCCCAAGGAATAAAGCTCTACAAACACCTCTAGTACACACACAGTGTTATCCATATCCTCACACCAACCCCTTATTCCATCCATACTAAAACACATTAAACATTAGAGGGGAAGGGAACTCACAGGGATTTCATCCTATCTGCACCCTGCCCCCACCCCCTTCAACCATCCCTCTAATTTGTCCTTTGGACATGGCTCATGTTTCAGATTTTCCTGGAAGCCTTTCCTTGTCCTCTTAAGCCCCTTCCAGTTAGATGGTTTCATTTTCAGATTCTTCTTCGTATTTCTATAATATCTTGTACATATGTCTATAATGACATTTTTCACTATAATATAATTTCACTGTAGTTATATCTCTCATATCTGCTACTAGACGATGTGCTCTTTGAAGGCAAGTACTGTGTATTGTTCATTCTTTACATACATACTGTCTGGCAAGTCTCTTCAGTATGTTCCTGGTCTAGAATTAAATGCTCAGATACTGTAAGTAATTGGTATGGTTCGCCAAAGAAAGTTGAGGTGCAATTACCTTCATAGAAAATAGATGCTAGGAATGTAAAAGTAACTAAGGTACTCTACAGACCCTCCCTGCCTTCCAGGCAAAATTTCTAAGTGGGGCAATCAATGATGCCTAAAACCTGGTTCTTCTTTCCCTACTGTTTCTTATCCCTCTTTATATCCTCTGCCTGGAAAGCTCTTCTTTCATTCTTCAGCTAACTCCTACTTGTTCTCCAAGACACCTTGTGAAATCATCCTGGATTGCCTGAGCTAGGTGACGCCCTCTGTGCTCTCTGTGCTCTATGAGATTACCTCTACCACCATATTCATCACTCTTGCTCAGGAGTAGTATTAAACCCACTCATAACTCCCATAGCCAATTACAGTCATTGTTCTGGAGCAACACGTCAGCTAAATTTCTTAAGCACAACAGAATATTAGCTATTTTTGTAAGCTTTGTTTCCATGGAAGTAACATTAACATGGCAGGAGGGATTCACTTTGACTGTATTTGATACGGTTCAATAAACTGGTATTTATTTCTCTAAAAGGATCCAGGATTCACTGAGAAATCTATTCTTTACATGGTAATTGATAGAACTATTACTTGACATGGATGAAACTGAAAACTTTTGCTGTCCATGGATATAACAGCTTTTATTCTCTCTCATGGCTTGTAGATACAATTGCTATTTACTTTAGATTATAATTTAAGAAAAAAGAATTCTAATGTTAATATTGAGGATGCTGATTAAATATTACTTCAATCCTTTCTGCTTAGAATAGGTGAATATTTTCAGTCAGAAAAGGGATGTTCTAGTTCTTGTTCCTATTTTCTAATATCAATTGATCTGCTTCATATCAATAAATCTTCCTGACATTTTATAGTCATGGCACTAAATCACTAAGGCATCCATGTCAAGTGAAAATGCTTTTGAAAATAATGGTATTAAATGATGATTTTTAGGTCCTGTCACCAACTTTAAAATGTATTCTCAATAAGGCATTGACTTTATATGTTAATGGCTCTATTTCACCAATTCCGCCTAATAGATCTGCTATCGTCTATAGCATGAAGTTATTAAACCCCCAAGGATCCTTCGACTGAGAGAAGTTTTGAAATAAATCAACGAAAATGAGCACAGCCTATTTTCTGAACATGGCACATCACAGCTGCTTGACAGAATGAGTACAGGTTTGCTTGTTTTTAATCGAATAATATCCCTTAAGTTTTGCAAGTTGTGGAAAGCAGTTTGATAGACTCCAAGAAATGTATTCAATTATTTCATGTACAGAATCAGCAAGAAAATGTTAAAAGGGCACGAGGAACATTTTCATGAGTCTGTTGTCCTCCTTTTCCCAAAATGAGGTTTCCCTTTTATTTTAACATTAAATCTAGATTTCTCTAAGGAGTTTTATATAATACCAGTGCCAATTAGTCTGACTGCTATGGTTGTCCTTACACATATTTGTTTTATATTATTATTATTATTATTATTTCATTTATAAACCTAGAAGGTTTAAATCTCAAGGATGTGAATCAATAGGCAGCTATATTTCATCGTGGAAGCTCCAAAGTACTTCTACAGAATGTAATTTTTTACAGAGCTACCCAGTGCTGGCTCGCAGACAGGGCTTAAGATAATACACCTCGTACTGCCTGCAGTGTGCTACCTTCTCCTCCGCCCCCAGCCTGGCCTACCTGCTTTAATCTGCTCCTGTTCACATTCTCCTCCGTGCCTCTGCTTCAGGAGAGAGCAGCTTCACCAGGGCCACAACTGCCTCAGCCTCTTGATCATTATTTTGATGTTGAAATACTTTCTAAAGTCAAAAAGGAAGGCTTTTATGATGCTTTTCTGTGGAGACTTCCATGTAAAGGGAAAAAAGGTTATCATGGTTGCTGTGCAGTTCTTGCCCGAAGAAGGAAGGATCGAAGTACACATTCAGATTTTTTTTTTTTGCAATTCCCAGTCCTTCAAGTGGTACATTCATAAAAACTCGGTAATATATTCTTACCTATCCAGATAAATCCTGCTAGAGACTCAGACTCTCATCATCTTTTATAAGCCGTCTCTAAGAGTAGAGAAACACTCCCGTCTACGGCCATACCACCCTGAACGCGCCCGATCTCGTCTGATCTCAGAAGCTAAGCAGGGTCAGGCCTGGTTAGTACCTTTGATGTCAAGAATGATCTCTTCCTTGGATGAGGGGATTGTTTTCAATTCTAGGTCAACATATTGTCACAGATAGTAACTTAAGATCATTATTCATAGTCCTCATACCATGATAGAAAGTATACTTGATTCTCAGTTTTGAGTTTACATGTCTAAGTTCAAAGAATTTCAATACAATATGCAGATTTTTAGTTCAAAAGTAGATTATCCAAGGGTCAGTTTTCCTAGGATTACAACATAGACACTATTATACAGTAAAGGAAATCAGTTTATCACAAACATCAATTGAGGCATAATTTATGGAAGCAGCTTTGTTGGAGAGCGCTGTCTGGTGTGGAGAGAAGCTGGACACCTGTAACCACGTGGCTGAAAGTATCTAGGGATGAGCCGTATTAACCAGGAAGGAGTCACGGTAGGAACTACCAGTCTGGAGAGGGGATGAGCAGCCTCAGGAAGGACCAGACTCTTGGAAGGAGTCTCCAAGTCATGGGCTCATAAAGCTGTAAGGGAGCTTATTTTAGGAACAAGCAAGCCTTGGTTACTTGGAAATAAGAAGAACCCTTTCATACTGAAAGGATCAGCCCTGGAACACCCCCTGTGGGCCCCCAACAGCATAGCTGCACCCTATAGCCAGCACTCTGCCCCACTGGCAGGAGTCAAGGTTTCCAAGAGCAATGGCAGGTTAGACGTGATTAGATTTCTCCCACCAGGAGTTCTGTAGTCCTCCAGGTCTGGATTCAAGTACAGGAACTCTAGTTCAGGCAAAGAGCAGAATGTGAGGTGGCAGCTAATACCTGGGGGTTCTGGAGAGGACTGAAATGTTGGCACTGGGGGTGGGGTGGGCATAGTGTAAGAAGAGCCTAAGGAATATGGAGTCAGGCCCCATTTATACAATTGATAGATAAAATACAGGAAGCCCAGTTAAATTTAAATTTTAAAGAAAAAAACAAATAATTTTGAAGTATAAGAATGTCCCAAATATTGGATAGAACATAGTTATAGTTTCTGTTGTTTAAAAAAAAACAAAAACAAAAACAAAATTCTGTTGTTTAAAATTCAAATGTAACTGCAAGTCCTGAGGTTTTATTTGCTAAATCTGGCAACCCTACCTGTACGCTATACTACGGAATGGACCTGTCCTCCAGGTAATGGAGAAGCATTCATGGATTTTAAACACAGGGGTATCACACCAAATCTGTGTTATACAAAGATTTTCGATTACCAGGGTAGAGGGTGGATGTATGAGACCAACATTAAAGTGAAGGGTCTTGGGACAGAGGGAAAGAAACTGAAGGACTTTGTCACAAAGACAAACCAAAAAATATGCCCTTTTTAAAAGTTTTTATTTTAACCAAGTGCTCATCACAACAAATACACTCCTTAATCCCCATCATCTATTTCACCCACCCTCACCTACCCCCTCTCTGGTAACCCTCTGTTTGAAAATATGGCATTTTAGATTGAAGCAGTTATCTATACAGTCCAATATTTTGTCTGCTAGTCGCACCAAGCAGTACTTTGTAAAACAAAAAACAAACAACAAAAAAAGCAAACCAAAAAAAATGACATGGCAAGAGAAACATGGGTCTTCACTCTGGAGAGCTAGCTTTCAGCCTTTATGGAGGCCATTTGAACTTGTACAAATCACTTAACCTCCAAGGATCCAAGCAGCCTCAATATAATGAGGCTTCAATACAAAGGTTTCTATTCTATTCTCAAATATTAGGAACATTTCCCCAAAGCCCTAAACATATTAATGTTTCCTGGTCTAAATGTACCTAAATTAGATAAGGCTAGAAGAAAGTTATTTATCTTCACCTTCGGAATCCTCTTGTCTTCCAAATCAAATTTCTTCCTTGCTTTTGTTCAGAACTCTGTACCAATTATCTCTTTCTTCCTGTCTCCCTGATTGATTCTTTCCTCCTTGCTCCTTGCTAGTGAGTCCATTTGCCTTTTTGTTCTTGTAACTTAAGACTCTTATGCTTGGTTCTTCCTTACCTGGAAATGCCATTTTACTCCTCCATCTCCTTTAAAGCTGCCTGGTCCCTTTTTTCTGCTCATGGCTTACATTTCTCATAAAGTATTTCTTCGTCATTCTTACCTGGTTATAATGTAGTCTGTTTACATACTCATCTCAGGATGGAATGTCCCCATACAACATCTAAGTGTACATATGTCCATGGGACTACATTTTCTTCAATAGTTACTACTCATGTCTTTCTTTATCCTTGTCCCTTGAAGGCCAAATGGCATTTCTCTCCCCAGCCATCAGGGAGGGGCCCCATGTTCTCCTTCATGTTTATCTGCCCATAATATGTATTGCAAGGTTGTAGACTGTGGGCACCATATAAATATTGTTGAGCACTTAACAGTAATGGTTCACTTATTGAATCAAAAATGTTCCCTGGCTTGAATAAATTAAACAAAGCCTGAGGTAGTCCAAACACAGTTTTGCTTTGAGGCTGACTTAGGAAAAGAAGACATGTTCGCAAAATGAGAAAGGGAAGCTTGAACCAAAAATGAGATGTCCATGAGTGAAAGTGTGACGGTGAATTGAAACACTGGAAAAATGCAATGTCAACTTTTGTACCTCCTGAAGAACAGTACAAATACTGGTATAAAATTTCCATTATGGAGTTGGTGTTAAGAGACAGAAATACAGAAACACTAAACCATGAATGAAAAAGTGGAAATGTTTGAAGATAATTTTAATTCCAAATTCAAAAGATTTAACAAATATTGTTGGCATTCTTTTAAGTGGTACACTTAGATTTTTCCCCCCTCTATCCATAAAAAAATACATCTGGAAGAAACAGGGAGTCATTGGATTCTTTGGGTTTTTCTAAATAACCAGGATGTGTCTGTTGTGATCCAACCAGGAAGACGGAAACCAACTTGAGTGTTTAGAACAGATAAAAT
This sequence comes from Suricata suricatta, assembly GCF_006229205.1. Lineage (NCBI taxonomy): Eukaryota > Metazoa > Chordata > Mammalia > Carnivora > Herpestidae > Suricata > Suricata suricatta. Next base: position 31,449,286 of record NC_043701.1, read on the forward strand.
TAAATATAGGGAATTGTTTACAAAGAAGATAAGACCAAAAGAGAGCACGAGGCAACCCAGGAGTTAATCTCAGAGAGCCACTCTCACCCCAGGGCTGAAGTGACAAAGGAGGCCTCAGTGTGAGCAGAGCCCAGGGGCTGGCTGTCCACAGGACGCTGGGGCCGTTGGAGCCTGTCCAGTGGGAACTGGAACCATGAGATGAAAGTGGTATCTATCCAACCTGTACTCAGCAGAGCGAGGGGGTGGAAATAGTCTGGCTTCTTCCTTCCTCTTGCTCTCAGCCTCCTGCCAGTGCGTGCCATTGCCCAAGCACATCTGTCAGCAGCAGACACAGGAGCCTTTGCTGCCTCCATATCTGTGACACAGAGCTGAGCAGGAAATGGTTTGATCTGAGCACAAACAAGGCCTTGGAGTGACATACAGGGTTTCTCATGTAGATTCTCTCTTAATTCATAACTTATTTGGTTATTTACTTTGTCTCTTATTCTTCCAAGGATGTGAAGCAGAATCATCAACTAATACTTTCCCCCTACTTTCATATGGTATCACAGAGAAATATCTTAAAATTATAAGGGGGAAAAAATCCAAACAGAAATGCAGTCATTTATAGGTAAAGCACAATGACCTTGAAGTTATGCTACTTTGCATAAAGGGAGCTTAGGCAGGTATTAGGTTTAGAATATGCAGGTTTTTTTCCACCTGAAAATATATCTTTAGATCTTTTATCCTCTAGCTGTTTCTATACAAAATGTTTAGGATGTTTCATTTCTCTGTGTGTGTGCATGCATGTGTGTGGAGGGGGGAAGGGTGTTGTTGGTAAAGCAAGAGAAATATGAAATTCTAGGGAGATACGAGCAATTCAGTATAAGGATGCATTTGTTGATAAGATTATTTTTTATTATGTTTTTATTAAACATCAATAATACATGAAGTCCTGAAAAGAAAACCTTCTGGCTAAGTACATTTTCATTTTACACTAGAAAGAAGAAAAGCCTATCATAAGTGAGACTCCAAGCTTCACATGTAACAGGGGCCTCTGTAATTAGGACATACAAAGGTCTGTTCATATCTTGCTGTGGTTTATAATGGTGCCTTTAACTGCTCTACACTGATTATTAGAAAAATGACATTTGCAAATGAGTATGTGATGTCAAGCAGGAAACCCTTCCTAAGTGCCACAGAACTGGATCCCCAATGTACAGAATAGCATACAAGGAAAAGCACAGAGCAGAAGCTAAGGCCAAATTTTAATCACTTATTGGACCCATTTTCATGAAGAATTTCACATTAAAAATATTCATTTATTCCTAAGATGGTGAAAGTTGACAATGTAGGAGAAAAATACTCTGCAGATGTTCATTAAACTTGAATGTTGTTTAGCACACAACTACTCAACAAATGTTGGCAGTTACTGTTGCAGAGAGTTAAAAAAAATAATGAGAACTGATAATATATCACCAAATTTATTGATTAGGACACCAAACACTTCAGCAATGTGGATAGGAAAGAGGACTAGACCACAATCTAAGATTTAAAGAATCTATTGTAGGGGCACCTGGGTGGCTCAGTCAGTTAAGCATCTGACTTGGGCTAAGGTCATGATCTAGCAGTTTTGAGTTCAAGCCTTGCATCGGGCTCTGTGCTTATGGCTCAGAGCCTGGAGCTTGCTTCAGATTCTGTGTCTCTGTCTCTTTGCCCCTCCCATGCTCATGCTCTGTCTCTCTGTCTCTCTCAAAAATAGATTTTAAAAACGAAAAACAAACTAAAAAAGATAAAAACATTTATAAAATAAAAACACAGAATCAACTGGTAGCTACTGTAGACCATTTTTCCCCAAAAGCTTATTTTTGTAAGGAAGGAGAAAACAGGCAGTAGTCAAGTGCTAGCGAGAGGATCAAGAGACATTATTTTCTCTCAACCCTGAGAAACCATGCACATTTGAAGGCACAGTTGAGAGATTGCACAGAAAAAGTATGAGTGAGAGTAAATAACTGAGAGATCAAAATCATGGATAAACTAAAAAAAGGTAGAACTGGAGAGGACTAAAAGGACAGGTTTCAAGGATTCTAAGAGTTCTCCTTGGAAAGATGTGAAAGTGCTTTGACAAAGAAAAAGACAAGGAAAAAGAATAAGCTTATAAAATGCAATGTTTCATAACAGAGCTAATCGCCTTGGTGATACTTGGCCAAATCAAGAGATGGAGATTGGATATAATGATCAGGATATGGCAGGATTGTGGGGTCAAAATTAAGTACAAGTAGAGTAGGGAAGTCTACAGAGGACAGTAAAGCATAGTACCCAGCTTATGGTGATAAGAAAAAGGTGATGGTCGAGCACATGGCCACTATCAGGGATGTAGCAAGGGAGAGAATTTTGGAGTTCAGGTATCTAGAGAACATGAGTGGAGAATCTGAGGAAGGTGCTAAATGGCAATGTTCTTCTAGCACTGGGGCATCTAGAAGCAAATGACAAAGTTTTAGCAATGGGATGGTGATTTAGACAGAATTTTAGTAATTGAGGCTAGTAGGGAGGACAAATTATCACTAAGACAATGTCCATTATGGATCAAAAGAACAGAGCAGAAGGTCAATTAGTAAAACTAGCCATAAAGTCAGAGTGGGATGAACAGCCCATTTACCTTGGTGCACTGTTGCTTGAGCTACAGCCTATGATTTAAAGCAGAGGTTATTCAGGGCCTCATGTAGGGCTGTGCTGGGATCCCACCACCCTTCAAGAGCATAGAAGGGCAGACAGATGCAGTCAGAAGAAGCAGGACAGGAAGAGTTCAGAGCTGATGGCTTTCATCTGGTCAGAAAGGCCAGCAGGGATGTCAATGGAGAGGAAGGTGGGAGGCAGGCTTGAGACCAGAAAAGATCTGGAAGAGCTCTTATTGCTAGTGAGCACAAATGGTCTCCAAGACAGGCCTGAAAGGATGGCCAGGTACCAGAGACAGCCTAGGTAGCACTAGAGGCATGAATTCATGGTGAGCTAAATTCATCGTCTTTTCAGAGAATAAAAGCAAGCATTCATCCTCATAAAGTCTCCATTTACAATCTTTTTAAGGAACTTATAAGCTTCAGTGTAAACCCTTTAGTTAGCTTTGCATCTACTTTGATTCAATTTTTAAAAATGTTTCAGTCCTTAAATGGATCTTCTAACATTCTTGGTGTATTGCTTCATATCACTAAACAACAAAACGCAAACGGTTTAAATTTTCTTATTGTTGACAGTGCAATGGATCCTTCTTTCCTAATAGACAGGTTCTCAACTCAAATTATGGTTTGTCTGTTTTTTTCCTTTTCAAAATTGAATTCTGTTTGGAAGAAGGCAAGAGCACAATACCTGGAAATAAAAGATAAAGAATAATGTGCTGACATGGAAATAGAGTGGAAAGAAATCAGATGTTAAATAAGAGAAGAATGCTGAGTGTTCACAACCTCACAGTTTGAGAAACAGTTGGCTAGATCCGAATGTCGAAGGAATGGAATTAAATTATTTACAGGCTCTATGGCTCATCAGTTGTAGCAAGAAATCAGATTGGTTGGGTATGAACCCTTCAGAAAGTTATGCCAATTATTATAGAAGAACATGACCAGATGATCATTCCCTTTCCAGCAAGTGGAATTGTGCCCAGCCAGTTTGGTCCGCATGGAAATCAAGCCACGTAATTTGATCTTATTATTTCAGTTAATCAATGACAAAATCTAGTGACTGCTATGTCACTAATGGGCTAATATTTATTAAAAACAAAATCAAAGCCGACAGGAAAATAGCTAACTGAGTCATGTTGAATGTTATATACATCCAACCTACATCTTAATTTCCTTGTCATTAAATAAGTGAAGTGACGCTTTGTCAAAATACCAGTGAAATCCTTTAAAATCTTTTTGTAAAAAGCCTGTATAAAAATACCAAAAATTGTTGTTAGGAGAAACTCACAATTTTGACTTTCTTTTAAAGTTTTCAATAACAACACTTGTGCTTAGGTCAAAGTCTTCTTCTAGGGAATTGAAGGGCTAATGAATAACAATTTGCCTATTCGCAAAGAGGAATGTGCATTTGAAATTACTCCTAATTTCCTGTGTCAACCCAATTAACTAAATTTATTGTTTGAGAAATGACCCAAGGGAATATTAAGAATAAAGATGAGTATTAAATTGAATGTAAGCTATCATTCTGTGGTAAATGTGAGGTATTCCCTTTTAAGGGATTTCAACAGACAGATAATGGAAACCAAAGTATGTCACCAATGGCTTTTTATTCGCACTCACTAAATGCTCTAAAAATAGATATTTCCCATACTAAAAGTTTTAGTGATTTATATGTTTATATTAAAAATAACCCTGTTTTGTTTTTTTATTTAAAAAATGTTTCTTCATGTTTATTTTTGAGAGAGAGAGACAAACAGCAAGCAGGGGAGGGGCAGGAAGAGAGCAGTAGTTACAGAATCTGAAGCAGGCTCCAGGCTTTGAGCTGTCAGCACAGAGCCATATGTGGGCTCAAACTCATGAGCCATGAGATCACCACCTCAGCTGAAGTTGGACATTCAACCGACTGAACCACCCAGGTGCCCCCAAAACAAGCCTGTTTTAATACAGAAATGATACATACATTGTAGAAAGACTAAATATGTGAGTAGTAAACACTAACTGGAATGTAGTTCTGATAGTTTCAAATTGTTCTTCATATTGCTCTTCTCCCTGGCTTCTCTGAACGGCAGTTGTACTTTATATTTTCACACGATGTGAAGATTCTGTTGCATTACTTAAACTTCCCCATGGTTTCCCCTTACATATCAGGCTAAGGCTAAAGTACTTAAGTTTGGATTCTTCATGGTCTGTCCACAACCTATGCATCTAGCGTAAACTCATGTTATTGCCCTCCACAGAGACTTAGTTGTTCCCAGTACCCATTCTCCCTTCGGAATAGAACCTTGACTTCTGGCTGACACTACCCAGAGGTCTTCTCATCACAGCACCTAACCTGTATCCTAACTAATACAGATGCCTGATTTTTCAGACAGAAAAAGAAGTATACATAGAGCAAATGTCCTTGGGCTTTTAACCCAAACTTACCCATAGTATCCTTATTATGTTGTCCCAGGGCCAGATCATGGTTTATGTTTCTTTCCTAACAAAATTCAAGAAGCCCTCAGATGACTTATCACTATAAATTATAGAAAGCATTTCAAATTAAGTGAACCATGAGCACGAGGCAGCTGCAAATTAGTTCACTTTGAGCACATGCATGATGTGTGAAGTAACACAAAGAACAGACTAGCTAGCGCTTTGATCTCTAATCACTGGGGGCTGAAATCAGACCCATTAGAGACACAGAAGGACTGCAAGTCTTCAGACTAAGCTACCCACTGGTGTAGATCAGCGTTATTAAAAAGGAGAACTCAGTAGGTGCTACAGAGTCATCATGACAACTACAGATTCTTTCAGCCTCCCGTGGGCAAGGAGTTACCACTAACACAGCACTGCAGGATTACTCCCTAGCTTTATCTTCACATTTTAAAACTTATTTGTATATATACCTACATTTAAGCTAAACATTTAGAAAACTCTTTATAATTCTTAATCAATCTTATATTTATCAAGTCCAGACTTGAAAGACCTCCTTTAGGTACCATTAAGGAAATGTACCGGAGCTTCTATTTTCAACATTAGGATGGACTAGAGATCTTGAAAACCTGCCAAACACTGATATGCTGCATAAAATATTGTGTAAACATCCTTCACAAGTCTTAGATGAATTTGCAAGAAAGTAAGAAAAATCCTCTGAGGCAGGGATGTTAAGGAAGACCGTAAGATGAGAGGTGATAAAACCTTAAGGCCATGCAGCCCGCAGGAGGAGCAGAAGATGGCTGGACCTCCAGATTAATGGTCACACAGGGAACCAGGGCGAGGCCTTATATGTGTGCATGCTGGGGTCAAGTTGGAGGCTCACAGTACAGGGCAGAGACCCAAGAAGGACTATATCTTCCAGGAAAGAGTGAGGTGGAAAGGAAAAACCACAAATAAAACCTGTCCATAAGGACTCATCAGTCTTGGCTTTGGAGAAAGGCGCAGCGTATCTCCCCTGATGATCCATAGCCAAGGGCCAGCACTTGATAGAGATTGGGGCCTGATACCACACACTTTGTCCTCTACAACCTGAATTTAATGGTCATTACAAAGTGTACCAGAGTATGCTGTGTCTCTGTGTGCCTAGCAGAAGCAGAAGCATTCTTTCAGAATGCTTCCTCTATCCAAACTTCAGAGTACTCCCATATATAATATTCCAATAACTATAACACATAATGGAAAACAAAGTTCTAAAACATACCAGGTAATAGCACCATGACTAAGAATCACAAAACAAGGGGCGCCTGGGAGGCTCAGTAGGTTAAGCGTATGACTTCAGCTCAGGTCATGATTTTGCTGCTTGTGGGTTTGAGCCCTGTGTTGAGGTCTGTGCCTGGAGCCTGCTTCGAATTCTGTGTGTCTCTCTCTCTTTCTGCTCCTCCACTATTTGCACACCATGTATGTGTGTACATGTGTGTCTCTCTCTCAAAAATAAATAGGAAACATTAAAAATTAAAAAAAAAAAAACAACAAAACCCCATCAGAACTAGAAATTTTTAGGGGCACCTGGATAAATCTCGGTTGTTAAAGCCATTGAGGAGGTGCCTGGGTAGCTCAGTCAGTTAAGCACCTGACTTAGGCTCAGGTCATCAGCTCACAGTTCGAGGGTTCAAGTACCATGTGAGGCTCTGTGCTGACAGCTCAGACCCTGGAATCTGCTTCAGATTCTGTGTCTCCCCTCTCTCTGCCCCTCCCCCACTCACACTCTGTCTCTCTCCTCCCTCTCTGTCTCTCAAAAATAAACATTAAAAATGTTTTTAAAAGGACTAGATATTTTTAGACTTCACATATTTAAATTATTGGGCAAACACATAAAAGCAGCATATTTAATATGCTTGAGACATATAATAGAGAATTAAAACCATCAGGAGCAAGAGATTATTTTTTAAAATAGTCATATTTAAGAAAATCAAATAAAACTTTTCAAGATGAAATATAAAATCATTGAAATTATAACACTTGATGGATTATTATAGTGAATCAGACGTAGCTGAAAAGAAAAATCACAGACTAGATGACAGAGCCTAAACATATTCCCAAATATTTTTGGGGAGAGACAGAGAAAGTATGAAGAAGTTGAAACATGGTGGATAAATGCCTAAAATATATCCTACTGGGACAAAAGGAGAGAATAAAAAAAGGAAGATGAAGAGAAAGTATTTTAAATAAGTAAAAATTGGAATATTTTCCAGAATTGAAAACACATCTATCTTAAGATTGAATAAATCTAATGAATTCAAAAAGGGACAATTAGAAGAAACCCCATATCAAAACCTACCCAGGGAAACCCAAAGAGAAAATTAAAGATTGTAAAAGCAGCCAGCAAGACAAGATAGGCTGGCTAAAAGGGAGAAATCATTAATCTAATGGTTTTCCTTCTCAAGAGCAAAAATGGAAGGTGGAAGACAGGGGAATTAGTAGCAAGACAAAACACTTAAAACACTCAAAAAGGAGCATGAAAGAAAGACATTTTTAGAAAAATAAAAACTGATAACTTACCACCAAGAGATTCTCAGCCAAGAAAAATCTAAAGGATGGATTTTAAAAATCCAGTATTTCCCAGAAAGAAGGCTCAGATACAAGGACGGGTGAATCAAGAAAATGCTAAAAGATGAGAATAAATCTAAAAAAACTACTGAACAAAGCAAAAACAACTATGTTCAACTTGGAGAATAAAAATCATCAAAAGTAGCAAAGAACTATAAAGAACAAAATAGCATGAAACCTAAAAGGTAGTGTATGTTGTGTGTGGAATTAAACATTCATGGGAGCTGGAGCTATTCAGGAGAAGAGTAAATATATGCTAAATTAAGTCTTGTTATGGAAGCATGGTAAAATTTCAAGGGTTTTTACGAAGAATAAAATAGAGTGAGGAACATCCAAACCAGTAGAGGGGAAAATACACAAATGAAAATAAAAGTCTTTTAATTTTAAAAGAAGACAAGAAAGAAGAAAAGAGGGAAAAAATAAAAAGTAGGACAAAGAGAGAGCCCAAACTGTTGATAGAGATTAACCAAAATACATGTAAATAGACTGATTCCTCTCCTGTTAAAATACATACCTTATCTAATTGGATTAAAAAAAATGCAGGTAGATGCTGTTTATAAGAACCATAACTAAAAGCCACAGAAAACACAGAAAATTTGGAAAGGATAGAAAAAAATGTATCTTAAAAATGCTAATTGAAAGAAAGCTCATAAAGCTAATTTATAATACATAAATATAATTTAAGACAAAAGGCATTAATAGAAATAAAGAAGTTCACTACCTAATGATCAAACTTTCAGTTCACCAGAAATATGTAATTGTGCCCAGCTTGTAGACACTAATAATGTAACTGGAATTATATTATTCCATTAATAAAATAATTACATGATAACACTAGTAAAATAAAATTATAAAAAAATAACTTATTACTGAAAAAAATCAGTGGATTTATTTTCATAAGTAAGACTGGCATGTAAATGTCTTTTCTCAGATTGTCCGTATTTGCTTTGGTCATCAATGTTATTTAGCCTCATAAAATGAATTGTGAAATGTTCTCTCTGTTTCTGTGCCATAGTTGGAGTTATGTCCCTTGAATATTCATCTCTAAAACCATCTGTGCATGGCATCTTCTGGGAATTCAAATATATATATATTTGTTTAATGACTAATAGTTAGAAAGCTACTCACATGTTCTATTTTGTCATGGGTCAATTTTGATAAACATTTTTCTAGGAAGATATCTGTTTCTTCAAAGATTTCAAAACTTTTGGCATTAGAGCATTTTTTTTATCTCTTTGGTATCTGTAATTTTTCATTTTAAAGTGTTTCTTTGAAACTCCTGTCTTATTTTCTTGAAACTTTCAGAGAGTTGTCAATATTTTGGGTCTCTTCAATAACCAATTTTTAGCTTTGATGATCCTCTCATTTTTGTTTTCTACTTCTTTCTGCCTTTTTTTTCTTCTTTGACTCTCTTTGGGTTTATTCTACTGTTCTTTACCAACTTTTTAAGAGTGATGCTTAGCTCATTAATTTTTAGACTCTCTTCTTCTTTCCCAAGACAGCCTTTCAATCTAAAAATTCCCCACTACAAACCACTCACCAACATTTCCAAAATTTTGAGTTACAGTGTTTCTTTATTGTGCAATACTAAGTATTTTTGAATTTCCAATTTTTTTCCTTTTCTTTAAGCCATGAGTTATTAAAAACATATTTTTAAATTCCAAAATTACTTTTGTTTTGTTCCTCATGTGTGTGGATGAATGTAAAATTTAATTTTCATTTCATTTTTGTTTAATTGTAGTCAGAGATGGAATTTATGTGAAATCAATTCTCTGGAATTTACTCTAACTCACTATATGGCCAAAGTATTGTCATGGTTAATGTTTCATATCTGGGTAAATATTCCTTGTAATGTGAAAAGAACTAGGTTCAGGAATTTCTATATATTCATTAGATCAGTGTTTACCAAACCTCCTGTAAGATAAGAATCATCTAAGGCAAGTAATTTTTTCATTTTATTTTCTTTTTTAGTTTTGAGAGAGAATAGGGAAGACAGGCAGAGGGAGAGAGAGAGAGAGAGAGAGAGAGAGAGAGAGAGAGAGAGAATCCTAAACAGTCTCCACGTTCAACTCAGAGCCTGATGTGGGGCTCGATCCCACAACCCTGGGATCATGACCTGAGCCAAAATCAAGAGTCAAACGCTCAACTGACTGACACACCCAGGTACCCCTGAGGCAATTTTTTACAATACAGCTTTCTGAGTCTCTCTCTTGGAGATTTTCATTCACTGGGTCTGGTACTAAGCCATGAGGGAAATTTGAGAAATCCTGTGGGAAAGCAAAGCTGTTCTTCCCTTCAAATCTTCCTTATTTGTACTGATTTATCTCCATTTGATCTATCACTAATTGAGAGAGTTCTGTTCAAATATTCCACTACATTGGTGTATTTTCATTTTTTATTTTAATTTTGTCAATTTTAAATATATATGTTACACACACACACACACACACACACACTCCTTTGGTAGGTATATTAAATTCTCTCCAGCCCTCTTGTCTTAATTTTAATAAAATACAGAAGTGGAAATGGTAATTATTTTTAAAAATCTTAGGACAAATAAGTGGAAAATGCACATAAACAAAGCACCTGGTTTATAGTAACTGCTCAATAGGTCATAGCTATTAGTTTCTATAGGGTCAATTTCAACAGTAGAATTACCTACAGGTACATTTCATGCAGTTCATCTGTTTAACTAGAGACACAGTATGTTTTATCCTTGGACCAAACCGCTCATTAAAACTCTATGTGCATCGACTATATCACCTTCCCTCCCCATGAACATGTCAGGGAGAACTGTTTTCCTGAAATTGAAATAAGACATCAAGCTGTTGTCATTCCTCAGGACACACTACCACGCATGACTTTTCTGTTTGTTCTTGAGGGTGATGTTTATGACTTCCACAAGCGTGCCCAATACAATGGGTCATGACGGAATGTTGTAGTAGCTAACTTTTAGGCATAAGCTGTGATCCTCCTGAAAACGTTCTGTGCCTTGTTTTTGATCTTTATACATAATGAAAACAATTTAATTATCCCTGTTTACATTATTATATTGTCATTTCTAAAGTTCAGAACTCAGGTCATAGCTCTGTTATAGCAACTAAATAGAAATTTATAGCATGTTTAAGCATAAAAGTTCTCCCTTTTTCCTCTAGCCAATGTACGTCTCATGCTAATTTAGACTTTCCCTGTCTTATAGTCTCAATTTTTTATATTGCAAATTTATTGTGTGAATTTACAGTTAGCACTTAAAGTTTTCATAGGATAAGGTGGGACATAAGCACATACATAAGTAATAAACATATACCATATATAGTAGATGCACAAACATCTATATATGTATGAATTGAATTTCTAGACCAAATGGAGAAAATGCTGAATCTGAGACATTCAGGCCAGTATCAAAGACTCTGCTAGATATGACAAACCAAAGAGCTATTAAATAAAATAATTGTATTATTCAGGGAAATAGTAAAAAAGCACTTCTATTAATCCAACGATATACTGAACAGAGTTTTTAGAGCAAGATTAAAAAGTTGCAGGATTTATGGATTTTCTGCCTCTACAGATATTGCGTCCAGAGTCATAGGAAGATTATGTCACCCTTTGTATTAAAGACTGACTCACGGCTCAGTTTACATTAAATGCCATTTTAAAAAGAAGTGGCTTATTTTGAGAATGGTACCTTGTTTGCATAAATTGATCTGCTGGGAAAAAAGAAGGAAATCTTGTGTGCTTTGCTAGAATCTGCATTATTCTGGTCATTTCTCTAACTGTGTTCTTGGAGGATCATGCAGCCTGCTTGTTCCTCCTGTTCCAAGTCTCAGCTGCTCTTCTCTGAACCGTTGTGGTAGTGATTTTGTATGCCCAGCTGTTTAGAATGGTTTACTGGAAACGTTTGTAAAACAATTAAAAGTTTCTCTATGCTTCCTAACTTCCTATCTTCTTAACATTAAACCACCCTTGGTAATTTCCTTGTTTTTCTCACATTGACTGGATCTGAAGGGAACCCTTATTTATGCCATAGCAAACACAGCCTAACTGGTATTTTGGCTGACAGAACAGCTTTGTTTCCGTGCTTGCATAACCTCCTCTCCTGACAGCAGAACTTGGGGAGTTAGCCTCCTCAGCAAACTGCCTGTGCGGTGCCAGTGGAAGACACGGTTATCCTGTTATTACCAGAACACAGAATTGGCTGAGGGTTACTTCAGTTTTCATTTATTGACTTAAGGAAAAACAATGTTAAAACCTGAGTATGACTTCAGAGATCAATAGAGATCATTCTCTAGTCAGCTTGCAGAATAAAGGGCAATTCTCTCATCTGGTGGTGGTAGCTGTAGGGCACTATAAATTTTCTTGCAGGATCTTCATTGGGTCCACAAAGACTAAGAAGGGTAATGATGCATTTCAGTCTTGAGGGAGGCTACATAAACAGGGCTTAAGATTAAATTGTTTCCCAGCGAAACAAGAATTATTAGATCACTGCTTCAACCATTTTTACAAATACATGCATGCAATAAATAAAAGCATCAGGCAGTAGGCATTCCTCTCCAATTGGAAACACTGTGGTTTCCAATTTATGTTGAAAGGCTTCTTGATTTTAAAACAAACAAAAAAGAAGAAACCTAACAACTAGATGAAAACTGTGAAGCATCTTCTCTAATAACATAATGCTGTTTCAAATACTTTTGGGATTTTATTTATTTATTTGGGAGAGATATTTATGGGAAACAATATTCTGTTTTTAAAGTCCATTATTCAGTTACTGTTCATCTTGTATGTAACTCCCGTGTGGCACTGTCCAAACTCCTGTCTCAAGAACAAAAGAGAAGATATAACTCCCTTTTAAAAATGACAGTCTCCCTAATTCATTATTATGCCCTTAACAAGACACATCATTCCTCTATATTTTGAGCAGAAGATTATTAAAACAGAGTCAGTGGTCTTTGTAGCCCCCAATGAATTCCAGTCTTCAGTGGCATTTGAAGCCAGCTAGAACAATTTGGTAACAGTCCTCCCTGTAACAGTATGTGCTGGTGAAATGTAAGGGGGAAGAAGGAGAGGTAGCTTCTGGATCCTTCTAGAGGATACATGAGTCCAACTTACAGCCAGAGAGCAGAGCTGTGTGCTCATTTAGTCCCTCTGTTTTCCCATAACCTCACTGCGAGCTTGTTATCACATTTGTCATGTGATTGATGAGTGTCTGTCTTTATACCAGAGGAACTTAATAGGTTTCTATAGGAAGACAAATGATCTGGGAGATAGATTATATTAATTTAGGAGTCTGCAATGGGCCCTGTCCAGATTATCCCTGTGCAGTCTTGAGACTCAAATTCTCCAAAGACAGGGAAACTAATCCTTACCAGATGCTTACAAGGAAGAAAACGTCAAATTTATAAAGTAATGTGAACTTCTCATTAATAAAAATCATCTGTCAATGTATATTACTCATTATGAAAAGAATTACCCTGTCCACAATTTGCTTTCATTTTGCTTTTGATTAATTGTATTATGTATTGTCAACCAGGACTCCACAGGAAATACAATTAGCCTTATCAATGTTAATGATGACTGAAGATTGACAGGAAGCTAAACGTCTATGCGGAATTCAGGGGGGAAAATAACTCATCAACTCTAATAGTCTTATGATCTAATTTAAAGAAAATAACAATTGCTCAATTTCACTGAAATTTTTAACTTGAAAGAGCTAATTTATATAGAAACAAAACTGAGAAGTAAATAATAAATGAGTAAGAAATTTTCCATATATACATGAAGAAAAGTCAAAGAAATAAAATATTTGGCAGGTAAAGTGGAGAATTGAGACCAAACTGGTAATAATGCTTGCAGACTTATAATGATTCCATGCCTTGATGTAAAGTTAAATTCTAGGCTAATTTTATCTTGGTTACTCTCATTTCATGATCACTTTCTGGAATGGGCCCAAAGCTCTCCTTCTACTTATCCATTTAAATGCTCATTTCATATATTTTTATTATCTTCTGAATATAAAAAACTTTGCTAAATGTGTAGGTGATAGAAAAATATGGATGACATAGTTACCTGTTCTCAATGACTATATGTCTCAGTAGAAAGATAAAACAGACACAAATCACTTCTATTTAACGAAGTATGATAAAAACAAATACAAGAGAGCAGGGAAAACAAAAAGGTCCATTTCCAGCCAGTGCGATTAGGGAAGCCTTTTGAAGAGGGTTGTTTTCATTTGTCTCATGCTATTTTCCATCAGTATGTAAAAACTCATTACCTCTTATACGGATAAATTAAGTAATACCGAAAGTAAGGTAAATAGGTATGACAACACCAAATCTCAGATTTTCTCTACTTTTTCCAAGCAGCAAAAAGCAGTCTGTCCTCTTGGCTGATCTCTATTTCGTGAAGTCACTCTTCAGATCCCCTAGATATAGCCTAGTAAGCAGGTGTCACTGCTGGCACACTGGGTTAAGTTTGCTAAGATTTGAGACTTGGTTGTTTTAATGACTTCTTACTTCCTACTTAATGTTGTTTGGGAATTACTATAAAAGGGTGTTACTTAATAACTGCATTTATTATCATTCAGAGTTGTGTTGGAAGCCTAAATAAATAACCAAATCAGATTTTGCCCTGTGATGGTGTGAGAGGCAAAGGAGATTATTTAACCACTAAGAAGCTGGGTGAGGGCAGGACTTGATAGAACGAAGACTCCTAAAGGATGGTGACTCAGATTACATAACACGTATCTAGTGATTATAGTTATTTCTCTTAAAAGCATCTTTCTTACTCCTTTTTACAGGAAGAAATGGCAAGATAAATAATCCAGTAAAATAATCTTTCCAGAATAACAGTAACATGTTTTCTCTGGACCTTGTTCAGGTCCTCGCTGAATACTTATGTCAATAAACTGAGAAACAAAGACTTTTCTCCTGTATATACAAACACACATGCACACAAACACACAATATACCCAGAAATAAACCCACACATATACAGTCAATTAATCTTTCACAAGGGTGCCAAAAGGGAATGGGGAAAGGATAGTTTCTGTAATAAATGGTGTTGGGAAAACTGGATATCCACATCCAAAAGGATGAAATTCAACCCTTATTTTGCACCATTCACAAAAATTAGCTCAAAATAGATTAAACCTTATGTGTAAGATATAAAACAATAAAACCCTTAGAAGAAACCATAAGGAAAAACCTTCTTGACATTGGCCTTGGCAATGATATTTTGGACATAACACCAAAAGTACAGTCAGCAAAATTGAAAAATAAACATATTGAGTGAAAAGGCATCTGTACAGTAAAGGAAACAATAAAATGAAAAGACAACCTATGGAATGGGAGAAAATATTTTATATTTGCATGTATCTGATAAGAGGCTAACATCTAAAACATATAAGGAGCACAAATAGCTCAACAGCAAAAAAAAACAAGAACACAAAGAAAAAAATGGGCAAAGTACCTGAAGAGATATTTTTCCAAAGAAGATAAACAAATGGCCAACAGATATACAAAAAGGTACTCAACACCACTAATCATCAAGGAAATGCAAATCTAAATCACAATGAGATATCATCTCAAATCTGTTAAGATTACTATTAATAAAAAGATAACAAATGTTGTGAGGATGTGGAGAAAATGGACATGTTACATTTTCTTGGTAGGAATGTAAATTGGTATAGCCACTGTGGAAAACAGTATGGAAATGCCTCAAAAAATTAAAAGTAAGGCTACCATATTATCCAGAAATCCCACTTCTGGGCGTATATCAGAAGAAAATGAAATCACTCCTTCCATGTTCATTTTAGGGCTATTTACAATAGCCAAGACATGGGAACAACCTAAGTGTCTGAATAAAGAAAATGTAGTATGTGTACACAATGGAATATAATCCAGCCATAAGAAACAAAGAAATCCTACCATGTGTGACAACCTGGATGAACTTGGAGGGCATTATACTACGTGAAGTAAGCCAGACACAAAAAGACAATACTGCATGATCTCACTTATGTGTAGAATCTAAAAAAGTTGAAATCATAGAACCAGGGTTCAGGGTCAAAGAGGGAGAAATGGGTTAAAGAGTAAAATTTAGTTATAAGATAAATAATGAAAGCTCTAATGTGCAACTTGGTAACTGTAGTTAATAATATTATATTGTTAACTTGAAATTTGTTGAGAGTAGCTCTTAAATGTTCCCACCACACACACACACACACACACACACACACACACACACACACACACAAATGGTAACCATGTGAGGTGATAAATATGGTAATTAACTTGATTGTGGTAATCATTTCACGATGTTTATGCCCATTAAGTCATCATATAGTACACCTTTTTAAAAAGCACATTGTATGTTGTAATATATACAATTCTTATTTTCCAATCATACCTCAACAATGCTGAAAAAATGTTTACTATAATGATCTGAAAACCACTGCAAAAATGCCAGAAAGAGAAAATTATGACCAATTACCATAACTATTTGAGCCAGATATTTTTTTCCGTGGAAGAGTCATTACTCTTCTTTCTAAAGTTGCTCTTCCTTCTCTTTGAGGAAAATGAGAAACGTCTGATGTCTTGCTGATGAAGAGCTACTATGTATTGTGTGCCTACTTTAAACTAAGCATTTTGTATATTTCACTTAATCATTATGTCTATTCTGCAGTATGATCCTTGTTTTACCGGGAGGAAAGAAAGGCTCAGAGAACGAGTTTCTTGATCCAAGGTATCTGACTAGTAAACGCTGGAGGCAGGATTCACACCCAGGTTGATCTCACTTGATATTAGTACATTTTCCTCGAGACCACATGCCCCAGAAACCCTTCAGGGTAATGCCTACCTTTAAATACTTGGGAGTAAGATGTGATCATAGAAGAACACAAATTAAAGAATAAAAAAAAAATCAGTCTACAAACAGTGGAAATAAAACCAAGAGAATCACTTACTAGCATGCAATTATATTTTGATGCTTATTAATGTATCATACAGCATTTTTCATATTGCTGCTGAAAATGTTGAAGTTCAACATTTAGGGTTATATATGTATTCTGAGTCTTCATGCATGTATTCTGGAACCCTTGCAAGATCAGCCAAAAAGTTCAGATGTTTATGATGGCTCTGAGGAGTCTAGTAAGGCTAGTGTTCACTAGCAGGCTGTTTCAGCTGTCCTTGCCACTCTGCCCTGTTCTCACTGGCTTTCGACTTTCCTGCCTCCAGTTCCATTTTCTCTGTGACACATGCTTGATTTACATCAAATAACTTAGCCTTTTCCACTTTGTTTCTAATTTGTAAAAGAGGAAAAATCATCTTTAAAATTTCTGTTGCTAACATTAGATAAATTATAACTTAAAGTCCTTTTTTTCTTTTTTGTGAGACAAACATGTATGTATTAATTTTGGTTGAATAACCAGTTACTTTGAAAATTATTGCTGAAGTTCCAGTGATCACAGAACAAATATGAAGATTCTCAAATTGGCTATTTATCTAATATAACAAGGTGATTACTCAAGAATTTAAACTATCTAGGGGTGCCTGGATGGCTCAGTCAGTTAAGCATCTGACTTCGGCTCAGATCATGATCTCATGATTCATGAGTTTGAGCCCCACATTGGGCTCTGTGCTGCCAGCTCAGAGCCTGGAACCTGCTTCAGATTCTGGGTGTCCTTCCCTCTGCCCCCCTCCCCCCCACCTTGCTGGCACTCTGTCTCTCTGAAATTAACAAAAAAAATTTTTTAAGGAATTTAAACTGTTTATCATTTAAAAGCTGACTTCCAATAACTATTAAATACTGTGTCAAGTTTAGCTCACTTTTGGCAGCTCTTTCTGCCCATGAGTACTGTCTCCATTCTTTAGTAAAATTACTATTTTGCACCAAAGACTTCTCAAGAATTTGTTCTTGGCCAGCTCCAGACCCCCACCACTCCAAAACTGCATCATGGAGAGAGAGAAGGAGAGAGACAGAGAGACAGAGAGAGAAAGAATATCCCAATTAAGCTCCACACTCAGCTCAGAGCCTGACGAGGAGCGCTATCTCACAACCCTGGGATCATGACCAGAGCCAAAATCAAGAGTCAGATGCTCGGGGCGCCTAAGTGGCTCAGTCAGTTAAACCTCTGACTTTGGCTCAGGTCGTGATCCCACGGTCGTGGGTTTGGGCCCCGCATCAGGCTCTGTGCTGACAGCTGGCTCAGAGCCTGGAGCCTGTTTCAGTGTCTTCCTGTCTCTCTGCCCCTCCCCCTCTCATGCTCTATCTCTCTCTGTCTCAAAAATAAATAAAACATTAAAAAAAAAAAAAAAGAGTCAGATGCTCAACTGACTGAGCCACCCAGATGCCCTAAGCAAGGACAAATTTTTTGACCACTCGGATCGAAGTTTGGAAACAGAAGTTAAACAATTTTTATTTGACACTGCAAAGCTGTGCTGAATTAGTCTTTCTGTCCTCTGGGATTCTTTTGTAATTTTTTTTCTCATCTGTAAAAGCTGCAATGTTTTTATTTTCAAGAAATTTATATTAAAACTAGTTTATGGATATAAAATTCAAAAAAATTTAACTCACTTTTGTTAAGCCTGTAGATATTTAACTGAATACAAATATACTTGTTCAGGATTAAAAACAGTATGTGCTAAACTGCAATATTATTTCATCTAAATATAAAACTGGTGTAGTTAAGAAAAACAATATGAGAAACCTTTCATGTAAGGAGTGTGTTTTTCTTCCTTTTCTTTCTTTCTTTTCTTTTGTTGTTGTCGTTGTTGCTGTATTTTTGTTGTCCTCCTCAGAAACAAACTATTAATAACATCTTATACCTGCATGGTCTTTATGGTTTGCAGAACACTTGCATATGCAGTGGAATTACATCTTATGTGGGGGTTGTATTCTGAAGTCATTTTTATGAGGTGAAAATCCCATATGGATAAAATTACCCATGAAAGTCCCTCAGCCCATAAAGAAAAGTATGCTTGGTTTTATATATTTAAAATATACATACGTAGGTAATTTTTAGTGTAAAATATACAATACACAATGGTAAACAAAATTCATTTCTCAAAGTATTAATTACATAAAAAAGGGCACATAGTAATAATATATTTTAATTTTGTGGGAGAATGCACTTTATTTGCATAATAAACAAAACCACAGTGCCATTCCACTGCATGGATTTCACAGCATTCTTGGTGAGCTACAGACAATTGTATCCCTTTAGAGAGGAAAATAAGAGTTGGAGTAATTCTAAAACTTGCCTACGGGCGCCTGGGTGACTCAGTTAGTTGAGCATCCTACTCTTGACTTAGGCCCCGGTCATGATCTCATGGTTTGTGGGATCCAGCCTTGCACTGTCAGTGCAGAGCCTACTTGGGATTCTCCGTCTCCATTCCTCTCTCTGTCTGTCCCTCCCTCTTCACGTGCTTGCACTCTCTCACTCTCACACACACAATAAAGAAACTAAGAAATATATTTTAAAAAACTTACCTAAAGCCTCAAAGCTAGTAAGTGACAAAGCTACAATTCAAATCCTTAAAACTAGGGGTCCAGTTGTCTTTCTACTGCCTCATAATTGGCTCTGTGTTTATTTTACTTTCCTGCTGAAGTATATAAACTATTTTCAAACTCACAGATTTCTGCAGTTTTTTTTTCACTACATTTAATGTTCCCAGACAACATTCACTTCTTAAAATCATCAATTTTGCTGATTCCAAATTAGAAAAGGCCAGGGGTGGGGAGCAAAATGGTATTATGTTTGATATGAAAAATCAGTTCATTAGATTTAGTTGGACTTACCCACAAATTAGTATTCTAAATTTATTAGGCTACTTTCAATAAGTGAGACGTTTTTGGGAAGAAGTTTTATTGGTTCTGTCTCCACTTCTGAAGAGAAAGAAGGTAAATTAGATATTTAATTGAAAATAAGGAGGTGATTATTTCCCCTCATTGCCTCTGGCCCCAAATGAATTTTAAAATTTCCAAGAGAATTTGGATCAGCTAATATTAGTAATGGTGATTAACATGTTTGTTTGTTTTTTAATTTTTGAAAGAAAGAGAGAGCGAGTGCAAGTGGAGGAGGGAGGGGGACAAATAGAGACAGAGAGAGAGAGAAAATCCTAAGCAGGCTCCACCCTCAATGTGGAGCCAACGTGAGGCTCAGTCCTGTGACTCCAGGATCATGACCTGAGGCGAAATCAAGAACTGGATGCTCAACCAGCTGAGCCACCCAGGCACCCCAACATCTTGATTCTTGTCTGTTGCTACACGAAGGCTCATTTCAAGAGAAATTTTGTGTTTAAGCTCTATGCTGGCTGGATCTTGCACAAGGCTTGCTTTTCTGGTCATTAGCTCGCTTCCATTGCTATTTCTTTTGGAAATAACACCTGGTTTTATGCTTTGGGGATCCACATTGTACTTAAAGAAGTTCACAAAGACAACCAATTTTAGTCTGCCCAAAGACTAAGACAGACTTCAATTCTTATCCAGTTAATAGTCTGGATATACAACTAGATATAGTCACACACTAACCTCCTTAGCTGTATTTTCTATGTAGGAAATAACATAATAGCAGACTTGAACATGTAGAATAAATAACTAATGCAGCTATGAATGTATTAATGTAGAAGTTATAAGTACATCCATTAATTAACTGTATGTTGGAAATCAAGAATTGTGTTTATGGTTTTTCCTGTTCCAACAGCTTGCATATTTTCCAAAGCAGATAGAACACCTGCTAGAAGTAAGCCTTACCATCCTCTCAGCTTCTTCTCTTTTTAAATGTTATCTTTCTACACATGGAACCACTCATACAGTGTTAGACTTGATATTTGTCTCAAACTCATCACTTATTAGAAGAGAAGCTGGGGCCTCTCAGTGTCTTCCTCAGTAACAGTCAGAACTGTGACTAGAATGAAATCTATATGAATCAGTGATTCAGGAAGTCGTATTAACAATCTACCGCATGCTGGCACACTGTTCCTACAACAATCAGGTAGGAAGATAGTTTTATTGGAACTGCGAAATAATAAGCAAATGGTATAATTGAGAGTAGTGTGTGAGAGACTTCAGGTCTTGGTCAATGTGAGAGATGCAGGTGAGTCCCAGGAAGAGAATTCGCAAGACCTTCCAAGCTGCCAAGCTGAAATGAAGCAAAGATAGATGGCAAGCAAGGAGATCTGGGCCAAGATAAACCTTTATTTTCTCACCATGTATTGTCTTTGGAAGCAAAGATACATTTCCCCCAAAAAGTAGGCAATTAAGAGAAAAGTGTGCAATAAAGCACAGGAATTATGGACTATGTCCTCTGAGAGCTGGCATCATGGGCATGTGGCCTCAGCCCTAGAGGGGTCCCCGCATGCAATTTAATAACTCTGCAGTTGCCATCTCGGAAATCTTCAAAATCTTCAAAAAGTATTTCTCATTAGGAGATCCCAGTTTTTCACTTGTCGCTGAGCCAGGTAAACGATGTAGGCTTCTGTGTTCCCACTTTCCTTTGCAGAGTCTGTTCTGCGTACATCCTTTACAACTTTGATTCTTCACCCTCTCCCCATCTCTTTCCACATAGACTCCATAATCACAACCTGTTACTTGTATCTGAATGCATTCTTAATATAGATCTGGTTTGCATAACAAATTCTCCCTCTGAAATTCAACTTCCAGTTGAATTTGGAACAACAGCACAGCTTGCTCTTATACAACTTGCTTTTTCTATTTAATAATATTCTGAGGACTTTTTTTAAAAACATTTATTCGTTTTTAAGAGACAGAGAGACAGAGTGTGAGTGGGGGAGGGGCACGCGCGCGCACACACACACACACACACACACACACACACACACACACACAGAATCCAAAGCAGACTCCAGGCTCTGAGCTGTCAGCACAGAGCCTGATGCAGGGCTCAAACCCACAAACTGTGAGACCATGACCCAAGCCAAAGTTGGACGCTCAGGTGCCCCAAGGACATGTTGTTATATCGGTAAGTGTGTTCTTTTTGATAAAAGTAAAATCTATGTGTAGCCCGGATTATAGCCCCCTCGTTGGAAGCTCCCTGACCCCTAGAGATATGGTTCAACTTGGTTCAAACACCAATTCCACTGTCCTGCCAGAGAAATCCCATGGTTTTTACTAGTTCCTGTACTTAATTCTTTAGGATCCTCATCCACATATTATGTCTTTGTGCTGTATTAGTCCAGGATAGGGGTCTGGCTTCTTCATCAGTTCCACAAGATGTCCAGGAATGAATGTTCTGTGATTTGTGTGCGCATTTTACTGAATAGTGGAGGAGACTGGGATGGAGGGCAGGAGTTCATGACGGGTTATGGACAGTTGTCTACAACCCAGCTGATCTCCCTCTCTCTCATCTCCCTTTCTCTATAAAGTAATAAGTAAAACTATGCTTTTGTTTTACATAAAACTTCCATCAATATCACAAGACCCTGTTAAGGTCTTACATTTTGCCTGAAGCACTTTCTCAATTAAACATAATTCCCATCCTAAAACAAACATTGGTTAAAAACTTCTTACAATAGTTTAAATTGTTAGCAGTGGTTTTCCCACAAAGGTACAAATGCAGAGACTTTTTCCTGGTGATTTACATTTTATAGTTTTTGGAATTTTTATACAAAAGATAAAGTGGCATCACAATGACCTACGTTTTTCAAACTGCTCATGAATATGTATTCCAGATATCACTGTCTTATTCCAAGGCCCTTTGTTTCCTTTTGATTTTTTTTTCTAAAAATATTTTTTTATTATAAAAGAATCTCTTTTTTTCTGGGTCAGAGAAACATTAATATTTTTAATTTATTTTTGTTTTTATTATAGAAGTGTAGTTGGCGTACAATGTTATATTAGTTTTAGGTGTTACACATAATAATTTGACAATTTTATACATTACTCTGCTCACCACAATAAGTATAGTTACCATCTGTCATCATACAACATTATTACAATATTATTTGCTATATCCCCATGCTGTACTTTCCGTCTCTGTGAGTTATTTATTTTATAAACGTATTTATTTTCTCAGGAAAAATGTGAATGAATTTCTGCATTTTTCAATAATAGAAACTTGGTAAGAAAATATCTTAAAGTTTAAAACAATATTAGGAAACCCTTAACCCATCTGTTCCCATCATAACATGTATATTCATTAAATATATTTCATAAATATTATATTTTGAAGAGATGCCTTCATGAACTAATCACTTTTGTGTTAAGTTATTTACACCCCATTAATATATACTACCTAACTACCAATATGCATTTGCTAATGTATGGGTTTGATATCATTATGCAAAGAACTTCGCCAGCGTAGTTGTTTAGGAAGTCCGGCAGTCTGATGAGAGTCAGGAAAAATGATTTACATACTGTTCTACATTACTCAGTATTTCATGCATGGCCAGCCCTTTCCCTATCTTAATTGGAAACTAGCCAATTAGCCTATATATAATTAGTTGCATATCAAGCAGATGAACTATTGAATGAAAAGAGTATATAATGTAGAACCAATTAACGCTCAATCTGCTGGATTAAATAAGTTCATTACCAGCCCCCCCACAACTCCAAATAAAAAAGGAGAAATAAGATATGCTTTAAAATATTATTTTAAAATGCAGTAACCATATATCATATATAAATGTTAAAATACATCATTAGCCTAAAAAAATAAAATAAAATAAATTATAGGCCTAAAATAACAAAACTTAAAAAAAAGAGAAAGAAAGAGAAAATCTTTGTGAGCATTAGTTAATCAAAGATTTCATAGGCACTACACCAAAAGCACAATCCACAAAAGGAAAAGTTGAAAATTGGAATTTGTCAAAATTTAAATTTCTAATATTTAAAAGACATTAAGAGAATAAAAAGATAAGCTGTTGAGTCAGAGAAAATTTTTGCAAATTATGTAGTTGATAATGGACTACCATCCAGAGTATATAAAGAACTCTAAAATCCCAAAAATAAGGAATCAGAGTACCTAATTTTTAAATAATGGGCAAAAGATTCAAACCCTTTACCAACAACCCAAAAAAGTGTATAGAATTCAAACAAGCATATGAAAAAATTTTCAACATCACTAGTCATCAGGAAATGCAAACTAAAATCACAACAGATTACCTCTACACACCTTTAAGGATGCCTAAAATTAAAATGCATCACATATCTATGCCCCAAGCAAATCCCTTTAAGATCATTGTAACTAGTATACTGCAAGAAAGCTAAACATTTAGAATTTTTCTATTCATAGGAGACAAAAGCAAAATCTCTAACTCAGAGTCCTTCACCTGAGATCTAAAGCCTCCTACAGGATAACTGACTGGGTCTTGAGGAGCCTATAAACTTCTTTATTTTTTAAATGTTTTATTTATTTTCAAGAGAGACTGAACACAAGCCAGGGAGAGGCAACGAGAGGAGACAGAATCTGAAGCAACTCCAGGCTCTGAGCTGTCAGCACAGAGGCTGATGCAGGGCTTGAACTCAAGAACTGCAAGATCATGACCTGAGCTGAAGTCAATGCCTAACCAACTGAGCCACCAAGGTGCCCCAAGGAGCCTGTAAACTTCTTGAAGTCATCAATAAAATGGTTTTGGTTAAGTATTTCTTGGGGAAAGGAAACAAGGATGTTGTTAAATTTTCAATGAAGTCATTTAACAAGAACAGCACTAAGGATAAAAAAGATTAAGAATCTACCCTAACCGACAGCCATTAATTAGGCCAACTATGAAACAAATAGATCAGGAGAGGGTGTCAATAAAAATAAGGTACTTTGCAATTGAGACTCTTTTGAAAATTGAATTGATTGAAAATTATAAACCACCCAAGGAAGTCCCTTTCATCTGAGATAGCCAAAAGATTCATATATAAGAAGAATTCACAAATCATAAAATATAAATAAGATAGCATTCTGCATTCAAAATAAATATGTTCATTGGGGTGCTTGGGTGGCTCAGTTGGTTAAGCATCTGACTTCAGCTCAGCTCATGATCTCACAGCTCGTGGGTTTGAGCCCCACATCAGGCACTGTGCTGACACCTCAGAGCCTGGAACCTGCTTCAGATTCTGTGTCTCCTCTCTCTCCCCTCCCCTGCTTGTGCTCTGTTTCTCTGTCTCTCTCAAAAATAAATAAAACATTAAAAAAAATAAGTATGTCCAAATTTCTCAAAAATACAGAAGTGAAGAACATAAAGTTATCAAACAAGAGTGGGAATACATGAAAACAGACCAGCAGTAAATAATAAAAATGAAAACATGGTTATTAGAAGTAAAAAGGATCTTAATGCATGAAACAAAGAGTAAACTAGATGTAGAAAAATAAAAGTAGTCAGTAGAAAGACAACAGAAGGAAATACCCAAAATAAAATACAGGAGGAGAGGGAGATGAAAAATGTGAAAAAGACACCCCCACTCCCACATAAAGCAGGTTAACCACTTTGTAATTTATTACTGAAATTCCATAACTTACCTGCTATGTGTAGAGCTTTGGACTACATAATTGAGTAGGAGGAGCAAAAGAGAATAATAAAAATAAATACAACTGTGGTCTTCTGCAGCATGACTTGATCATCACTAACTTCTAAGAAGGAACAATTATTCTTTGTTTTGAATTTATTACCAATAAAAGAGAGGTATGACAGACCAGAGTCTAGAACTGTCTATCTTTGAGACCCTCCCAACATTTATATTCCGTGCTCTATCCCTATAATTGGCTGGTTGGTGTGAAAAATGCAAAGTAAATACTTCATTGAATAGAAGGGGCACCATTCCTGGTGTGAAAGAATATAATTTTTTAAAATAAACCCAGGGTGATTTTAGCAGTTAAAAAATGGAAATAAAAAGTGTGATGATAACCTCCTCTGGTTTAATTTGAAATCCACCAAAAAACTGGACATTTTTTACATGTGCAGACAATAGGAGATAATGGATTAAGCTGATTGTTGGTTGCCATTCAAAATGCATTTTAGTCTCTGCGGGATGACAAGGAGACTAGCATCCAGGAATGGATTGTTATCTGTTTACAAGTACATGGTCAAATACCTGACGCCTTTGAATCTAGAAGTGTTTTAGAATGCAGTTTGTCATTATTAGAAAGGGAAAATGGGCATATACCAGATACCTTCTTCCAGATCTGGGGTAGCACCCTCAAATTAAACACATTCATTTTCTGCTAAGAAATGTATAAATAATTCACACTTAGTGGGAAAAATAAAGACTCTAAATAGCTTCGTGTCTATTCAGGTCTGATTTTGCTGCCAAGAGAGCTCAGATTGGATATTGCCACCAAATTAGTTTTAAAAACTTCCAGTTTTCAAAATTGTTGCTAAAGAATTGTGAACCCTTATTACCTTCAAGGAACTGGAGTTGGGGGTGAAGAGAGTTCATATATTTTTCAGTTTAAGCTAAATTAGTCACTGACCTTCCTGACACAGAATCTCAGTTTCTTTCTTATCCTAAAATAGGCCATAGTTCAATATGGCCTTAGTGGAAGAAAGTCAACCAATAGTTTAATGATGCTATTTTTTGTATACTTTATTATTATTGTTATTAAAGCCATCGATTATATACTAGTTCTTTTCTTATTAGTTTCTAATGAATAAAATAAAACAAAATTCAATGTTAGTTGGTATCAACCTGCCTTTTCCACTAGGCTACAGATTCAGTTGTCCACAGTATTAGATGTGTGCTGTTCTGACCACTTACTTCTCATGTTGGTTTTCCTTTACTAGACAAGGGGGAGGTTTGTAAGGTAGTGTTAGTACTCCAGCCAGACTATCCTCAACTGAGTCCTACCTGGAGTTGGAGGATTGCCCATAGCCCAAGCTTTTCTCTCCAAGAAGAGCACAAATTTAGTGAATCCTTCTCACTGGGTAAGTTTAGAGAAATCTCTTTGTGGTGCTCTCTTAAGACCTAAATAAACTTTAACTGCCTTGCATTGTGCAGTCCTTAAATTCTAAAACCCTTGTAGCATAGAACGTGCACCTCTGCCAGCCAGGGAAGTGTGCTGAAAGAAGAGAAAGACCTTTAGGTGCTTGACAGTTTGTGACAAATTACAGTGGGTTACACATAATAACACAAGCGTATTTTTATTGTGAACTTTTCTCATTGTATTATCTTTATATATACTTTTGCTATGCTGGTTGAAGGTCTTAGCATAAAAGGATTATGAAGTCAGTTCAGAACTGATTCTTCCCTAAAATGAATTGTTAATGTTTTAAATACCAGACACATTTAAAAGGGTTTTCCTCACATTTAAATTTTTCTTGATAAAACATGTATAAATTTACTTAGTGTCTTTTTTGTATTAACTCTTATGGGAAATGAGACAGAGAAGAAAAAACATTGTTACATCTCTCAGGGGAAGTTCAATCTAGAGGGCAAAGGACATATAAGTGATTATAATGTTTCTAGTTACAGGCTAGAATGATAGGGCTAGGAGCATGGAATTTGTTCCTAAGGTACAGAAAGGAAGGAATGGCATTAGGGGAAGTGGGAAGAATGTAGGCAAAGCACAGAGGCATGACAGTACAGTAGGACATCCGGTGTGGCTGGAACATGGAGGCTGGAAGGCTACAGATGAGCTTGAAGCTGGAGATGAAGAATAAATGACTCAACTAGACAGGTACACAGTGTAACCCTAAGCAGTCCACAGGAGTGCTGTTAGAAACTAGCTATTTCAATGTGACTGTCTTTCAGATTTATAAATGAGCTAAAAACTGATTAATATGCTGTGGGTTGAGGGGTACCTGGGTGGCTCAGGCAGTTAAGAATCTGACTCTTGACTTCGGCTCAGGTCCTGACCTCACTGTTTGTAGAATCACACCCCACATCGGGCTCTGTGTTGACAGCATGGAGCCTGCTTGGGATTCTCTCTCCCTCTCTCTCTGCCCCTCCCTGGCTAGCTTCCTCTCTCTTTCTCTTAAAATAAATAAACATTTTGTTTAATTGCTTTGGGTTGAGCCAGGCATCTCTAGTGATCTTCATAAACAAATAAGCACATGGTTGATCAATTCTGGGAAGTAAGAAGAACGTACAGCATATGACTATAGCACTGTGATTATGGATTGTAACATCCTGAGCCAGGCTTCTTGAGTTCAAACACTGGCCCCCCGATGTATTTACTGTGGGACCAAAGATATTTATTTAACTTTTTTTTGTATATCAGTGGATTCATCTGTAAAATGAGAATAGCAAATTTGTCTTCCTCAGAGTTAAAACATGTAAAGTACAGAGAATTGTGGTTGGTACATAGTAAGTGTAAGAGGAGGAGAAAAGTGGGAGCAAAGAAAAGGGAAGGGAAAAATCCAATGACTTATTTAAGAAAAAAAAATTGGTGGTCGTTGGGGTGGGGGGTGCCCAGGTGGCTCAGTTAGTTAAGCTCCCAACTCTTGATCTCATCTCAGGTCTTAAACGTGGAGTCATGAGTTCAAGCCCTGTATTGGGATTCACAATGCATATAAAGCTTATTTTAAAAATAAATAAATTTTTAAAATTTAAAAAGAAAAAGAAAAAAATTAAATATTTTCTGTGATTGATTAGATAGGTAGGTCTAAAGGAATCTCTTATTCTTTTCCCAGGTGATACCTAAGATATGACTGTGCTGTAGCAATAGCACCCAGACTAGACTCCCCATGAGCTGTGCAACCAACCAGCCTAAGCCAGTCAATCTAAAGCACCACGGGCAACTCAGGGTGACTTGCTCCAGTCTCCTGATGCAACTGCACTTCCTGTGTTTGCACTGGGTCAGCATTTCTGTGAGTCTGCCCCTTTCCCACTGGTGTTCCTATTCTTGGAAGATTTAAAAGTTTGTAAAAAAAATTACAGGAAAAGAAAGAAACGAACTATGCAGGTAGTGGTTGTGTTTTGTTTTGTCCTGTTTTGTTCTGCTCTGTTCTGTTTTAGAGCTAGAAAGCCCAGGAATGGAGTGGCCTCATTTTAAACAGGGAGGTGCTGGGGTGGGAAGACTTTGCTGCTTCTGCCCCACGTGGTGGTGAGGAGATTTGGAAATGTCTTTCCTGAATGTTTTTGCTCATATTTATGTCAGTGTTTTATTGAGTCAAACGGAAAGTTAAGCTCTTATTAACTTGGGACAAGCCATTGTTCTATAATCTTTGATGTTTTTGACTCACATAATGAAAAGGAAGTGGAAACAGCATATTAAAATGAAAATATGATTTCATTGTTTTTGGCTTCAGTGATCTTTAACTGCTTCACTTCTGGAGTTGGTACAGCACTATTGAATGAATAGGATATTCAGCGTCAGAAATCAGGGTTTGATTCCAGGAGCTACTAATTATTAATCTGGCCTTGCACAGGCTACTAAACTTCTTAATTAATAGGTGTAATGATATCTACCTCTTAGGATTTTGTGAGGATTAATCAGTTAATTAGAGGAAATAATGAATATGAAATCCATATAGCATAACAGAGATCCAGTGAACACAGTCTCCACCCATGCCTGCTCTTTCCTAAGAGGCTAACTTTTAATGAGGACACCACTTAATTTTAACAGGAATACAATCATTTCTTTCTTAATCATTTCCTCCTAAATCAAAAGCTGACACCGAGCTCATTTTCCCTCTCTAGATCTGCTTCCTAATTTGTATAGTGAGGTGGTTGGATTATATTTCACCTCCAGTGTCCTTCAATATCTGGGCTTCTGTGGCTTCTTCCTAGCTTTCTGTTGCATGGAAAAATCCAGTTTAGCCCAGCCATCAAATCCTCCCCTTTGCTGAAAGAGAGAGGAAATTGAAATGCTTGTGGGTAAGTAGAAGAAAAATGTCTCATAATTTCTCATCTAAAGAAGCATATTTTTCCATTTTTGTTAGCTGTGAAGAACTAACAGTCATACATTTTAAAAATTATTATTATTATTATTATTATTATTATTATTATTGTTGTTGTTGTTGCTATTGTTTTGCCACCCTTACTATTCTGCTTACTTTCTCTCCCTCAATCAGATAAGAGAAGTAAATATTTCATAGCAGGATAAACATATAGCTAGGTCCTTCAGAAATTAGACATGTGTATATACATCCCTACTAATTATACTGATCATAGTTTATTTTCCATCACACCTCTCTTCGGCCCTGTATCCTCAGTCACTTTCTGACCAGAGTGGTACTATTGATGGCTCATGTCATGCCTGTGGTCAGAAATTCTGGCTGCTGTTGCTACCACCATCATAGGTTTAGGAACCCCTGGGAAGGAGGCAGTAGAAAAAGCGCTCTGTCATCTTCCCCTCTCTCCATCCCCATGGACAGTTCTGAAATGCAGTTCCTTTGCATAGTCTCTCTATGTGCCCTATAAAAATTGGGAAACCAGGGGTGCCTGGGTGGCTCTGTTGGCAAAGCATTCAACTCTTGATTTTGGCTCAGGTCATGATCTTATGGTTCATGAGTTTGAGCCCTGCATTGGGCTCTGAGCTGACAATGGTTGAGTTGTTTTGTCTACATGATTATTTAGTGCTTCTTCTGTGATAGATGTATTCTAGTGGGTGTTGCATGTAATACAAAAATCTTCATATGTTGTGCTTACTCCTTACAATCTTTCTCCTTCAGGACCCTTTATCTGCTGGCCAAGATGTTTTCCATTGCCTATGTATTTGGATATGTTATAGCCTTAGGAGGGTTCTCTTTGCTCATAAATTCAGTTAACCAGGTGCACCAACAAAAGTGCTGCACACTGAACACACTCAAGTTAGACTATAAAATGGTTCCATTCACTTTTGAGTTATACCTACATACCAAGCTATACCATCTATAACCAAGCCTGAGGATTTTCCTCTATCAGCTGGGCATGAGATTTCCCTCTGCTGTTATAAGAGTGAACTCAACAAGAGGCCCTAGAACAGCAGAGACAGATGACATGAGGGGTCTATGCCACCTGTTATGCAGCTTGCTTGTAGACACTGGTCTTGCTTGGGCTCAGTTTGGAGCTGGAACCCCCTGAACCTATGGCTTAGTGTATTTGACAGAGCCCTGCTCATGATGGTAGTTATGGCCACATAGTCACTTAATGTCCCGTTAGTCAGGTAGTCCATCTTTCCCTAGTAGTATGATAGAAGCTGCATGGCAGTTTCTCTGCACATGGATGACCTTAGCAGTCTGTATTATCATTCCCACTGAGGCTGCCATAAACTCCATATGGTGACTTTCCCACCACTGATGCCTTTAATATTATAGGGTTAGCTAATTTGTGTGGCCCAGCTATTGTTGGGCCTATACCAGCTGAAGAGCTCTTTCCTACTCTAGGACCCACTTAGAGCTGAGACCCTCTTGTGTTACCTGGTATTCAGGTCAGAGAAGAATTCCCAACTGTGCGATATGCTACTTCAGAATCTGAGGAGGTCTATTAGACATAACAATTCTTTTTTTTTTTGTAGTGAGAGATAAAAGATAAAATAATTTTATTTTTATTTGGAGATTTCTTAGATTTTGGACACCCAAAATACCATTGATGTGATAGGCCCTTGAGGCTTTGTAAGGGTTATTTCCCACCTGCTAGGGCACTTGTGTCTTACCAAAGCCTCCAAAATATTTACCACTTCTCACTTTTATGGTCCAGTTGGCATGATATCCTCATTATAATGACAGTATAATGTTCTGCAGGATGTTCAGATCACCCAGATCTCTTTGGACAATCCTATGACAGAGGGCAGAAGAGTTAACATTGGCCTACTGCAAAAGGTTAATGTGTAATTTTACAAGTTGGGCTCCTGGGGAAGCAAACTAAGACAGAAATTAACATGCAAGAAATTTATTAGGGAGTGATCTTGGGAAAGGATGGAAATAGGCAAAGGGAAAAGCTGGGCTGTGATGAGTCCCAACAAAGGAGCCATCTGATTCCATGGGAGAACTCTGGAACTGAGATGAGCCTTCAAAATTGTCTCAGATTGAGACAAGATGGCCAGACCTTTATGCTGCTGCATTGATCAGTCACTGGGAAGAGGGTGTTGGTAGGACGAAGTGTCTCTCTTCAACTGAGGCAATTCCTGAAAAGGGCTGACCACAAAGGGCTGTCCCCTGGCAGCAGTTCCAGCAGCCCGGGGAACAGTCCTGTCATTCCTGAAATGAGATCTAGGTGCTATATCCCAGAATCCACTAAACTCTTCTTCCTTTCTTCCCTCATATCCTTTTTTCTGTTACTCTTAATTTCCTGGGATACATTGATAATGAAGTATTAGCATGTAAGCTTTTGCCTCGGGCTCTGTTTAGAAAACAGAGCTGGGACTAAAAGACCAGAAAGCTACATATGTTTGTTTTGGCTTCTACTTCATAGCCCTGAGTGGACCTGATCCAAAATGGAACTCTCTACTGTAAAATGAATGTGTAGAATGAATACCACACACACACACACACACACAAACTTAGAATAAGATTGATTAAGAGGAAGGCCACTTGATTTTTAGTGGAACTCAACTTTTCATTTATGCATATTAGGAATGTAGTTTGGTCTCTCGGATTTAGTGTTTCTAATTTTATATAGTGGACATGATAATGTCTGATATTCCTAGCCCCAAAATGATGTCAAAAGTCTGAAAGAATATAATGTATGTCAGAGCACTGCAGATATCACAAGATCTCTGGTAACAAATTCTCATCCTTCTCTATCATATTCTCTAGAAAATGTACTGAACAATGCAGCAGTGATGCTGTCCTGCAAGAATCGTTGCTAGAGACATATCATACATAGTCCCTTACAATGTAGTGATAATAGAACACTAGGAAACTACCAGTTCAACTGTCTCTCCTGTCTCTGCCAAATTTCCTGATGCTTCACTACTGGAGAGTGAGGTTCTTCTGCCTCAAAGATTTTTCAATCTTTCCGTGAAAGCAAAAGAGTCATAGTATTACCCAACTCCAGGCACCATCTCTAAATGGTGCCTCCTGGGGTTATGCTAAGTCACGGCCTTGTTGATAAGTAACTGAGGGCAAGAGAGGCACCTTCTCTGTGGGAAAAAGGAGAAGACTGAAAGGGGAGACATTGAGAGTCAGGGGGAAATGTGAAGTCAGGGGGAAAAGGCTTCTCATATTCCTTGATTCCAATAAAGGCTAGCCCTTGTTAAATCTATAGTCTAGGTCTCAACCGAGGGCCACAAGAGTAATACCACATATCATAGGATAGCTAACACCAAAGCTGTATCATTCTTGCCTGTGATCCCTTGCTATTCTACTTTGCCTTCCATCTCCTTCTCTCTGAAATCATCAATGGCTTCCCTCAATGGGATTTATACAAGTTTCTCTTTTGACCAATGTATGAGATGGTGATGTTCATGGTTATTAAAATAAAAATTTTAGTCCCTTAACTTAAGCCTTACAATTAAAAAGGCTTTCATTCTAAGAATGGGAAATTAGAACATGACCCACTCTTACTTAATTAGCCCCCTTTTTTCTGCCAAGATTTAATTCTGCAAGTCTTTTGAAATGCAACATGTTAGAAATGAAATAACACAGAAATCTCAAGCACTCTCAGGGGAGGGGTGGGTAAAAGTCTTTTTTGAAAAGCAGAAAGTAATGAGAAAATAATTAAAGGAAACATCTCTGACATATTAAAACTAAAATAAACCATATGCTGTGGCAGAAAATTATTTCCTGTAGCCCTAGATGATGAAGACTGAGTGGGGAGTTCATGCTCTTCTCCCTTTTTGAATACTATGCTTGACTAGCCCCTCTTGGAATAATGGGACCTGAGTCCCTCTACCCCCAGGGCTTTGAGTGACTGTCCTGTCCCTCAGTATCTGCCACTGAGCCTGCAAGAACTAGCAGCAATTACTGGAATGTTGGGCAATGACCTACTTTCCAGTTTTGTGAACCAGTAAAACTAATTTAGTGCTCTCTTTTCCAAAGCACAGACTTCATTGATTTTTCAACAGATCAATGCCAGCCACCCTAGACCAAGGCAGCATTAAACAATCCCTAAGCAATTCTGCTGTAGTGAACTGAATTGCATAGACAACTAAATATGTGCATCTACAGTGTATTCTTTATTGGATATATGCATTCACTCTGAAATAAAATATTTGTAGGTAAGTAAAAGTTATAATGGGCAATTTCTGATACATCAATTGAAAGGAAATGGCAAGATGTCAAGAAGACATACTGGGTCTTGTCAGCACTAGCCTAATAGTTGTCTGCAAATTTGACTTAATTTGAAGAACACCCAAATATTAATTCTGTGAAAAATAGAGAATCATAAAGTGTCATAGATGGAAGGTCCATAGAAATGATCTACTTTGGTGATCTTCAACTGGTGGGTAGGCTGTAGGGCTGGAGGTGGGCAGAATTACAGGGAAGCTTTTTCAAAATATGTACACAGATTATGTAGAACCTCATGACTCAAGCTGGGAGTATGTTAAAGATGGGGTGTATTGTGAGATGCTTTTACATATATTTTAAAATTATGATAAATGACTCCTTACTTCCCTAGAGAACCCACTGTTTTACAGAAAGAAAAATTGAGTCCTAGATAAGTATGCTTTAGCAAAACCACATAGCTAAAAATTGTACATCCCATATATTCTGATTCCAAAGTCAGAACACTGTAAATTTACTTCATTCTTATTAGAATATGATCAATCTGTTGTTAAATTTAGAAATGGCATGCTATAATCTTTTGTAATCCTTCCCCTTAGGGCCTAGCTAAATGTGTTACATATGGTATGAATTGGCTATCTATTACTTTGAAAACACAGATTATAAAGTTTCTTTAATTTTTAAGATTTTATATTATCCATAAATCACCAATGGCTTCCCTTAGTGAGATTGATACAAGTATCACTTTTGACCAGTTGTGAGAGGGTTATATATGTGTGAGTGGGTTTCATAAAAAGAGCATACAGTTGGGCTTTTTTTGTTAATGCAATCTGACAGCCTTGACCTTGTAACTGGTATGGTTAGACTATTTAAATTACATGTAACAGTCAATATGGTTGAGCTCAGGCATTCTATTTGAACTATTCTTTTTTCTCTCTTTCTGCCTTTTTTTGGGGGGGGGGGGGACAAGGAGATTAATTAGTTTCTGTATAATTTTATTTTTCTCCATCATTTCATTACTTGTATCTCTTTGCTGTTGTTATTGCTTTTTAGTGATTACACTAGGGTTTATTTTTACTTTAGGCAGTCTATTATCTTTTAAAGCAAAACACTTATTTAGAAAAAAAGTGTTTTATATTTACCCATATATTTTTAATTTCTAGTGTTTTTCATTTCTTTATGTAGATACAAGTTTCCATCTGGCATCATTTTTCTTCTACCTGAAGGACTTCCTTTAATATTTCTATAGTGAAGGCAGTGGTGTGCTGGAGCCTCCTCACATAAGGCTTGCAATAACAAATTCTGTGCATCTCTTCTTTACTCTATATTCAGAGATGACTGGCTGATGGCTTCAAAATGGCCATTATAGGATTATATACAACATGGAAATCAGAATATTCAACAACTCTTGGCTTGTTTTACTGGAAAGCTATTTGTTAAAAATATGCCATCAGACAACCTTGAGCAGACCTGATTGGCAGCATATTAGAGCTCTGTCAGCTCTAACATGTCTGAAAATGTCTTTATTTCATCTTAATTGTCCAAAGCGTATGAGAGCCATAAGGAAATAATATCACTCTACCTCATATTCAAGTTACTGAAAACTAACAATGAAAGAAAATCTTAAGAGTCCACAAAGGAAAAAATAAAAAAGACAATATGTAAAAAGGAGCAAATATGAGAATGACAGCAGACTTCTCATCTGAAGCATTGCAAGTCAGGAGAAAATGAAGTGACATCTTTAAATTATTGAGAAAAGTAAAGTATCAATCTAGAATTCTATACCTAGCAAAAATTTCTTTCAAAAAGTGAAATAAAGACTTTTCAGATAACAGGAGCTAAGAAAGCATTGCTAGTTTCTAAGGAGAATTCATAAATATCCTGGTGAGTTTGGAAAATTTAGGGGCAAAGTCATCCAGAAGTCTACTTGTATGAGGGACTGAGAAATCTTTCGGTAGAAAAGGCATCTTAAGAAACACAGGAAGCAGACTGACCCAGAAATAAGGTTCAGTGATAATGGGTGCAGGAACAGTACTATTTTAAGTACAATGTACAGTCACTTGGATTTTGCACATGGCCAGGTGTCCATGGGATTCAGATCTGAAGCCAGTAAGGAAGACACAAACCTGGCTGTTATTAAAAACTGAAAGATATGTTTTCATCAAAGTTCTATGAGACTTTTGGGAGTAATGAAGACCATGGTGACACTCTTTAATACACTATAGCTTCAGAAATGTTGAGAAATATTATGTCCAGATTTACCTCCATGTGATCATGATCTAGATTTATTTATGAGCATGGACGAGATTTATCTGGAAGTCCTACCATATTTTAAAGGCATCTTTGCCAGGGGCTGAAATCCCACATTAGCTATAGGGAAAGGGCAAGTAAAAACAATTTTTTAAATAAATGTTTATTCATTTTTGAGAAAGAGAGCATGAGTGGGGAAGGGGCAGAGAGAGGAGAATGGAGGATCTGAAGTGGGCTCTGCACCAACAGCAGCAAGTCTGACGTGGGGCTGGAACCATAAACCGTGAGATCATGAGCTGAGCTAAAGGCAGATGCTCAACCAACTGAGCCACCCAAGTGCTCCACAAATAAAAACATTTTACTTTTTATAAACCTTTGTCATGAATGTAACCAGTATCTTTTTACTTCTCTTTCTATTATTTGAAGTATTTCCCTGATTGTGTCCCATATCCCTATGGTAGAACTCTTTCCCAGCCTTTATTGAAGCTAGGCTAAAAGCAGTCCGATGTATTACCTGAGATTTCTATATAGAAAGAAATCAACATGAGAAGCAAGTACCAAAGGGACTCCACTAGAAAAGATAGCCAAATTGCAGAGAAGCAGTGACAGAAGTCCTAGGATCAAATACCAAGCATCAGTGAGGCAAGCTGTGTGTCTGCACTGAGTAGCAAAAGCAGTAGGGTCTCTGCTGAATTAACCTCAGTATATGGTTCGGTTTGGGCATTATTCTTGGTTCAATTCTGGCCATTCTCTGACCTCCCAGAGAGTTTAGGAGCTGCCTAATATCCTTTATTACATTCTTTTCCTGTGTAAACTGGCATGATAGGGTTCTGTTGTTTTCACCTAAAAACTCCAGCTATACATTCTCTATTGTATCCTGGTTTTCATAGTCACAATCCCAAATGTACCTTCCCAAACATTCTAGCACTCTCTCTTCCTCAAAGTGCTGAATTCTCAGAACTCTGACTCTCTAGACTCACTTGTAGTCGTATATAAAATGCTTTTTCCTAGTGTATTTCTGACACAGCTTTAAAGAGCCTTGTAAATCCCACATGACCTTATCTTGGCAAGGACTGAATATCTTTCAAGGAGCAGCAGAGGAATGTTGAATAAAAGGCACATTCTTAAAAATTGGATCGTACAGTTTCCTCTTCTTAACAGGAAGAAGAACTCTGGTAGTAATTTTATCATTCTCTGTACACTCAGGATGCACAGTCCAAACCCTCATGCTCCAATATGAAGACTGCCAAAAGTACCTGGAAGAACATTGAATGCTTTGGTCATCTACACAGCCACTGTCATTCTACAAAGTACACTTCACAAAAAGAAGAGAATAATTTATAAATAAATCAACTTGAAGTTCTCACTGCCTGAACAAGAAGTGTCTGATACCACTTAAATAACTTCTCCATTTTTAGAAATGAAACAAAATATCTTGAACATGGAGGTTTTCCCCAGAATGTTTAAACTACATTTGTAATTGATCATGAGTTAATATATGTAGTTGGCACAATAACTGAAATGAACATAATTTCAGCCTTTAACGGACTTTATCTCCTAGTGCCCCCATGATGGTCTTCCTGCGTTCCTTTTCCTTTCCAGGGGCTCCCTTGCTCCACACACATACCCTCCCTTCCCAACACTCAGAGCACCTTCTGTGCATCACTACCTTCGTCCTACATCAGGAGAGGAGCAAATTTGATTGATAATGCCTAATGACTAACACTCTGATGGGTGTTTGCATTTCAGCTTAGGCCTAAGGATGGATTGATATGAGAGTCTGCTTCTGGCTTTGTTGTCACATCTAGATGTATGTCCCTTGTGAAGCTGCCAACATCATTCAGAGCCAGTATCTAAGGCAGTAATACAGATCGGCCCTGCCTGAATTTACCTCAGGGCTGCGTGTACATTTACGGGTATTCCTCAGCAGATAAAAGTTGATAGTTGGTCTCTGAGGCCTTCTTGCTAAGCAATATGTTCAAGAAGTAGCAAAGATTTAAAAAATAAAATATAAAAACAAGTCCGAGAAGTCATTATAATGCCTATGTGACATGCCATTCTTACACACAGCCAGGATGTACCATCACTGTGATGCTATATGTCTCCTGTAGGAACTGAACATACTACAAAGAGCATCTGCCCTCCTAAGTGGTCCGATAGCTATCATTGTTGAGATCAGAGGAATACTTAGTGGTCAAGACGGCTCACCAAACAGCTTCAGGAGCACAGCCCTTTTATCTGTCCTGACTGTAAAGGAGTCTAACAGCTATTTTTATTTGTTGTATTGCCTGATAATTTGCAAACACTTTTATATGCAGCAGCTTTGGGAAGATAGCAGAAGAGTAACTGTTCCTACTGGTATTTGGGTCTCAGAGTTAAGGGAGTTACTCAGGTACTATATGTAGGAATGCAAGAAAAGGTGCCAGAGTCCAGCTCCAGCAGGTCAGGGTCTCCCTGAAGGATGGACGGTGTCAGCAAAAGGGAGTGAGAGAGCCTCGCTTCTTTCTTTCTGTTCACCAGGCAGGCATCTCTATCCTGAGAGTCAGCTTTATTTATTGAAAAAAATGTATGGGGTACAAAACAGAAGTGGCAATTGCCTTAAACAGTAATTTCTGATAACAAATTCTTTGGTATGTAAAAATTACCCAGAACATAGATTGGTGGAAGGCTCATGCATAACCTTTATCAATAGGTGACTAGATGTTTGTCATATGGGATAGGAAGGGATCTTTAGCATTCAACTACAAGGCAAAGTTTTTAGCATAGCTAAGGCAAGAATTAGGTCTTTGTGAACAGGGGTCAATAGCCTGTTTTTGAGGAGAAGAAAAACAAGTTTTCTCAGGAAATGTAACATTTGCTCCTATAATCACTAAAGAAGAAAGTACTATAACAAGTTTTTTTCACAAGGTACAATTCACGTATTTTTAACATTAGAAGGCAAGTCACTCCTGATATCAGTCAGTCAGGTGCCTTGGGGGTCGGTGCTCAAGCAGAAATTGAGTGGGGGTTGAGTGGGTGCAGATGCTGGTCACCAT
The DNA here is from genome assembly GCF_006229205.1 of Suricata suricatta. Classification (NCBI taxonomy): domain Eukaryota; kingdom Metazoa; phylum Chordata; class Mammalia; order Carnivora; family Herpestidae; genus Suricata; species Suricata suricatta. Next base: position 31,488,271 of record NC_043701.1, read on the forward strand.
CCCTACGTTGAGAGGCCTTGCAAACCTGCCTTACTTCAGAAGTGGCTCCCAGAAAAAAGGGATTCAAAATAATAACTCTAGACCTCTTTCAACCACATACCTCTCCTCATCAGGCAGCTTCTCCGGAGGACACAGGTATGCACTGTAAGAGGTGATGAATACTGAACTAGCCCTTGGACAAAGAATATGCTTATAAGAGCTCCAGAAGCTACATAATGGGCTGGTCACACAACAAAACTCTTCCACTAGATAGGAAAGGATTAACCTTTATCCCATAAATATGTATTGAACACCTGCTTTGCTAGCACTGGATTAGGGACTGGGATGCAACAATACAGAGGCTGACATGCTCTTGGCCCTCCTTGAGTTAATCTAACTGTTAGGAAAATGAGAACATTGATCATTTGAACAGCTAAGTGATTGTTTATGATTGAAGCTAAATGTTCCACCCATTACATTCTGCCTTATGCTGTAATTTTTTTAAATTAAAAGTCTCTTCTCAAGCTAGTTATAAATCCTACAGGGAAAAGAACACACATTTTTATTTCCACCATGTCACAATTCAGGGGAGGAGAAGGGAGGTCAATGTGTGAAAAATTCCAGGGATAGCTCTCTGTAAAGGGAGTTGATGGCCATTGACTATATTGTTAGTTTTGACCTCCCTAAATCACTCTGCCTGGCCCCATGAGAGTCATATGTTTTATTTATGTAAAAAGGTTCGCCCACAAAAATGCAGGGGGTGAGTAGAGCACTCCACATGTGTTTGGGTCTATTAAAATTGCTCAAACAAGATATTTGAGTTAGTCATCCTATGCAGGCAAAGAGAGAGATACCTGGCTACTACCTAAAGAGAGCTGCATGCTGCACTGAAACTGGACACAGTACAAAATACCTGCACGTTCAGTGTGGCTTTTATTTCTCTGTAAGCAGGTGAGAGAAAACAGCCTCCAGAGGTGTAATTGTGAGGGAGGCTAGCTTGCCTTCTGCAACGTTTTCTCCCTATTTCTAGCATCTATCCATACCAAATAATGAAATAGGAAATAAGCTCATAGAAGTATCTTACACTTAATATTTAAATTCAGCAAATATTTATGCGTATTGGCTATATGCCAGCCACCATAAAACTGATCATGTTTCACAGAGATGTACATAGAAAGGTATAGCTTCCAAGTTACTAACAAAGAGGCAAGAAGCACATAGGAAGGGGCTAAAAAATATATTAGAGGCAAGTACCTTGTGTCATTAATAGATGACACAAAGTTAAGATGGTTAAGATGTTTATTTAACCAATATATATTTTCCACTGTTTCAAACACTTTGGAAGTTGCTGGAGATACAGAAAACAAAACAAGCTAAGTCCTTGCCTTGATGCAATTTAAGCCTTAGTGGGAGAGAGAGATAATAAAAACGTGAATAATGGAGTAATGTCATACTCTCCCTCATTTCTCAACCAACCCTCATGTGTTCTCCAGGCGGCATCCCTCCGGAACTCCCAGCCAGTCTACAGAGGAGCCATTTTCATTCATATCTCTTACATGTTGTTTCCTTACTTCCAAAAATTTCCTCCATTTCTGGTCTGATTTAGAAGGTGCCCTTCCGTCTTTCAAGGCTGAGTTCAAAAGTCAGCTCTCCTTCCAAGCCTCTCCTGCTAATACCAGGACATGTTAACATTCTCCTTGAGTTATTATAATGCTTTATACAGCAGGCCTCTATTTCTGTAGGTGTAATAATGAGGTACAATTAAATGTTTATATGCCTTTTCTCCCTATACACAAGGAATTTCTTTTTTTTAAATAGTTTATTGTCAAATTGTTTTTTTTAAGGAATTTCTAAAAAGAAGGGACTGTGGCTGATTTATTCCTTTCATGCCATATGCCTAGAAGATCACCTGTACATGAAGATGAACTATAAATAATACTATCAACCACAGTGATACTGGTGCCTGGGTGGCTCAGTCAGTTGAGCATTTGACTCTTGATTTCAGCTCAGACCATGATCTCACAGTTCATGAGATCAATCCCCTCGTTGGGATGTGTGCTGACAGCACAGAACCTGTTTGGGCTTTTCTCTCTCCCTCTCTCTCTGCCCCTGCCCTGCTCATGTTCTTTCTTTCTCTCAAAATAAATAAATAAACATCAAAAAAATATTACCATCCATAATGATAAAAATGATACAACAACATACCAACAGTGTGTCAGGCAGTCTGCTAAGTGAGTTATTTCCAAACAGCCCTTGGACTTATGTATTTTATAATTATCTCTGTTTTAGAAATGAGAAAACTGAAACACCCAGAATTTACATGATTTATCCGAAGTCAGAAAGCTAGTAAAGGATAAGTATCTAATGAATGAATAAATAAATTGCTTTTTATTTTATTATATCAAAAACTTGGTGTATATGGACTCATCCTTAAAATTAGATATTCGTAAGGCATAAGCATCTGTTTAAAACTTTAAAAAAATTTGAGAGATAGTGATCATTATCATCGTAGCAGCAAAATCCGGTTACATATCAAGTTTCATGGACCTGAATGATGTATATGGTTTCAAAACTGAAGAATAAATGGTCTACATGAAGGAAATTTGATACACACAATCCCCAGAGGAACATTTGAAAGCCTTGGCCCTTATTTAATCTTGGGCACATATTTTCTCCAATTTCAAAGACAGCTGTTAGAAGGAAATGAGGCAAGGGATTTAGGGGCCGTCATGAGACTTAAAAATAGAAAATTACATTTTTTTTCATCATGCGGTGTCTCCTTTCCTTCCATAGCACTTTATACCATGTCTGTGACTGCATAACTGACACTCATTGGATCTTAGAAAATCGTCATGGACACAGTGGCTCATTTTCATAGTGAACACAGAAAAACTGGATCAAAAACATTCACATGTTGATAACTTATTCAATTTGTCTGTGTTATAAAATCTCAGGATTCACCAGCTTCTTGTGAACTCTTGCTTCCTGAGCTTGAATGAGGAGAGACAAAATGTGCACATGTCATTCCTATTGATGTAAAGTACTATGACACTAAATTTGTCTGTAAATGCTTTGAGTCTCATATAGTGGAGATAACATGAAAAAGTAGGACACTGCCACATTTCTGTTTAACAAAGTTTTTTCCTGGTACTCATTTCTTTGCAATAAAATTATCTTTTTTGATACAGAGATAGGAAGTAAAGAAGATTTTGACCATTCTCTCTGGGATCATTTTAATCAGCCTACTGTCTTGGCATTCACAATATCAATGGGATTCATTTTGAAAAGTTCCTTTCAGTCATCCCAAATAAATGAACCATTAGAAATCCAATCAGTGATGATGAGCATTATGTATTATGTATTATGAACATTCATGCTTTGAGTCTTCATATTTTAAAAAAACTATTCACATTATTGGGCTAGAAAAAAAATGTTACTTCTTAGCAGTATTAAACAAGTTAGAATGTAAGACTCATAAAATTTTGCCAGTCAGCTAAAGACATAAGAGACAATAGGGACTCTGCTGTCTCCCAGCAAGGAAGAAGACTGGCCACCCAAGATAAAGAGGCAGCCACCGCTCCACCTCTGGTCACCTCAATTCCTACAAAGGGCCCTAGAGAAAGGAAAGATCAATAGAAGGGGTGTTTAGTGAGCCCTCCCCTCAAATAAATGAAAGCCTTGGAAAATCCTATTTTTTAACATGGCTATTAACATTTTACAGTCCCGCGGGAATGTTTGTAAAATTTCTGTGTTTGTGGGGCACCTAGGTGACTAAGTCAATTGAGTATCTTACTCTTGATTTTGGCTCAAGTCATGATCTCATGGTTGGTGAGTTTGAGCCCCATGTTGGGCTCTGCACTGACAGTAGGGAGCCTGTTTGAAATTCTCTCTCTTTCTGTCTCTCTTTCTCTCTTTCTTCCTCTCCCCTGCTCGTGTGAGAGCTCTCTCTCAAAATAAATAGATAAACTTTAATAAGATAAATCTATGTTGTTTACATTTGTTATCCCGTTTGTTTATTCTGAAACTGTTAAAACTAGGTGGGAGGCATAAAAAGAGGGAGGGCTTGAAAAAAGAGCAAGTGGTGGCAGCTTTGAGAGAGGAAACAGTGACGTAGCCGCTGCTGTGACGGCGGGCACGGAACAGAAGCCAGAAGCCAAAAGGCAGGCAGGTTGGAAAGTTTTGAGCAGGGACCGCCGCTGCTTCTACAGGCAGGATTTCTTCTTCCCCAGGGAAGCCTTGGTTCTGCTCTTAAGGCAATGGATTGAGTCAGGCTCAGTGAGAATTACTGAGGATAATCTCCTTTATTTAAAGTCAACTGGTTATATATGTTAATCACATTGACAAAAACCCACAAGATTTTGAAGCCTTGCATAAGCAGAACTGATGCCAGCGTGCACCAAGGCTGACAAGAGACGACAGAGTGAAAGACGGTGGCTGGACTTTTCAAAATTCTCCTTAGGGAACGAGCTGAGAGAGCTACTCAGCTGCAAACATGTGCTATCCTTCAAGAAAATGGAAAAATGACTCTACGGACAGTGAGAGCAAGGCACAGAGGCTACCGAGCTGTTGTGGCCCCAGAGGACAGAACCTTGAGCCATAGAAACAAAAGGAATTAGGTCTGCCCTTTTGGAACTTGCTTCAGGCTGGTTGCTCCTTTATTTCCTCCCTTTGCTCCCTTTTGGAATGGATGTCTATTCTATGCTCCTCCCACCATTGTATTTTGGAAGCAGATGCCTTCAGCTGTAGTTTCATAGATCTTGTAAATGGAGAGGCATTTCGCCTCAGGATCAGTATACCCAGAATCTCACTCACACCTGATTTGGTTGATGTAGATGATGAGATTTGGAACTTTTTGACCTGGTGATGACTAGGTAAGGTTTTGAACTTAGACTTGATGCCTTGATTGGTTGAGACATTTGGGAGTGTTGGGACGGGGTGAATGTATTTTGCACATGGGACAGATGTGAATTTTGGAGGACCAGAGAGTAGACTATAGTGGGTTGAATGGTGACTTTCCCATCCCCAAGAGATATGCTCACCTCTTAATACCTGGAAACTGAGCCTGACCTTATTTGGAAAAAGGATCTTTGCAGACATAATTGAGGATTCTGAGATGAGATCATTCTAGATTATCCATGTGGGCCCTGAATTCATTGACAAGTATCCTTATGAAAGACACACAGATGAAGGACACACAGAAAAGAGGAGAAGGGTGTAAAGATGGGGAGAGAGTAAAATGATCCAGTCACAACCCTAGAAATGCCAGCAACCACCAGCACCACGAAGAGCCAAAGAATGGAATCTTCCCTAGAGCTTCTGGAGGGATCACAGCCTTGCTGACCCTTTGATTTTAAAATTCTCACTTCTACAACTGTAAGATAATACATTTTTGTTGTCTTAAGCTACCAAGTCTGTGATAATTTGCTATAGCCAGCCTAAGGAAATTAATGCAGTCACCAAGCAATAGAAAATGTGTATGGGGTTCCCCAATGCAGTTTTTCAAGAATATGCCAAAGTATGTCCGAAAGAGTGATGTCCTCTTTTAAAAAGTCACCTCAGGTCTCAAAAACATTCTGCTGAATAAAAGAAGCCAGACTCATCGTGACATATTATATAATTTCACTCATTTAACATGTATTTACTGGGAGAAAGTTGGCTAACTGTAATGCCAGAAAACAGATCAGCAGTTGTCAGGGGCTTGGGAGAAGGGGGTGGGAGAGAGTGTTTTCCTGTGGGACACAAGGGAACTAATGAGAATATAGTCGACGACATAAGCTGTGTCTTGATTACTGTGATAATTACATGATTGTATAAGTTGGTAAAAACTTAAACTATACATGCACCTTAAAAAGCTATAGTTAACTAAATATAAATTATACCTCAGAAACACTTATTTTAAAGTGTTTTCGGTTTATATACCTCTTGATTTAAAATGTGTGGAGCAACATATGTGGAATTTAAGAAATAAAACAGATGAACTTAGGGGAAGGGAAGGAAAAGTAAGATAAAAACACAGAAGGAGGCAAACCATAAGAGACTCTTAAATGCAAAGGACAAATGGGGGGTTGCAGGAGGGGTGTTGGGGGGATGGGCTAAATGGGTGATGGGCATTAAGGAGGGCACTTGCTGGGATGAGCACTGGGTGTTGTATGTGAAAGCATTATTATACTATATGTTAACTAACATAGATTTAAATTTAAAAAAACAGTGTGGAACCAATATTTTGGAACCATATGAACATCAGTTGACAGGATAATTAGTGACAGCTGCAGCTGACTTGGTTTTACGTGACTTTTTACTGTTTTCTGATATATATTCATCCCCAAAGGATGATGATTTTTCCACCATTGAAGATATACAAAAACAAGGCACTACAAGTTCTGCCTTTAGTTCCTAAAGAAAAGTTGAAGAGGTGTTTTGCTTATTGAAATAAGTATATAACATCCCAAAGTGACTACTTTGTTTAGTTAACTTGACAACTGTTTTTTTAGTATTTTCTGTGGAAGACCCTATGCTGAGCACAGGGCTGGAACCAGGAGTGGTTACAGAGATGACTGAGAAACAATTCTCAAGTTAGAAAACAGCATAAAAGAAGCAAGGAACTCCAGTACAAAACTGATCTGAACCAAATGCTTTGGGGTCTTAGAAGAGGAAGCAGTCCTACCCAAATGGGAGGATCTCTTTCAGATAAGTGAGATGTGGCTGAAAACAGAAATAGATGATTGTGGATTTCAACAAAAAAGGAATCCCATGTGAAACTTCCCGGACAAAGGTGCACACTCTAGACTGAATGTCTGTCCCCCATTTACGTGTTGAAGCCTCCCCTTCTGTTATGAGAGCATTTGGAGGTGGGGCCTTTGGAAGATAATAAGGTCATAGTGTAGAACCCTCATGAATAGAATTATTGCCCTTATAAAAAGAGGAGGCCCTCCCAGCCCCAGAACTGGGAGAGATAAATGTTTGTTGTTTAAGCCACCCAGTCGATGGTAGTTTGCTGTAGCAGCCTGGACTGAGTAAGTGAAGAAATAGAAATAAACTCAGGGAATGATCAGTAGTCTCTGAGTAGAATTAGGGCACATGCAGAGGAGTAAGAGAAAAACAAGAAAGAGAATTTGGGATAGTTCTCTGCATGCCTTAAATGCCAAGTTGAGGGATTTGTATTTAACTCAGTGGTCAGTGGGGAGCCATTAATGCAATGCTTGAGAATTTTGAGAATCTGGTAAAAGTTACGGGAGCCTTTCCCCAGAAAAGTGCACATGTGTACACAATCCACACACCATCTCAGAAGTTTCACAGACACGGAGCTCTCCTCCAGGGCCTCCTTCCCTGGGAATCCTGGATTAAAGAAAGTTTGAGAAGGAGCTTTACACAAGGGGGATTATTTCATTTTATTTTAGTTTATTCCTCCATACATGATAAGAATGGAGAATTAGATTAATACAACTTATGAACTAAAGTAGATTTTTCTTAAATGTGATCTGTATTAGAATTACCTGCAGGGCCTATAAAACACCCGTATCCCTAAGTCCCACCCAGATAGAGTCTTGTGGGGCCGCAGACACAGTTTTAATCAGCACCTAGCTAACTGCAATGTCCACTTAGGGAACTGCTGATTCTGTGATGAAGAGGGTATAGTGGTGGATATTCTCTGTTTTTGACTTCCCAGCAAAACATAGAAGAGTTGGAACCTAAGAAAAATATGTAAAAAATACTTTTCTCAACTCTGCCAATTCTCAAGATGTTCTCTGCAGTCAGTACCAATTTAAACTAAGCATAGGAACATCTTCGGTTACAGTGTGTTAGACAGGATGGCATTTACCCTGGAGAAAGCTGTCTCCTTTACATTAGCCAGAACACTTAAGGAGAATATTAGCATCAGGCACTCATAATGTTGAAAGCTACTGATGAATCCCAATGGATTAAGATAAAGTCATCCTTAACCTTAACCTTAAAATGATCACCTACTGCAGTAGTCAGAGTAGTTTCTGTTCTGTGTCTTGATCTGAAAACATCCCAGATTTCACTTATATATCAGTCAATCTTTCTAAGAAGGATTTTGCAAAATGACAGTAATTGGTAAGGTCCTGGAATCAATAGGGTCTGTTACTTATCAGAGTTTTATGGGATTCTGCTTTATTCCCCGCTTTTTGTAAAATAATCACCATGGGTGTGTTCTCAGAAAAGCTATTGCTCCCTGAAATTTTGTTCTTTGATTCAGAAATTCCACACATTCATTCCTAGTTAGGAACACAACATTGTATGGTTTAATATTAAACTACCAAATCAATGTATTACACTTCCTGATTATTTTTTAACAAAGGAACAAAAATAAGTGTTTTAAGAGTAATAGGCTGATTGAGAGGTTAGTTGTTAAATGAAGCTATTGTTCTCATTTTTCTGATATTCCAAACCTGTTCATGGAGTATTTACATAGTAAGCACATATGCTACTATCTATACTCAAGTTTTCAGTTTATCCAAGAATAAAGACTCTTAATACTGTCATTAATAGCCATTTTTATTCTTTCATAGGTATCGTAATATCTATTTATTGTTTTTGCTTCCTAACAGCAGCCCCTCTCCTTTCCAAGATTGCCCTCTCTTAGCTACTCTAGTCATAAAATTTTACTGGGACCTGTCAATCATAGAACTCCATGCCTGCCCAAGCTAGACCAATCTCATTACCTTACCTCAGCAAGGGGTCACCTGATTGGCCTAGAAATAGGCACAGTCAGAGTTATTCCCAAAGATTTCTTGAACTGGAGCTGGGGCAGTTAGGAAAATAGTGACAGGGAGGGGAAATAGAGTTCTTCCCTCTCTGGTGATGAAGCTATGGGTGTGTAAGTCCAGAGAGACTGGTAGTTATGTGGCCAGCCATACTAAGAAAGCAAATCAAAAGCAAACAAAAATGGAGCTTTCACACAAAAGCAGATGTGCTGGGGCACCTGGCTGACTCAGTTGGAATAGCATATGACCCTTGATCTCGTGTTCATGAGTTCAAGCCCCATATTGGGTGTAGAGATTACTTTAAAAAAATCAAATAATCTCAAAGGCAGAGGTGGTTTTAAGCAACTCCTTGATTCTAAGAGTCACACTAATGTGCTTCAGTGTTGTGTTATCTAATATGGTAGCCGCTGGCCACTTGTGGCTAGTGAGCACTTGAAATATGGCCAATCCAAACTGAATTGTTCTTTATGGTTTAAAATAACACTGAGTTTCTAAGACATGGCATTAAAAAAAAGAATGCAAAATTCATCAGTAATTTTTATAATGAATACATATAAATTATAATATGTTGGATATGTTAGTGTAAATAAACTAGATTTTAAGATTAATTTCACCTATTTTTTAATGCTTCTAGAAATGTTTATATTACATATGGGTCCCAAATTATATTTGTTTTGAAATAGCACTGCTTACTAATGGGTCTGTATTTTTAGTTTATTTCTTGTTGAGCAACTCTGGGTGGAGTCTGTGACATTGGCAACCAACAGAACCCTAATTAATCCCAAATTGTGTAACTGGAACAAAGGCATTGAGAGGAACAGATCCAAAACATGGAAGTGGCCATGTTTAGGTGCAGAGGGGCAGGGAGAGTTTCTCCATCATAAGTTAGGAAGCTCAAAAACAAAGCAGTTAATCATTACAGGTTATTTGTTGTTATTTAGACCATGTGCCTATCCTTACTGAGCTTAGAGCTTTACTGAACTTGATAGAAAACAAAATGGGATTTTGGAGGTATTATCTATATCTTGCAACCTTTGATAAGGTGCTGCGTGAAAAAAAAATGTGGTCTGAGCAGAGCCATCTGAAAGTGGAACAGGTGTAGTGGCCTGGCACAGCCATGTATAGAGATCCCATTCTGCCACAGGGCATGCTCTCGATTTCAAAAGGCACTTCTCTGCACCAAAATCCAGCCAATGCACAGTCAGAATGGAGAAGCCTGCTCTCCTATATTTTCACAAAGCCCTGTTACCTGGCAAAGGCCATTCTCCTTTCCTGAGATTACAAAGGATATTGAAAGCACCTGGTACAGAGAGACATTTGTCCCTGCCCCAACACAGCAGCCCATCATGTAGAGAAGGGTGGGTGGTGTGCCTTGGGAAGTCACCAGGAGACTGACTGTGGAGGTGAAGGAGATCCAGATTCAGATGCCTTGACATGGTAAGATTACTGGCTTCGGTTACTAGCAAACTGGAGTTCCTAAACATGCAACCTTGTAGAGTTTCCAGGTGGTTCTGTTGTCACCAACTCCCCCAAACAAAAAAAGAAAACACAAAAACAAGCCTGGCTTAAGGGAATCCTCGACTACCCAACTGCCTGAGGCAATTCTTGATGCTCTATATCACCAACAGCAGGAAATGCACAGCTAAGGAAACACCAGGGCAAAGATGACTCACTATCCACCAAGAAATTGTTTTCCCTTCTTCAAGCACACATCCAGACTCCCTTCCACTGCATTGTAGTTCTTTAACTAAATATTCCCAATGACACATGAGAGGGTGTGGTGTCTTTCTTTCTAGTCTTGGCTTGTGAAAACCTACTACACATGCATCTCCATGCTCTTTCTCCTTCTAGCTAATAGAGGTGGAGATGACCACCAGAACAACTTTGTAAACTGCATGTTGATGATGCCAAAGCTGGAGCTGTCCTGAGCTATTATATAAGCAAGATATAAACCTCTAGCTTGTTGAGCCCTTCCATGTTTTGTTCTATTTGTTATCATAGGTTATTCTATCTCCCAATTGAAAATTCCTCCCAAATGTCCCTGATGATCAAAACCATTATAAAACACCAAGCACATTAAATCATTCTGGTAGGGGCGCCTGGGTGGCTCAGTCGGTTAAGCCTCCGACTTCGGCTCAGGTCAGATCTCACATTCGTGGGTTCGAGCCCCACGTCAGGCTCTGTGCTGACAGTTAGCTCAGAGCCTGGAGCCTGCTTCTGGTTCTGTGTCTCCTTCTCTCTCTCTGCCCCTTCCCCTCTCATGCTCTGTCTCTCTCTCTATCAAAAATAAATAAAACATTAAAAAAAAATAAATCATTCTGGTAGATAACAGACAGGCCTAAATGACTAATCCAGTGGATCATCCATTGCTGTAAAGGAGAGTGCCCCCAAATAAACATTAAAACATTTTTGAAAAATAAATAAACATTAAAAAAATTTTTTAAAGGGAGTGGTGCCTAGGTGGCTTAGGCAGTTGAGTGTCTGACTTCGGCTCAGTTCATGATCTTACAGTTCATGAGTTTGAGCATCATGTCGGGCTGTATGCTGAATGCTCAGAGCCTGGAGCCTGCTTCAGATTCTGTGTCTCCCTCTCTCTCTGACCCTCCCACACTTGCACTCTGTCTCTCTATCTTTCTCAAAAATAAGTAAACATTAAAAAGAGAGAGAGAGAGAGAGTGACCCAGCAGAATTAACCTGCTTCCTTATCCAGCAAGGCAAGGATAGTGCCATTTGTGCTGCTTTCCTGCATACCCCCCACTCTTATGCAGTATTTTTTTAAGTGCAAGTTGTTGTTTGTTTAATCAATATTTCTTCTATTTGTAGATTGGATATATTAGGAGTGGTTAAATTTCTCATTTGGAACATAGGAGTAGGGATTACCAGGAGGCATATCAGGACTTGACTGAGAAGAATAGACATTATGCAGACATTATAGACTCAGAGATGGGTGCAATAACTGGCAAGAAATGTGGGCTGTGTCTCATTGTGGAGAAGGTAAACATGTGTGAAATTATTGATGCAATCACTGCAATAGGTTAGAAGAGAAATTTTGGAAAATTATTTTTAATATAGAAGACTATATCTAAACTATACAGAGTCCAAATAGTAGAGTTTGGGTCAAGAGCTACATGAAAATTTTTAAGCATCAAGAAACTAGGTTTACGGAAATGATGAAAGTAATAATTGAGATTAAAGATGAATATTTTAACCAAATATCCTTTTTTAATGACTGGAGTACAACATACCAATGCCATTCATCCAGATCTACCCCAAATGTTACAGCATTTGATGTGTTATACCAAATAAAACAAAAAGTGGATCTATACTGTTCCTCTGAAGCTAGTTTCTTCAATATATTAAGACATAATTGGTAAATCTAATGAGGAAAATCACACTATCAGTAAACTGACAAGGGATCATTGGAGGTGTCAGCCTCTGTTTGTTAGCCTCTACTACAAAGCTGTCATCATCAAGACAGTATGGTATTGACACAAAAACAGACACATAGAGCAGTGGAATAGAATAGAGAGCCCAGAGCTGGACCCACAAGTGTATGGCTAATTAATCTTTGACAAAGCAAGAAAGAGTATCCAATGGGGGGAAAAACAGCCTCTTTAACAGGTGGTGCTGGGAGAACTGGACAGCAACATGCAGAAGAATGAAACTAGACCACTTTCTTACACCATTCACAAAAATAAACCCAAAATGGACGAAGGACCTGAACGTGAGACAGGAAACCATAAAAAATCCCTAGAGAATAAAGCAGGAAACAGCCTCCTTGACCTCAATCGCAGCAATTTCCTACTCAACACATCCCCAAAGGCAAGAAAATCAAGAACAAAAATGAATTATTGGGATATCATCAAGATAAAAAACTTCTGTACTGTAAAGGAAACAATGAAAAAACTTATAGGCAAACAACAGAACGGGAAAAGATAGTGGCAAATGACATATCGGATAAAGGGCTAGTAGCCAAAATCTACAAGGAACCTACCAAACTCCACACCTGAATAGTGAATAACCCAGTGAAGAAACGGCAGAAGACATGAATAGACACTTCTCTAGGGAAGACATCCAGATAGCCAACAGGCACATGAAATGATGCTCAGCCTCACTCATTATCAGGGGAATACAAATCAAAACCACACTGAGATACCACCTCACACCAGTCAGAGTGGCTAAAATGAACAAATCAAGAGTCTATAGATGCTGACAAGGATGTGGAGAAACAGGCACCCTCCTACACTGTTGATAGGAGTAAACTGGTGCAGCCACTCTCGAAAACAGTGTGGAGGTTCCTCAAAAACCTATCAGTAGAACTCCCCTATGACTCAGCAATAGCACTGCTGGGGATTTACCCAAGGGATACAGAAGTGCTGTTGCATAGGGGCATCAATGTTCATAGCATGACTGTCAACAATAGCCAAATCATGGAAAGAGCCTAAATGTCCACCAACTGAAGAATAGATCAAGAAGATATGGTATATATATACAATGGAATACTACATGGCAATGAGAAAGAATGAAATATGGCCATTTGTTGCAAAATTGATGGACCTAGAGAGAGTCATGCTAAGCGAAATAAGTCAGGCAGAGAAGGACATATATCATATGTTTTCACTCATAGGTCTAACAGGAGAAACCTAACAGGGGACTATGGGAAGGGGAAAGAGGGGGAAGAGTTAGGGAGAGGGAGTGAGGCAAATCATGAGAGACTCTTGAAGACTGAAAACAAACTGAGGGCTCAAGAGGGAGGGGGTAAGGAGGAGGGGGTGATGGCCATGGAGAGGGACACTTGTGGGGAAGAGCACTGGGTGTTATATGGAAACCAACTTGGTAATAAACTATATAATTAAAAAAATAACACCATCTTATGCCTGGATATTATTACATTAAATGTTTTTAAAAGGAGAGGTATGTATTGTTTCCATTTTAAAAGTTTATTATAGTAGAAATATCATTAGAGATATTAAAAGAAAACATCCATATTATGAAAAATATTAGACCAAAGACTTACGCTTTGTATTTTTAACTTGAGTATCAACAAAAACAAGCCTTTCCTATGTTTGAAGTCAAGTCAGCACCCTTCCTTGATTGGTATTTAAGGATCAAATGCAGTCTCTACATATCTCATTCTATTCTTCTAAAGTTTTTAAAGTCTTGAATACAATTTTTGGACTGTTTTTAAGGGTAAATAAAAAGGATAATACTTTTGTGATCAAGCATTTCCAAGCCTCCTTACTAAATTAACATTCAATTTGCAGTAGAACAAGAAAGCCAGTGCAGAACTGTAGTCAATGTCAATGCAAAGCCAATTGTTGCCCCTTTCTCCAGCCCCCTCAATTTGACCTCCCCAGTCAATTTCCCAACTGCAGAAAATTTGCAGTTTATTTTGTACTATCCTGGATGCAACATGATAAAGAAGAACGAGGACTGAACAATCATTCTGATTCCACCTTGTACTTTTGATAAGCAAATCTTTATGAGCTCATTTATTCCTCTTTAACATAGAGACAATCATTGTAACCTACATTCCTAATAAAGTTAGTAGGATGAACATAAAAGTTACTTATATAAACTGCAGGTTGCTATATAAATATAAGTTTTTTATTATATAAAGAAACTTCTAGAGATATTTTACTAGTGTAAACAATAAACAGAAGGCACATAAAAATAAGAGGCTGTATAACATGAAATAAAAACCATGAGCTCTGTTTATAGCAGTTTGATAGACTAGATACCCTGCAAGCCATCCCAAATGGAATAATAAAATTCTGGATAAAGTATAAAACAGAAATATCACAGGAGCACTTGGCTAGTTCAGACTATAGAGCATATGACTCTCAATCTTAGGGTCATTATTCTAGCCCAACATTGACCATAGAGATAACTTTAAAAATTAAATTTAAAAAGGAGAAGAATTTTTAAAAAATCACAGAAAGATACCTGGAGAATCCCAAAATATTCAGAAACTAAACAGGATACTTCTAAATAATCCGTGGGTCAAAGAGGAAGCCTCAGGGTAAGTTAAAAAATATTTTGAACAGAATGAAAATAAAAATACAACACATCAAATCTGTGGGCTACAGATACTTAAAGGAAATCTTGTGGCAAAAAAAAAAAAACCACTTACATTTAAAAACAAGAAAGGCTCGAATCAATAATCTAAGTTTTCATCTTGAGAAACTAGTAAAAGAAGAGCCAACTAAACACAAAGTAAACAAAAAGAAGAAAATAATAAAGTTGAAAGAAGAAATCAATGAAATGTAAAAAGGAGAAACAATAAATATCACTTAAGCCAAAACTACTTCTTTGGTGAGATAAATTTGATAATCTTCTAACCAAACTGATGAAAGAAAAAAGAGACACAAATTATAAATAACAGGAATAAATGAGAAGATCTCACTATAAATACTGAAGCCATTATGAAAAAATAATAATGAAATACAAGAGCAATTCTGTATCTATAATCTGATGACTTAGATATCACATATCATTTCCTTGAAGACATAAATTACTAAAGTTCACTTAAGAAGAGGTAGCTCAAGTAATCTATCATCTATCTATCTATCTATCTATCATCTATCTATCTATCTATTAAATTTAATTCACAGCTAATAACATTCCAAAAGGGAAAAATCTAGGTACAGATTATTTTTCTTGTGAATTCTACTAAATTTAAAGAAGAAAAATCACTAACTCCATGTAATCTCTTCCAGAAAACAGAAAAGGAGGAAATACTTCCTAATTCATTTCCTTGACTTCTCTGCAATCCAGCAATCCCACTCCTGGATATTTTATTTCAAATGAAATGAAAACCAATGTTCACTTAACAGCCTGTACATGAATGTTTATAGCAACTTCATTTGTAATAATCAGAAACAGGAGACAACAGAAATCTACCTCAACTAGGGAGCTGGTAAGCAAAGTGTGTTACATTCACACAGTGGAATTATATTCAGCAATAAAAAGAAAAGAAGTATAGATACATGCAATAATGTGGATGAATCTCAAATGCATTCTACAAAGCAAAAAAAGCAGACTCAATGTGTAGGTACTGTGTGATTTCATTTATATAACATTTTGGGAAAGGTAGAACTATAGGGACAGAGTGGTTTCCAGAGGATAAGGGTGAGATTGAATATAACCATACGGAGTCACTACAAGAGAAATGGGGAGTGAGGGTTGGGTGAGATATGTAATTGTTCTGTGTCTTGATCATGGTGATGGTTACACAATTCTATGCATTTGTCAAAACTCATACAATTCTATGCTGAAAAAAGTATGAATCTTACTATATATAAGCTGGATAATTCACACCGAAAAGTATGAAGTTGCTATAATAAATTTATTTATTTTATTTTATTTTATTTTTATTTCCTTATTTATTTTTAAATAGTTTATTGTCAAATTGGTTTCCATTTAACACCCAGTGCTCTTCCCCACAAGTGCCCTCCTCCATCACCACCACCTCTTTTCCCCCCTCCCCCTTCCCCTTCAACCCTCAGTTTGTTTTCAGTATTCAATAGTCTCTCAGGTGTTGCATCCCTCTCTCTCCCCAACTCTCTATCTCTCTTCCCCTCCCCCTGGTCCTCCATTAGGTTTCTCCTGTTCTCCTGTTAGATCTATGAGTGCAAACATATGGTATCTGTCCTCCAACTGACTTATTTTGCTTAGCATGACACCCTCGAGGTCCATCCACTTTGCTACATGGCCAGATTTCATTCTTTCTCATTGCCATGTAATACTCCATTGTGTGTGTATATATATGTGTGTATATATGTATATATATATATACATCTTCTTGATCCATTCATCAGGTGATGGGCATTCAGGCTCTTTCCATGTTTTGGCTATTCTTGACAGTGCTGCTATGAACATTGGGGTACCTGTGCCCCTATGCATCAGCACTTCTATGTCCCTTGGGTAAATCCCCAGCAGTGCTATTGCTGGGTCATAAGGGAGTTCTATGGATAGTTTTTTGAGGAACCTCCACACTGTTTTCCAGAGCAGCTGCACCAGTTTACATTCCCACCAACGGTGTAGGAGGGTGCCCGTCTCTCTACACCCTCGCCAGTATCTATAGACTCTTGATTTGTTCATTTTAACCACTCTGACTGGTGTGAGGTGGTATCTCAGTGTGGTTTTGATTTGTGTTTCCCTGATGATGAGTGATGTTGAGCCTCGTTCCATGTGCCTGTAGGCCATCTGGATGTCCTCTTTGGAGAAGTTTCTGTTTATGTCTTCTGCCCATTCCTTCACTAGGTTATTTGTTTTTTGGGTATGGAGTTTGGTGAGTTCCTTGTAGATTTTGGCTACTAGCCCTTTATCTGATATGTCATTTGCAACTATCTTTTCCCATTCTGTCGGTTGCCTATAAGTTTTCTTGATTGTTTCCTTTGCAGTGCAGAAGCTTTTTATCTTGATGAGGTCCCAATAGTTCATTTTTGCTTTTATTTCCCTTGCCTTTGGGGATGTGTTGAGTAGGAAATTGCTACGGTTGAGGTCAAGGAGGCTGTTTCCTACTTTCTCCTTGAGAGTTTTGATGGTTTCCTGTCTCACATTCAGGTCCTTCATCCATTTTGAGTTTATTTTTGTGGATGGTGTAAGAAAGTGGTCTAGTTTCATTCTTCTGCATGTTGCTGTCCAGTTCTCCCAGCACCACTTGCTAAAGAGGCCATCTTTTTTCCATCGGATACTCTTTCCTGCTTTGTCAAAAATTAATTGGCCGTACATTTGTGGGCCCAGTTCTGGGTTCTCAATTCTATTCCATTGGTCTATGTGTCTGTTTTTGTGCCAATACCATACTGTCTTGATGATGACGGCTTTGTAGTAGAGGCTACAGTCTGGGATTATGATGCCTCCCGTTTTGGTTTTCTTCTTCAATATGACTTTGGCTATTCGGGGTCTTTTGAAGTTGCTATAATAAATTTAAAGTTCATGTAGGGGGGCCTAGATGGTTTAGTTGGCTGAGGGTCTGACTCTTGATTTCCACTCAGGTTGTGATCCCAGAGTCATGGGATTAAGCCCACATCAGGCTCTGCACTGAGCAAGGAGCCTGCTTGGGATTCTCTCTCTCCCTCTGCTCCTTTCCCCCACTTGCACTATCTCTTTAAAATAGAAAGAAAAGAAGAAAGAAAGAAAGAAAGAAAGAAAGAAAGAAAGAAAGAAAGAAAGAAAGAAAGAAAAGAAGGAAGGAAGGAAGGAAGGAAGGAAGGAAGGAAGGAAGGAAGACAGCAAGACAGCAAGACAGAAAGGGAGAGAGTTTTAGGGAGGGAGGAAGAAAGAGAAAAGAAAGGAAGGAAGGAAGGAAGGAAGACAGAAAGAAAGGGAGAGAGTTTTAGGGAGGGAGGAAGAAAGAGAAAAGAAAGTACCTGTAAATGAAATTTAAAAACATCAACCAATGTATTTCACCATGTTTCTAACTTACAGAAGACAAACCATATGCAGAAAAATTTATTAAAATGCTGGAAACTTTGATAATTTTTCTGTTTTTGCAAACTGAAAATAGAATGGGATATCATTAATCTAAGAAAGGACATTTGCAAAAAGCATATCACAAGAATCATACTTAATGATGAAGTCAAAATAAGTCCTCTTATGATTTTTCCTCTTAAGGAAAAATACAGAGAGTCTCACTGTCTTGTCAAAATTGTAGTTGAGGCCATGGCCAGAATAGGCAAGTCAAAAAGAATTAAAATGTATAAGAGGGCTGCCTGGGTCTCTCTTTGTTTTGGCTCAGGTCATGATCTCACATTTCATGGGCTCTGCACTGATGGCGTGGAGCCTGCTTGGGAATCCATCTCTCGGTCTCTCTGCCCCTTACCTGCTTGTGCTCTTTCTCTCTCTCTCTCTCTCAAAATAAATAAATAAACTTTTTTAAAGTTTAAAAAATAAAAATAAATATATAAGAAATGAGAGGTGTTTGACAATAAAGAAAATACAAAGGGAATCATAGCTATAGTATTAAAATTAATAAAGTTAAGCAAGATTTGCTACAGAAATAAAAATGAATGTATAAAATTCAAATATATTTCTTTTTTTCAAATATATTTCTTATACATTAGTAGCAATCAGCAAGAATGTGCAATTTAAAATGACATTCTGGGGTGCTGGGATGGCTCAATCAGTTAAGTGTCTGATTCTTGGTTTTACCTCAGATCATTATCTCATGGTTCTTGACATGGAGCCCCACATCGGGCTCTGTGCTGACAGTAGGGATCCTTCTTGGGATTCTCTGCCTCTCTTTCTCTCTCTCTCTCTCTCTCTCTCTCTCTGCCTCTCCCCTGCTTGCACACTCAGCTCTCTCTCTCAAAATAAATAAAGAAAAAATAATAATAAAAATAAAAACCACATCCTTTACAAAAACAACAAAACATGAAGTACCTAGGAAAAAATGTAATAAGAATTGTAAGAGAAGGAGAACACTTTTTTTGGAAAAAATTGCCAAACTTTTTGAAAAATATAAAATATCTAAATAAAGACTTAGTATGAAGCTTTATTTCTTAATGTGACATTGTGATGTGGTTGAAAAGCATAGAGAGGCCAGAATATGACCAGAAATACATAAACCCTTGACTTGTGATACATCAGGCTTTGCATATCAGTAGAAAGAATTGATTATTTAATATGATAGTACTAGAACAAGAGATTATCCAAAGAGAAAAATGAAATTGGATCTTGATCTCATGCTGTTCCCACCAAGTTATTTGGGGATGTATTAAAGACTTAAATACAAGTAAAAATGGTAACATTTTTAGAAGACTAGTTAAAAAAATAATTTTATGACCTTAACATAAAGATTTCTTACATAAGACCAAAAAAAGTGCAAATCAACAGGCAAAAGAGTGACAAATTTGACTGCTTCATAATTAAGAACTCAGTTCATCAAAGAACAGAAAAAAGAATAAAAAGACAAGTCATAAACTATAAGATATTTGCAATACTTAGATTCTGAGATGGTTTGTGATCTAGAATATTTTAAAATCTTACAGAATAATAACTAAAAGACAAGCACTCAACTGGAAAAAAATGAGCAGAAGACTTCACCATACCTCAACAGAAGGAATACAAGCATCTGACAATATCTAGAATCTTTATATTATGTAATATATAAGACATTTGTATTATATATGTATATAATACATAAGACATTTCCTCATTAGGAAATTGGGAAAATGCAAATTAAAATTATAATGAGAATCCATTTCAAACCCACTAGATTGAAAAAAATTATTTAAAGTTTAACAATCTCAAATGTCAGTGAGTATGTAGAGCCTAGAATATTCTCACTAACTGCTAATGGTAAAATGGTACAGCCATCAGTGAATTTGTGTTCAAGTCCTATATACAGAATTCTACTTCCAAGTATCTTTACTGTTGTAAATGTGTACTTGAAACACATACATACAACATTGTTTATATTAAAAGAAAACACAAAGGTTTATCAGAATTAGGAAGAATACATAATCTGTGGCATATCCACCATGAAAATATTTTACAACAGTGAAAATGGAAACAACTGCATGTTTGCATCATCACAGATAAAAGCATAATATTATGAACCACAGGAAAAAATATGGAAAACTTCCAAAAATGGGGAGGTTAAAAACCACCCTATTAAAGAATGATTGCGTTAACCAGGCAATTAGAGAAGAAATTAAAAAATATATGGAAACCAACGAAAACGAAAATACAACAATCCAAAATCTCTGGGACGCAGCAAAGGCAGTCCTAAGAGGAAAGTATATTGCAATCCAGGCCAATCTCAACAAACTAGAAAGAGCGCAAATTCAAAAATTAACAGAGAATCTACTGGAACTAGAAAGGAAGCAGCAAGAGCACCCCAAACCCAGCAGAAGAAAAGAAATAATAAAGATCAAGGCAGAAATAAACAATATAGAAGCCAAAAGGACAGTCGAGCAGATCAATGAAACCAAGAGTTGGTTCTTTGAAAAAATAAACAAAATCAATAAACCTCTAGCCAGAC
>NC_043701.1:31509064-31544129 GCF_006229205.1 Suricata suricatta
CTTGAGAGACTATTGAATGCTGAGAATGAACTGAGGGTTGAGGGGGAAGGGGGGGGGAAAGAGGTGGTGGTGATGGTGGAGGGCACTTAAGGGGAAGAGCACTGGGTGTTGTATGGAAAACAATTTGACAATAAAATATTATGGGGGAAAAAAGCATAATATTGAGCAAAAGTATTCACCAAAAGATTGATATCATTTATATAAACTTCAAACACCGGCA
This sequence comes from Suricata suricatta, assembly GCF_006229205.1. Classification (NCBI taxonomy): domain Eukaryota; kingdom Metazoa; phylum Chordata; class Mammalia; order Carnivora; family Herpestidae; genus Suricata; species Suricata suricatta. Next base: position 31,509,285 of record NC_043701.1, read on the forward strand.
GAACTAAATAATATATTGTCCTGAGTTGTGCTGGCAACATGGTATATACTATAGTCATATGTATGTACAGGGAACTTGAAGTCTGCCTAGTCCAAATTGAGAGGTACTCTAAATGTGAAATACATGCCAGATTTTGTGATTTTGAAGTACAAAAAGAAAAAATATTTTGATAATGTTTATGTTGATTATATGTTAAAATAACATTTTGGGTATATTGGGTTAAATAAATATAATAATTATATCTGCTTTTTTAATTTTTAAAAGGTAGCTATTATGAATTTTTAAATTACATATGTGGCTCTCATATTTCTAGTGGACAGTATGGGTTTAGAGATATCCACATAAATTTTTAAATTAAAAGTAAAACAAAAGGAAAGATTAAAACAGATTTCAGAATAGTGGTTCAATCTGCAGGGAAGGATGGAAATATAATCAGGTACGGACACATGGAGGCTTCTAAATTCTGGTCATCCAATTTCTATGCGAGTGGCAATGCTTGTCATTTTATTATTAGTGATTACATTTTTTCATATATACACTTTTATGAAGAATATATTTTATAATAAAAATTCAAATAATCAAATTTGGAAATTAAATTCATGTGAGCTTTGGGGCCAGATCCACATGGGTTTAAATCCTTTCCCTGCCTGAGCTATTGTTTGATCACAGACAATAAATGAACCCTCTCTTAGCCTCATTTCCTTACGAGATTAATAATATACTCCTTTATATATACACTCACACACATACACAGAAACACAAACAGGATTGTTGGAAGATTAGTGAGCTAATACAAAATGCCTGGCACATAATAGATGCTCAGTAAATACTAATATTACTAAATAGTTAATTTGCACAGAGTTACTAGGATACAATATATTGACAATAGTTAAGAATTCATAGAGAATTACTCTGGTGACTATACATTTTCCAAAATATTTCTTTAATACTAAGAAAACAAAGATACTAAGTGGATTTGGATGACTTACTTATTATTCAGTGACTAAGTATAAGAAGATGATCTAATGCAGTTCTATGAAAGCCCCAAAATTACTGAGGCCAGTAACATAGCATGAGCTTGGAATATTGCATAAAGAAAAATTATGTCTAGGTAGACTGATAGATTAACATTAAATAGTATGGATCTTTGTTTCATTTCTGTACTTATTCTAATTTAAACTATTTCAAAGAGTAACTTTCTTCTCAGTTTTCCACTTTAATAGAACACACTGCGTCAAACTTGAACTCAACTGATCAAATACCAGAAAATTTAGACTCTCCTATGCTATGCCTAAAATGCACTTTAAATTTTTACCAGTTTCCTTAAAAATCACTGTATAAAGCCCATATAAAATAAAAGCTTCCTACAACATTCCCCTATTTCCTGAACAGCCTTTTCGTTACCTATAATTGCTCTTTTAATCCAGTTTCCTGGTTAAGTATTATTTGTCTCTCCCTCAATCACATGGAATTTAGAGTTGGGGCATCAGGGTATGGAAACTTCTCCCCCCAGTCCTGGGATGGAGATGAAGTCAGTGATACGTGCAATGGTTTCTGTTGTACATGGATATCTCCCTTTTCTGAAATATCAGTAAAGTAGGAAAATAGGAGGGAATTTAGCTTCATTCTCCTCTGTGCATCTGCATTGTGTATGTTACCCAGAGGAAACACATTAGCCCTCTCCCTAATCCTCTGTCTCTCTCTCTGTCTCTGTCTCTCTCTCTGTCTCTGTCTCTCTCTCACACACACACACACACACACACACACACACACACACACTACAGGGCAACATGTTTCCTTTAAACAAAGTACCAAATGCATACAACAGGGTTACATACAAATTGTTGTTGTTGTTGTCTTAGAGAGAGTGTGTTAGCATGGGAGAGGGGCAGAAGAAGAGAGAGAATCTTAAGCAGGTTCCACTATCAGTGCAATGCCCCATGTAGGGCTCAATCCAGCAATCCTGGCATCATGACTTGAGCTGAAGTCAAAGTCAGCTGTTCAGCCAAGTAAAGTCATCCAGGCATCCTTATAAATTATTTTTTATTGGTACCAAAAAGCAATAAGAGGAGAATTCCATTTTCTTTTCTATCACGAAAGGCTGGGGAAATGATTTACTGGTAATGAATGATCCTAGAGGTGAGGAAGCTGTTTGCAGACTATGGGATCAAGTACTTGGAATAGCCATAGCCTTTCACCTTAGTATCTGATTAACTGTTAGAATCCAACATTCAGATTTAGTTTTCATTTCCACTAAAACAGACCCATACCTTGAGACCAAAGAAATCAAGAAGAGGTACATCATCATTTTTGTAAACACTTGTTGAGAAGTGCGTGCCAGGCCTATTCTGTGTACTTTCTGTGCGGACATGAGAGACTGGAGAACTTGGAAGGGCCAGTGTTGAGCTCTGATCTTAAGTACTCTGTGTCCTTAGATTTCTCTACCATTCCACATCCATCTAAAAATAACAATAACAATGACCTTAAATGAGGCTTGCCATTTTTTAAATAAAGCAGAACTTTACAGAGAGCCATGAGATTGAAATTTGTGTGTAAGGCTCTGGTTTTCCTTCTTTGTAATGTTTTTGAAGGAAAAAAATTGCCATTTATCACTTTGCACGATAAATCTGCTCTGCCCAGCTTCGCCTGTTGGTTTCACTGCAAAGATTTATAGCACCGTTGTTTGCATTATCTGTATTTGAGTCTGAATCTAAATCCTCCCAGCTAAGATTGCAATTCTAAATTGTATGAACACAGTTCCATCACTGTCAAAAGCTTCTCTAAGCCTTCACAGTTTGATGCCACAAAATGCCAGACAGCCTGCTTCTAGAGTTTAAATAGATTACCTCCCTTTGAACTCTTATAACATCCAGTTAAACAGTGTTGCAGTAGCTATGGAGCACAAGAACTGTCTTGATAGGACTAAAATGCTATCAGTCTCCTATATTCCACTAACATCTAGGTATTTCCAAACATCTGGGTTGCTAACATAGTGTAAGGAATATACTTGGACTCTTGAAAGCAAGAGTCAACAAACTATGGCCCATGGGCTAAATCTGGCCCACCACCTGTTTTTGTAAATAAAGTTTTATTGGAACATAGCCACACTCATACATTTATGTGTTACCTAAGGTTGCTTTCACATTACGATGGCAGAGCTGAGTGGTTTGCAACAGAAACAGCAACATCCATAATATTTACCATCTCTTCCTTTAAAAACAAGTTTGGCAGTGCTGATTAGCCTGTAATATATTTTGGGGGGTTTTGTTTTGTTTTGTTATTTCTCAATAACGTGATTAGGAAGCAGAAAACTTTTCCTCCCTATTTCCTTCTTTTGTATTTGGAGTGCTGAGCCCACCTGAACAAGATATTGTATCTCACAAGCTAGAATCAGCACCTCTTGCTGTAAAACTGCCTCCTTTATAAAGTACCATGTAAAGAGTAATGCAGTAATAATGGCATATGTGCAGTCCTTCAGAGTGTAAGAGGGTTCAAAAAGAGTAATTTTCCATCTCACAAAGTTTAGCCATGCTTTGGATAAGATGGGCCCCAAAAGGTTATAAGCAAGGTTTTAGAATCAGACCTGGGTTAAAGCTCTGGATTTACCAATTAATTGTTGTATGACTTGTCCTTTGCCTGCATACAGGTCTCCTCCTCCTGTATGGAGATGATAACAATAGTATCCATTTCATGGGGTTGTTATACGAGGATTAAATTTCATTAAAATAATGGCTTAATCTAGTGTTGGCACATACTAAGTCCGTACATCCTGCTGTCAGCAACCTAAGGGAATTGAGGAGATTAAGCAGAGAATGAACAAAGAAGGGAAGAAAGATTGAATTAAAACCATCAAAAGAGGGGCACCTGAGTGGCTCAGTTGGTTAAGCCTCTGACTTTGGCTCAGGTCATGATCTCACGTTCGAGGGTTCGAGCCCCGCGTCAGGCTCTGTGCTGACAACTCAGCCTGGAGTCTGCTTCTAATTCTGTGTCTCCCTCTCTCTCTGTCCCTCCCCTCTCAGGCTCTGTCTCTCTCTGTCTCAAAAATAAATAAAACATTTAAAAAAAAACCAAAAGAATAGGGACATTTACCTGCTTTATTGCCTTGCACTTCACTTTCTAGAGTTAAGAATATTTTTCTATTTAGAGACAAGAGCAAACGCTTCAAATATGAGGTGTCTTCATAACTCAAATTATTACAAAACTTAAGGGTTTGCTTGTTAATTTGTGCAAATGAAATTTGTGGAATCTACAGATGTCTTACACTCAGGGCTCATTTCAAACCTCACAGATCTGAATGAGATGCAAATTCATCTGCAGTGCATGTGTACACATAAGCAATGGCTGATTTCATGAGCTCAGGAAGCATATTTACTTTCAGCAAGAAATGAGCTCTTGCCTAGAAAATTGGCCTGAAAACCCATTACTTCAGTGGATTCATTTTCATTTATTTCCCTACAGTTAATAGAGTTTATTTGGAGTATTGAGAGATAGTGCTTCTCTGAGGCTGAGTATTGTCTCATTTACATGCAAATATTTTTATCTTCATTTTAGATAGAAATATAATCATGCTCCATAAGGCTTGTCATGCACCAGAATTTAATTAATGATGTGTCTGCACAGAATCAAGATAAAAAGATGAAATGGAAAAAGTTTGGCATCACATAGTTTCAAATGCTTGATTGTTTTAGTAATTTCATTCATTTATTCATTTACTTATTCATTGCTTTAATGAATATATATTTGATTCCTACTATGTGTTAGACATCTGTATGTGACACAGACAGATAGAAGGAAAAACAAAACATTGCCTCGAAGAAAGTTACAATCTAAAAGACGGAAGCAAAGAAAAAGGATTCTTCCAGCAATGATGAAGTAGGCCTACATACATTAGAAGCATATGATTTCAGGGGGAAAAATTTCTTTACATGAAGGTAGTATCTAACGAGGTCTTTAAAAATGGACAGACAGATGTGGAGGGTGAGCCATGCAAGAAACAGCATGAAGCCAAGCAGTGTGCAGACCATGAATGTTGGGGAAACTAAAAATGGCTTAATAGTCCCTAAATGTACAGTGTTGAATAGGGAGAGGGGCTGAAGGTACAAGACAGGTGGGAGTCTGGGAGGTCTGACAGGGTCCTGGTCATAGCAGACTTTGTCAACTAAAACACTCCCAATTTTATCTGGAGGCAATCAAGCCACTTTAGAATTTTGAGATGTGGAGTGAGGGATCAAATTTTCACACTAGAAATGTTACATTAGCAGCTTTCTGAAGAATAATGAGATAAGCCTAAAAGTGGGACAATAAGGAAGTAGCCTCTTACGAAAATGAGCAATGATGCCAAGGTCATGAACTACAAAGATGACCATGAGGCCCTAAAATGAGCATGGTTTAGGAGGCTAGATCAATGGAATACAGGCATTGACAAGATGTGAGCTTTGAAGGAGAAATAGTAATCTGGGGTGATATCCTCATCTCTGACTTGGGCAGCTGAGTTAAGAAAGTATCATTTATAAGATAAGAAATTCAGAAAAGGTTCATGGAGATAGAGTGTAGGATCACTGAAAGAAATGATGAATGCTGTCTGGGAGACCATCACGATGAAATATCTAAATAGAGATGCCTGGTAGGTAAATAGAAATGAAAATATGGAGCTCAGGAAAGAGGTCTGGACCAAAACTGTTCATCTAGGACTCAGGGACTTTTAGGTGATATTTTAAGTTGTGATGATTAATTTTGTGTCACCCTGACTAGGCTAAGGAACATCAAATAGCTGGTTAAACATTATTTCTGGGTGTTTCTGGTAGGGTGTCTCTGTAAGAGATTAGCATTTGACTTGGTAGATTACATGAAGACCATCTTCTCCAATGTGGGTGGGTATCATCCAGTTGGTTAAGGGCCTACAGAGAATAAAAAGGCAGAGGAGGGGTGAATTCACTCTCTATTGTGCTGACACATCTTTTTTTCCCTCCCTTTGGACATCAGGCACTCCTGGTTCAGGCTGGGACTTACACCATTGGGTACCCTGTTGTCAGGCCTTTAGACGCAGACTGAATTACACTGCTCTCCTATCTGGTGCTCTAGCTTATAGGCAGCAGATCTGGAACTCAGGGCTTCCACACTGTGTGAGCCAATTCTTATAATAAATCTTCTCATATTGTCTCTATATATCCTATCAATTTTGTTTCTGTGGTGAACCCTGACTAATACAGTTGTTGTGGGTATAAATGAAAGCATGCAAGGAAATGTATGTAGCATGAGGAGGAAAGAGGAACTAAAGTGGAGCCCTGAAATACTTCAGAAAAAAGGTAAATAAGATTGAAAATTACCTGAAGGATAGCGTTTAGGAGATCTCTGTTGGCTTCTTGGGGGAAGTTCATAGTGGAAGGAAAATCAGACTGCAGAAGTGGGAAGGGGCTGCAGGGTGGAGTAAGGAGAGTGAGAAGCTGGACAGTGAAGAGGACATTGAAGGGGACAAAGAATGAGCAGAGTGTTTTAGATGGAAGAAAAACGGCCAGTAAAGAGGGAGAGGTGGAGGGTTTGAGGAAAATCAAATAGCTATTTATTAGGTCAAGTTCTATGACTTTTATTTAGCTTAAAAAATAGATTAGTCTAATTTTATTTTTAAATGCTTATTTACTTATTTATTTATTTTGGGAGAGAGAGAGAGAGAGAGAGAGAGAGAGAGAGAGAGAGAGAGAGAGAGAGAGAGAGAGAGAGGGAGAGAGAGAGAGAGGGAGAGGGAGAGAACATGAGCAGGGGAGAGGCATAGAGAAAGAGGGAGAAAGGGAATCCCAAGCAGGCTCCACTCTGTCACCATGGAGCCCAACATGGGCTTGATCCTACAAACCATAAGATCATGTCCCAAGCCAAAATCAAGAGTCCAATGCTTAACTGAGCCACCCAGGTGCCCCTAGATGAGTGTAATTCTAAAATAGATGATTTCATGGAAAAAATAGTGGGTGATTCTGTTTGATGTTAAGTAATCATACTGAGTACATTCTCACTTTTAACTGGAAGTTTTGCCTCATCTAAGTACCCTTTAAAAGTTAATTTTGGTGTGATGAAAATGAGAGAGTTGATTTGCCAAACACAAGGAACATTTGAAGGTAGAATCTGAGCTAAGAAGGAAGCAGATGCGTTCTTTCTGGATCTCATAAACACTTTTTATGTAACACAAGATTCATCATAACCTTGTCAGTGCATGAAGAACTTGCTTTTGAGTAATGGGTTGCCCTTTAATGTACTGTGTTGCTCTCTGTATGTGGGGTTGCTCAGCTAATGCTGGAGGCAGGGTCTTCGACGAGCAGCTCTGCAGGCCACAGTATTCCAGGAGAAATGGGGAACCTGGTCTCTCAGATACACTGCTTCTGCTGCTGCTGCTTCTGCTGGTACTGCGCCCACCAGCTCAGGGCTGGCCTCACTCTCAAAACAGAGGGGCTGATGATTTAGAGCCGGACAGAGAACCATGGCTAAGGTCTCCCCAGTTTCATGTCCTTGAGGGAAGTTTGAGCCAGCCCTGAATGGGTTGTGGTAGGCACTAGAAGGACAATGGAGGAGAAGGAGTGTGTGATTTCTAGAGATCAGGAAGAGGACAGATAAGGGAGGATGAAAGATCAAGCAGAGCCTGTTTTGCTATTCAGCACTTACCAGAAACCAATTAAGCTAGCTGTTTTGCCTCCTACCAAATAAATACAAATGCTGAAGACATAGGTCGTGGCCTAGAGGGCATAAACACTTACATTAGGAAGGTGTATTTAAAATGTTAAGTATTAATCCATTTATTTGCTCAGTATATGATAAAATTCTATGACCAACCTAACAAAAACAGATTTTCATATTAAATAAAGGACTATATGTATTTTAAAATATTTTTATTAATGCTTCTCTACAGTATCTAATGACTTTTATTAGTCATTTCAAAACTAATTCATCATAAGTAATGGAATCTGCTTTTATTTTAAACCAAATTGTATAAATAAACATTTTCTGGCAAAACCCCTTTTATTTGTATGTTATTTATGGGAAATTCAGTTAAGATTAAAAAGGCTCCTCAAATTGCAACCTATTTGACATTATAATTTGTGGCTATATACATATGTAATATATATATACTTAATTGAATTCAAGGATATCAGGAAAATATGAAAAATCTTTAGATTTAAGCCTGGGTTCCAAGTAATACAACAATCAAATTTATACTCTATTTCTGTATTTATGGGGGGCAGATGGCATATATTATTTCAGGGCTAGAAACGCAGAAACAACTAAAATGGCAACTGAGGTTTCCGAGTCCTAGGAAAACTAATTTGAATTGTTCATATCTCTTTTTTTGAAAGCCTAGCTATGAAAACAGAAAAAAATAAAATAAGAGGTCTTTGCTCTCTACTTCTGAACATTCTGTGCTGCTGCAATAAATCATATCATTAAGACATTTCTCTTATTCATACTCTGACAATTTGAGCATGTGGAGAAAATCACTCTAATTAATGGGACAACTCAGAAAATCACAATAATATTAAGGGTAAAGATGTACATTACATATGTCTCTGTGTTCTCACAGATTTATCAGACTCAGAAGACAGAATGAAAAATATTCAATTAGAGATATTTGTAGCATTTTCATTCTCATCAAAGGTCACTCAAGCAATTTATAACGCCGGCACGTCCTGTGTGCTAGATTACCTGGGCATGTTTCTAATATGTCAGATGGACTTCCTGTCCTTTTGTGTTTGAGTCCGAGTGTGTTGAGTAGATAACTCCACTTGCCTTATGTTTTCCTAACGTAGATATTTGCTCTTTTCCCAAACATGCCTCTCCCCCTGCAGCACACGGCTTATTAGTATATTCCATCTCCCTTATCAGAGATTGTCCTTAATGGACATCAGAGGGTTTCAACAGCAAGGGGTTCAACTGAAGTGTTTTAGTTTGATCTGATGCACTAACCAAGACAGTCTATCTGACTGAGCGTGACCAATGTAAGTTTTTCTTCTAGAGGCAAAGAGCTGAATTAAAAAAAATAAAAAAGAATAGCAATCAGAAGAATGATAAATGAATAAGAAAAAATGAATCAAGACAGAGGAAGACCATTTTCACAGAGCAGGAATGTCTAAAACTATTGCAACTGAATAGGTATTATACAGCACAAAACACTTTGAGTTGCCATTTTACTAATGCTATGTGCCATATTTTGTACTACATTTAAATTGTGACTTGTGGAGAATTACGCAGTTGCCTTCGTCTCAGAGAAATTAGCTTCTATGTGAAGAAATCAGCTCTTTTACAGACAAAACTGCCTAATGCTGATTGTGATGGGAAGACTCCAGCTTCCTTTCACAGCCAACCCACTCCTTGGTCAGCTGTCAAAAATAGTCACGTTTTGAATTCCTACGACTACTTCACAAGTAGGTTTTTTTGTTTTTCTTTATAACTAATGCAATTCTGTAGTATGACATTATTACTGGCCAGCTGAAAATATTACGAATGAGTTGGTTTTTGATGACACCCATTACTGACAAGATATCAAAATCTCTTTTGAAAAGAGGTTATCACATTTAAACAGAACAAAATAATCAGATGAGTATAAGGCCAATGCATTAATTGCAGTTTTCCCTATTATTGATTTAATAAATAACATTTTCGAAGCATTTTATAACTTACTAACGAATTCCCCATATAGGATCTTATTTACATCTCACAGCAGCCCAGCAAGAGAAACATTATTAACCCCATTTTCCTTATGTGAACATTGAGATGCAGAAAGATACGCAAGCTGCCCAAGTTCACAGAATTAGTAAGTGGGAAAACCTAAGCTCAGACCTATGGCTTCCCAATTTTATTCCCAGCACCCCCTCCCTCCCAGTAGAACTGGCTGCACCAAATGCTAAAGCCAGATAACAAGGTGAGGCTTGGACATGGGTCACATAAGTCCTTGAAGTCACAGGAGCATTTCTGTTTGCTTCAGGGACCCTCATTGTCTAAAAATTGAGACATTGTACTTAAAGTAACTTCATCATTGAATCTTTAAATGTGGAAAGTCTACACCAGAATATCCTTCCACCATCACAAAAGGCCATTCACCTCTGGGTTTCTCACTGTGGTGTCTTCTCGCTCCACTGTGCAAGTTTACCATGGAAGCCGAGAAACAAAAATTCCCCTAGGGGATGCTTCTCAGACCTCACCCGGATTTGTTCTGCTTGTGCATGTCTGTCTTTATTGGCAGCTCTGTGGTTCAGAAAATACTCACCCAGGACAGTGTGGGGTCGGAGTGGAGAGACACGAGAGGTTGGACGTGGTCCTTCTGCAGCGAGCTACCCCCTGTGTAAAGGAATTCGGGGAGGCGAGGGTGGCAGGAGTGTGTGGGCAGTGCTGCGTGGCCAAGCAGGGGGCTGTGGGATGGATCAGCTGTGGGGGAAGCTTTATGATTTCTAACACTGTGTACCATGTATTGTTTCTGCAAGCTCGGGGCTGCAGGAACAATGCTGTTCCCCCAGGATTCCTGACTCCGACATGATGACAAAAGCACAAACAGCCATGGGGTCTTTTTCTCCTAAAATACATATTATTTAACTTTTGCAGTTTGACTACTGTAAGTAGATGCCATAAAGGAATTTTAAAAGACATGAGTGGGAGCTGTGAATACTGGAGACTACAGAATCAACTCATGCTTAACAAGTCTATTCTAAACAGCCGAGGTGTTTGGAAAGGGACGCACAGCTCTGCTTTTAAATTGCCCAATTTTCTATAAACATATAATTGTATTAATAGTCCACATGGCTGGACTGTTCTAGCAACAATGCCAACCACATGGGGCCTGACACTTCCCCTTAAATGCACTGCACTCACAGAACAGGGGACTCAGGGAAGAAGGGAAAAAGACTTCTCTGTGACTAGGAAATCACCAGAAATATTTAATCCTTTCCAGGAGCCCCCTGGGGATGCAACCTGCAAAATCATTCCAACACTCCTATCTTTTGCCAGGAAGTATGACAAGATCTCTGAGCTAGAGGGAAAGAACTCATGTGTGTAACACAAAATAAATTCACTTTTGGTAATCAATGCTTTTCTTAAAAAAAAAAAGTTGTCAATTAAGTATCAGAAAGTGTGGGTGTACCAGAAGACCTGTGATTATGGAGAAAGCTTTGGATGATCTTTTGTTAGTATGGAGAGTCTTTTATGGCATGAAGCCCCACTCTTTTTTTTCAGTATTCTTTTGTTTTTCAGCAGCAAGATGCATTCACAACTCTGTATCCTCACTTATAGATGGTAAAGCTGAAGGAAAACGAGGTTACCTGGCTGAATTTTAGTTACATACTTGCTGTCATAGTCCCTAATTGTATTGTCACTTGAGGACTTGGTAGGAGGGCAGCCCTTTGGGCCTTGCCCGTCCACGTGGCTTCTGAGGTGTAACTGAAACAGTAAGGCAAAGGACAAGGGTATTTCTCCACATTGGTGGATCTTCTTTCTCACTCCCCTAACCAGCTCCAGTTCAACGCTGGTTCTTCAAACTGCAGAACGCTAGGGGCACCTGGGTGGCTCAGTCAGTTAAGCCTCTGACTTCAGCTCAGGACATGATCTCACGGTTGGGGAGTTCAAGCCCCACGTTGGGTTTCCTGCTGTCAGCACGGAGCCTGCTATGGGTTCTCTGTCCCCCTCTCTGTCCCCCTCTCTGTCCCTCTCCCACTTTCTCTCTCTCTCTAGAAAAAAAAAAAAAGATTGCAGAACATGGATGAGGCAGCGCGGTAGAGGGGTCACGTGTGAGAGTCTGGGATCAGGTAGTCCAGCTTGAAACTTGGCTTTACCTCTTGCAAGTTGTAGAACCTCCAGATGATTGTACTTAACTTTTCTAAGCCTTGGTTTCTTAACCTTGAAAATGAGGCAGATAATAGGGGCTACTTTATGAGGTTGTTACGAAGACTGAATGAAGTTATTCATGTGGTCTTGACATGGTCCACCAGGCCCTGTGCGCCTGACCTGAACTGCTACTACCCCTCTCATCTTTTCTCCTACCGTAGTTTCGCTCTGTCACCCCACTCCAGGCACACTAGGCTCCTTCCTGTTCCTTAAGTAAGTTAAGTCCACTCCCTTCTCAAGGCCTTCACATTTGCTGTTCCCAGTGCCAAGAAGCCTCATCACTGATACCTGCATGGTTCTCCTGAACCTCCTTTGGGGTCTGTTCCTCAAATACCATCTTACCAGAGACTCCTACTGTGGTAGGTAGAAAAACGTCCCCCAAAGATGATGATGTCCCAATCCTTGGAACCCGCAAATATGTTACCTTGTGTGGCAAAGTAGACTTTGCAGCCATGATTAAGTTAAGAGTGTTGGGAAAAGGTGATTATCCTGGACTATCTAAGTGGGCCCACTGTAACCACAGGGCCCCTATAAGAAGGAGAAGTGAGAGGGAGAGGAGGGGGATTTGAAGATGCTGTGTTGCTGGCTTTGAAGATGGAGGAAGAAGAGCCAAGGAATGATATAGCCTCTAGAAACTGAAAACAGCAAGGAACTGGATTCTCACCTAGAGCATCTAGAAGGAATGTAGCACTGCCCATCTATTTTTGACTCTGACCTCCAGAAGGTGGTTGTGCTGTTGTATGGAGCAACAGACCCCAGAGGAGGTTCAGGATAACCACACAGGTATGAGGGATGACGGTTCTTGGCATTGCGAACACCAAGTTTGTGGTAACTTGCTACGGCAGCAGTAGGAAGCAGACATTTTTCTCACTGCATAAAATTGCTCATGTCTCTGCTCCCATCTTTTGTTATTCTACTTACCCTGCTGGATTTGTGTTCACAGCCTGTGCACCACCTGATAGAGTTTAGTTGTCTTGTTTCTATCTCACCTTACTGGAGTGTAACCTTTTTGAGAGAGGGGTCTGTGTTTTACTCACTGTTTTGTCCCTAGATGTGAAAAGTGCCTGGTACATAGTGTGTGCTCAGTGAAGAGTTCTTGGGTGAAAAAAAAGAAAAACTAGAATGGAATAATGCCTCCACAACTTTTGGAAAATGATAACACATATCCCAGTACAGAACTTCTGAACAGTGGACTGCAGTGTCATTGCTACCTCACAAAGGAGTTCCAGAGTGTCTGATACACTGATTTTTGGGGCTCTTGCATAGGCAGGTGGAGTGGCCATGTCTATTTATCCAAGTGTGCCATGCAAATATTATCATGTTCTTTGTGTGGCATTATGGAAAAGGATGTTGTACGGCATATGATGAGGGCATTGACAATGACTACCCTGCAAAATTCAGGGCTCTTTTTTTGAGAGCCAAGTTCCAGAACACAGTTGTATACTGAGCATGAAGCAGGTTTTAGTTAAAGTCTATGTCAACAGATAGGCGTATTTTAATGTGAAATCCATTTTTAGGTTGGCAATGACTTCTTAGAGTAGAATGCCTACTGCTAATAGTAAATATGAACTCAAGGGATAAAACTTCAACAATGGCTTCTATTTGGCTTTTGGGCTCATGCTATACCTTTAGACTAGTTCCTCCTACCTCTGGTGTTTCCTCATTGGAGATGCCCATACTTCTTAGCTTGCAAGGCTCTCTGTTTCATCTATATTGACCAGCTCTTTCAAACAGATTCACTGTCACTGATGTATGGATTTTTTCCTCTTTGACTTTTTTCTTATTACCTCAAGCATTACAGGATTATTGCTCATTAGCCATTTCATTTGTTCCAGTCTTGCTACTGTCATAGGAAGAGCTGACTTCTCTAATAATCAGAGCTGTTCATTCCTGGAATTTGCTGAACCAAATGTCTATGTTTAGGTTGAATGTGCTATTGGAGAAATGGGGCTCATGGGATGAAAGCCATTTAGTGGTGGCCTTCTATTTTGATTTGCTTATTCATTCATTGATCTATTAATTCAATCAGTAGTTATTAAGAAACGCCTATGTGTTGGACCAGGAGATAAATAGAAAACAGAATAGACACTATCCCTGCCATAATAAAGGTAACAGCCTAGAGAAAGTGTTAGACATTGACAAAGGAAAGACAAACATGTTGCGTCTACTTAGGAGAGAACCAAGATTCCAGATGGACCTAGAACCTACTCAGTATTCAACCGTTGTTTAATTAGTGGTTACTATGTATAAAGAACATTTTTTAGGTGCTGGGGATTCAAAAGTGAATAATACTACCAGAGTCTCTGACCTGGTGGGACATACAATATAGGAGAAGAAAGAGAAACAATAAGTAAACAGATATATATTGTCAGTGAATGATAAATACTATGGAAAAGGTAAGAAAGAATGATGAAGGAAATGGTAAGTGGGTAGTACTAGAAAGCCATTCTAGTAGCCATTCAATGAGGTTACACTGAAGTTTGTTTCCTACTTATGGGAACAAGCTCACCTTATCAGGCTTCCTGGAAAAGTACCCGCTGGAGCAGGAGGGACATTCAGAGATGCCCCCAGAGCTTCAGGTAGGCATGCAACGCCAGGTTAGGATCGGTCTTCTGCACAACCTGGAAATACTATTGTTTCCATTAATACTCTCTAGGAGCTCTTTGAGTCCTTTTTGGCCCACACAGTAATTATATAATAAACAGTAATTCAACTTCTACAAAGAGCTGTAGGAGAAGTTTTCAAAAATCAACAGTCATCAGATAGCTGATAAGAAAGCTAATTCTGAGGGGGGAAAAGAACTGAATCTGGGTATATCAGAGACTTAAATGAGATGCAAAACATTGATTTATTGGCAACCTTCTAGCCTAGGCAAATTTTTCTTGTGCCCCTTTGAGGACTCAGTGTGTGGAGTCTTATGACTATGAAGAATGAGCAATGGGTTTAAGGTTGACCAAAGAATAGATATTTAGTGAACATCTACTATGTGAAGGGCTATAAGCCATAGAACTAGAAACTGGAACCAGGAGGCCTTTGTTCTTATTGCTCATCTCCACCTGGAATGTACTTTTATACCTTGTAAATCTGGCTAGTTCTATTTATGCTTCAAAATCCAAGATATCATCTTACATATGCCCTTTTCAGAGCAATGGCTCCCCAACCTAAATAAGATTCGTTACTCCCTGCTTATACTCCATCCTAGGCTTATACATACTGTATTTTTGCTCTTATGTTTATAATTATTTGATTCGTATCTCCTTGAGAGGATGTCTGTGTCTTTTTCTACCTACCATGTCTTACCCAGTTTTCCCCAAAGTTCCCTAATAATAAGGGGCACTTGGCAAATTATCTGGATCATCTGGCCTCTCTCTGGAAATTCTGATCCAGTAATTCTGTGTTAGAGTCTAGGAATCTGTTGTTCCAGCAAGCACCTTCCAGATGATTCTTATCATCAAGCAAGATTGAGAAATACTGGCCTAGCATGTAGTTAACACAAGAAAATATAATTAAATAATTAAATAACTACCAATGAACAGACCTTTCTCTTCTTTTTTAGATCAGGTAATCATTACATAAACACAGTATTCCAAAATTATTTGTCAAGTTTGGTTCCTAATATTGATGAAATTGGAGAAGGCAAATACTATGAATTGTTCCAACTCCTTGGACGGGAGTGTAGTAAATTAAGAAATGAACAAATAAATTGACAGTTGCTGCTGGTAATGAAGCTATTGATCAGTCATTTATTCACAACTTTGTAACTTAAGCAGTGCTTCTCAACCAAATGATCTTGCCCCCCAGGGAACATTTGCCCATGCCTGGAGGTACTTGATTGCCACAGCTGGATTGTTACTTCTAGCATCTAGAGGAGAGGTCAGGGATGCTGCTAACCATCCTACAAGGCACAGGAAAGCCCTCCTCAACAAATAATGATCTGTTCTCAAGTACCAATTGTGTTGAGGTTGAGAAATCCCCAAATTAAACTCACTTGAAAGTTTAAAAAAAAATCCTGATGCCCAGGCAACTCCCCTAGACCAGTTAAGTCTGAATGTCTCAGGCTGGGAGCCAAGCATTAGCATTTTTCAACTCTCCATATGCAATCAAGACTGAGAACCAGTAAGAGTTTATAGGATGCCTGAAAGAGGAGTGGACTTAAAAACCTGGTTTTAAGTCCAAAGTTTATCACCTATTAGGTGGGAAATTAGGCATGGCACTTCCCAGTTTCTGTTTCTTAATCTGTAAAATAAGAGTAACACCTAGATCAGGGAGTTATTATAGGGATTAAAGAGATAATGCATGTGACAGTGCCCTATAACTAAATCTACAAAAGGAAGGTATCATTACTGTTCCCTGTTTGGGCGTCAGTCCAAGTGGCAGAATTGGGTAATTTACTTACTTAACACCACAAACATTCTCACATGCAAATCCATGCTTGCCTTTTTTGCCTAAAATGGTCTACATGTGCAAAGAATTGGAAAACTCCTATGCTTAGGTGAATTTTTTTTAATAAAGTCTCCTTTACTCTCTACTTGTTATATTTGAACTCACATAAGGTGTTAATAAAGCAATTCCTGTTGTTCGAAAATAATACAGGGACCCCACATGTTTAAGGAGAATGAAGCTTCCAACACTGCTTTGGAGCATGGGTTAAGGCTGATGAGTTAGGGCTAATGAGCTAAGGCTCTAATACCACATTACTTCTGAGTGTAGTGCGTAGACCAGCAGCAGCCAGTGCAGAAGCTCGGAACCCATCTGGATGTCTTATATCAACATCAATATTTTAATAGCTCCTGGGTGATTTGTAGGCACATTAAGATTACAAAAGCTTTACTCTAGAAAATCCTACGTGGGAAATTAGACAACTCAGTTCTCCCAAACATCAGGTGGTACAATAGTCCTCTGTGAACCCATGTCTATTTGGGTTTCTTGCTCATCTTGGATGGATTCAGACTGCGGCCAACTGCATTTGTTACTTCTCTTGTCCTTGCCGCCTCTGTGTTTTTAGCAGCCATTCTGCTTTAGTAGGTAAAGATCTTAGAGTTTTCAGCATAAGTGTAGCCAGAAGGTAGTGTTTATTTCTGCCAGCCAATCATTTGAAACGTATTATTTCTTGGTTTTCATTATCCTGAACAAGAATTTACCTGGCAGTAGAAGGGTTAATTCACGAGCTGCAAAACTGGTTTGTTTTGTGCTGAGAAAGCTGGCAGGCTCACCCTTCTTGCTGAGAGAGGCAGTTAACCGGTACATAAAGACCTGTGACGGATGTGGCGGAACTTCAAAAGGTACTTGGTTTATTTCTCCATGCAAGAGCCTACTCCCTGAGAAGCAGGCCAAGAGTGGGGCTGCAGTGTCAGATCACGTCTACCCTATAGTCTATAGCTTCTCCTGCTTCAGATTTTCAGTATCTTCTTAAGAGCTTGTTCATGTTGGTGGGACAGTGTGTTCTAAGCTGACATTGGTACTCAACACTTAAGACTAACTTTAAATTATCTAGGAATTCCTTTCAGTAATTCCTATTCACTTTTTTCAAAAGCGTCCCTACATTTGTGATGTTGTGAGTTATTATATGCAATCATTTGAATTTCCACCTAGGAAATTAAAACAATTTTCGTGTGATTTGGTAGCCTGTGTGGAGAAGGAATTATTCTGATATGAGAGAAAGGCCTATATTTCATTTGAGAAAGTAAATCTGGAAATACTTACTTCAGAAAGGAAAATACAAAGCCCCAAAGGAGAGTGGGGAGAAAAATAAGATTTACCTTGTGAGGAATTAAGGGCTAAAAAAGCAGACTAGAGCTTTTTAAAAGTAGGTTGGGAGGCTGGAGAAGAGTTAAAAAAAAAAAAAAGTTACAACCTCATGAGTTACTTAAGAATCCAAACCCCTGCTTAAATTCTTGGCTGAAGTCCATTTGTAGAAACGATCATAAGGTGACCCCCTACACAATATACATGAATTTAAGTTCTTACAGTCCAGGAAACAAAGTAATCAGCCTCAAAATAGTCAAAAAAATAATTTTTATGGTGTAAAAACACATTGCATTTAAAAGTCACTATCTTTCATCTTATTAATAATGTGAAATGTGCCGATATGTATATGATATAAGCTTAAAGTTATACTTGTGTTTGATTGAAGGGCCCAGTTCCATTATTGTAAAGTCACAACTCATGTAATAGTTTTTAAAAATAATCATTAATAAATCCTATTAGGTCCTTTGATACATAAGGAGTTAAGTAGAAAGGGTTATCTTTTGAAGACACCTACTTTTACTTAAAGAAACTGTCATTTGGAGAAGACACTGAAGAGAAGATACTGTAGACAGTCTCGCCATCAAGAACTAAGTGTTCTGTCAGGAGGACAGCAATGAATGCATTTGACCTCAGTAGAACATAATTTGTTTGGTGTTTAAAACTGAGATTTTTATGTTTAGGTGTGCAAAGAATGTTTTCAGAGAAAGGAGGGATCATGGTGGCTGGAAGCTACCGGGTATGCTTAGTGAAAGAGATGGAGAATAATGCTAGGCACTGGAAAAATAAAGAGCAGGGTTTGGCATGAGCAGAGATGGCAGGAGCATTTCACCCAGGGGAAGAACATGTGTGAAAGAGAAGAGACAGACAGGAGCTTAATGTCTCTATGGTAGATCCCAACATGCTTTCCTTGGCCCTTTTCCCCTGTCTACCTCTACTTAGGATTCAAAAAAGCAAAATACTAGCCTCTGTGGTGGCCAAGGGAGGTCATGTGACCGTGAGACTTAGTTCTGGATAATAAGTCACATGAATAGAATTCTGCTTGGAGTTTCAGGCAGTTTTTGTTTTCTTGGGACAGCTACGGTTTACACTAACCTCTACCATTTGTCTTTTCTTTCTGCCTTGAATATTAAATATGACAACTGGAGCTATAGTAGCATCTATTGACTATGAGGGGAAAGATTAGAGAGTTCAAGAGACATAAGCCCCAAATTGTTGGATTGCTAAGTGGACACCAGTAGCCAATTTCTTATTGTTTGGGAGGAGAAAATTAATCCTTATTTGCTTAAGCCATTGTGGTCAAGTGTTTGGTCCATTCCAGGCAACTGTAATTCTGATACCATATATGATGAAAAAGCGAAAGTTTTTATGTGATGGACACAAAGAATGGTATGGAGTGATAGAAAATAATATTTTCTTGGAGGGGCTGGTTAGATTATGGAGACCAGAGAGACAGTTTGATACTGTGGGCATTGAGAAGCTATTGAATATTAGCAAGGCAGAGAAAATATAGAAGAGCTACTAATTGGAAATTTTACAAATAAATTGAAAGATTATTTTGATAATAATGTGCAAGATAATTTAAAAAGAAGAATTAGAAGCAACAGAGCCATGTGTTGAAGATGAATCCCATGTATGGTAAAAATGTAAAGTACTTTTTCACTCCTCTCATTCAAATTTGAGATAATTAGACCAGGTGTTGTGATTTCACGTCCTATACATGTGTCTTAGTTCAGGCTGCTGTAACAAAGTGCCATAGACTGGGTGACTTAGCAGTAACAGAAACTTATTTCTCACACTTCTGGAGCCTGGAAATCTGAGATCAGAGGCCAGCATGATCAGGTTCTTGGTGAGTGGCCCTTTCCTCATTTACAGATGGCTGTCGTCCCTCTGTGTCCTCATGTGACCGGAAGAGAAGAAAGTGAGTTAGCTAACCCTTTGGTCTTTTCTTACAAGATCACTAATACCATTCATGAGGGCTCCACCCTCATGACCTAGTTACCTCCCAAATGCCTCGCCTCCTAATGGCATCACAGTGGGATAAGGGTTTTAACACATGAATGGGGGTGGGGAAGGGCAAAGTAGAATAAATATTCAGTCCATCACAGCTTGGTATAGGTAAAGTCAGTGTACTAAGGTAAAAATTGCATATAAGTAAAAACATCATGGAGAAAGCTAGGATTCAAAGAACACAACTTTTTGCATTTATTTTTAGTTTTACTATGGTCTTCCATTCCTTAGTGTAGTGCTCAGATCTTTCCCTATAAAGGGCCAGAGAGCAAAGATTTTAGCCTTTACAGACTGTCCAGTCTCCACTGCAGCTTTTCAGTTCAGCTGATGAAGAGCAAAAGCAGCTGTAGACAGTACACAAATTAATGGTCATGACTATGTTCCAGGAAAGGTTTATTTACAAAAACAGGTAGTAGGTTGGATTTAGGCTGCAACGTGGAGAAGGGCCAGGATATAAATTAAGGGTGGAGCCCATACAGTTTAATTTGCATAACATAGATATAGAGGAAAATAAACTGTAATGTTTATAATGTAAATAGTTCTATGGATTTGCTATAATGGTTAGGGTCTCACAGATGAATAAAATAGTTCTATCTAGGATCAGTACCCAAAATACTGTCATTCTTTTTTTTTTTTTTTGAGAGAAAAAGGGTGCAAGTGAGTAAGGATAGAGAGAGAGGGAGAATCTCATGAGGGGCAGAGAGAGAGAGAAAGAGAAGGAGGGCTTGCCTGATACAGGACTCGAACTCATGGACCATGAGATCATGACCTGCACTGAAGTCAGATGTTTAGCTGACTGAGCCACTCAGGTACCCAGTACTAAAATGTCTTAAATCTTAAAGAATCACTGAATTCACTTTCAACTTCTAAAAATGATTGTGTAATTTTTTTATGCAATCCAAGGTTGCGATTTTCCTCATTAACATAGTTCCTTATTCCAGGTAATGAATATCACACAGTGTCATGAAACTGCATTTCTTTTAAAATATTTTCTAATTCTGGGTGCCTGGATGACTCAGTTGGTTAAGCATCTGACTCTTGATCTCGGCTCAGGTCACCATCTCAGGGTTCCTGAGATCAAGCCCCGGGACATGGGGCTCTGCACTGAGAGTAGAAAGCCTGCTTGGGATTCTCTCTCTCTCTCTCTCTCTCTCTCTCTCTCTCTCTGTCAGTCCCCCACTTATGATTGCTCTCTCCCTCTCTCAAAATAAATAAATACACTTTTAAAAAATAATAAAAGATTATTTTCTAATTCAAAATTTTAATTGTTTTATTTTTATAATTTTCTCTGGTAATTTAAATATCAAACTTGGTTTTTTTCTTTCTCTCTTTTCTTTCTCGTTTCAATTTTTTTGTGAGCATAGGCTAAGGGATGCTGTGGTAATAAATTACTGGCCACATTTCACTGCTCCCAGTAGCTCTCTGAGGCACCTCTCTTTTATGTGGAGACTCAACAACATACCTTGTAGTATGCCATGTGGAGTTGTTGACTTCTGAATCCTTGAATAAGGGAAAAGAGATCACAGCTGTTCTCTATACTATGGCCTGGATGTTGTGTGTGTCAATTCTATTTATAGCCAAATTATCAGAATTAGTAGTCACTTGACCCCAAACTACCTGGCAGGTTGAGAAATACCATCTTCTGCATGATCAAATGGGACATAGAGAACACATAGCATTACCTCTGACACGTTTTGATTCTATTTTGTGAAAGGCCATAACAGAACCAGTTTGTAGTACCTTGGTTGAGGTTTAAAATTTAGGTAGGCTAAATATTCAATGTAACATGTAGTGACACATGGAGACATAATATAAGCCCTATAAAAAGTCAAAGGTCATTGCCCAGTTTTGTTCCCAGGTTAGGTAGCTATTGTATAATGCCTGGAAGAATCACCAAAAGGGTTGGTTGAGAATTAGGGAATCTGCACTATAGAATAAGAATTCTATTCAGACGTTATGTTACTGGACCACCACAATATGATACATATTCCAGTTCATTCCTTATAAGGATTTAAGTGTCATCCTTAGTGTAGTTAAGAGAATACCCTTTGTTCTCGGGGTATCTTTTGTTTTATCCCTCAATTCCATTAATCTGGCTGGGAGTCTCCCACCATTACTGCACAATTAGCATTGTGGTGCTTTTTCTTTAAATGAGAGCCTTTATCTTGCTATTTGCTATTTACATATTAACTGTGTAAAATTGGCTGCCTGCTTTGTATATGACTCCAGAAGTAGCAGAATGTTACCATCATCTGTCTGTTCTCTAAAATCTGAGCCTTGGCACTCTGTAAATTTACCCTGGGTTTGCTCCCAGGGTTGAAGTTATATACAGTTCCTTTAGGTACATGATTCTCACCAGGGAAGCCTGAATTTTCCGGGTTCCTAGGGGGAATTAGAATCTCTGAAGATATGGGCAGTGTGAGTAGCAAAAAAAAAAAAAAAAAAAAAAGCGTATTTAGCATATAACAATGCAATCTTATGTATTGAGAAATAACTTTTTATGACTGAAACTCCCACAAGTAAAATTCAACCACCTTCTTGGCTGCTAGGAACATGCAGGGTTGGGAGGATGTATTTCTGAATCAGCAGGGGATTGGATTTTTACATTTATTACAAAGCACATTGGGTTTAAATGTGGAGAATTTTTTATGATGGAAAAAGCTAAAAATAGACCCTCCACTGTGCAGAAAAGAGAAACCGATGGCATGATTGGGAGATCTGAGGGCAAGCAGGTCAAAAGGTAAGAATTCAGAGCAGTGGGGAAGGGAATGACATTAGGAGACTGAAAATACTTCTAGGAAATTCTTAGAAATATAAAAAAGGACCCCAGATATACCCAGTGTTTGGGATGAGAGCTCACATTATTTCATTTGGATGTTAAGAACGTGGATAAAGTTGTGATCACTAGAATTGTATTTGTTTGAAGCGTAACATGTGACCTTTGCATGGCTAAAATCACAAGCCCATCTGGGCCTTGGTTTCTTCTATTCAAAAATTCTGTCACTTTTGGGGGATTTTCCCCTGCAAACACGCATACATATAATCAAACAATTAGCCAACAGTCAATGGCCAAATTCTTATCAATCCCATATAATGATCAAAACCTTACATGCCAAAGTCCTACAGGCATTGCAAAACAGGATATAAACTTTCCTGTCTGCAAGGAACTTACTATTTAGGAAAACAAGATACAATTGTAAATAATGCAAAAAGTACATAATTTTCTTTTAGAACAGGGATAAGCAAAACATTGGCTTGTTGTGGGACAAATCTGGCCCAACATCTATAGTAACTCTCACACCGTAGGGCGGAGTTGAGTGGTTGCTACAGCGTAGGCCCACAAACCTGAAATATTTGCCACCCTGCACTTTATAGAAAAAGGTTGCCAACACTTTTATTAGAATAATCAAAAAATGTCATATTGCAAAATGGGATAGATTCCAAGCAGATAACAGAGAGGACAGAGCTACTGGACTTAAGGATGCCCAGCCTGGGAAGGCGCTAAGGGGCCCCAGCAGCCCAATTTACTGAGACAAAGAGGAGGGCAAGGAAACTCCCAGTTTCCATAGAAAAAGAAGGTGAAGAATGAAGGATCTTTATGATCAGTAAGAAAATGCCAAGTGTAACTACAGATTGTTTTTATTATGTCCTTTTCTTAACATTTTTACTCCACTGACCCTAAAAATAATTTGGGGAAAATCGAATCCTTTTAAATGTTCATCAGTGTTGTTGAATTGACACTGATTAAAAATTCACTACCCTCTTGAGAAGCAGGAAATATTGTTTATTTATTTATTTTGAGAGTGGGAGAGAGAGAGAGAGAGCAGGAGATGGGGCAGAGAGAGAGAATCCCAAGCAGGCTCTGCACTGACAGGGCAGAGCCCAACATGCAGCTTGAACTCACAAACTACGAGATCACGACCTGAGCTGAAGTCAAGAGTCAGACGCTTAACTGACTGAGCCATCCGGATGCCCCACTGCATAGATACTTTTAATAAGTGAAAATTTGTGATTCACTTTAAAGATAGAGGAATACATAAATGAATTTCAAGGGAAATTAACACAAGAAAATATGGAAATAAAATATCAATATTTATTGTATTTTGATTGAGAGATTTCTATTGCTACCTGTCCTTAATTCATAGATGTATTTTGTTAACCACTGTTATTTTGACAAATGAAGATACCTGAAGATAAATGGTAAGTGATACATACTCAGGGCCTAATTATTTTCCATTGTGTCAAATTTCGCTATTGCCTATTTGCCTGTGCCCTCCTGTTGGCTCAAGTCACCATCATTCTCTATTGTCGGAAATCCTTGTCCCCCCTTATTCAGATATCCTACATACCTGGCTCTTCATAATCCTTTGATTTAATGGCCTGTGATCTGGATTCCAATGGATAGTGACATATTCAAAAAAAAAGGTTTTTTTGGTTAATATTTTCCCACTATATAAGTGTTCCAGGTAATGTTAGGGTGGAACTTAATTCTATGCATACCTTCTGAAAGGCCTCAGGAAGTGAGAGTTTTAGGTTCTAGAGCAGAGAATGAGCAAGAAACTTGGGACAGGTGTTCCCCCTGTCATCTGGCCAGCATAGGTTAAGTTTAGGCTGTTGAACATAGGTAGCAGGAAACAGAATTAAGATCACCTTGTTTCTTTCTAAATCTAGCATTTCTATAGCAATTGTCACCATGGTATCTTGATGTGTTCTGACAGCGGAAATTTCACTTATTAAAAAATGTGGTAATAAGGGAAAGAGAAACTCCTTCCATGCTTTGGCCCTGGAGCCACTTTCTTAACGAAGAGCTCAGAAATATGTGTGTATACAAGACAGAAGCCCTACCATGGTCTGACCCAGCCAAAGGCAGGTGGCATTTCTTAATGATGAGGCAGCAGATGTCCAGCTTAAAGATCCTTGAACCTGAAGGCTGAAAGACACCTCTAAGTCAAAACACAGCTTGTGTAGCTCTTTTCAGCACCCAAGGTGCTTGTACATGTTAATCTCATTCAGTCCTCACAATAACCCTGTAACTATTGAAATGCCCATTCCCAGTTTATAGTGATGAGAGATAGTTACTAAAGATCTGCCACTCGCTTCAGTTCTAACAGGTCTTCTAATACCGGTGTCTTTCATTTTGAATTACAACCAGTGTTTAAATTCTCATTCAGCCTTCACAGCTTCTGCCATTTACCCAGACCACTGGAGGAGTGGAGCCCCCTGGGGTTTTGCGGTATGGGCGGTTCTGAGCCCTGGCACCTTGACAGAAAAGGTTTGCATACAGGGTACAGTGCAGGCATAAATAATATGTGTGACAAGCTTCATACAATTCCTGGTGGGCTGGCTATAAATCCTCTTTTTGTCAAACTCATTAAAGCACATTCAAAATCAAGTGAATAAGATGATATAATGACCTTGAATCTGATCTCATTTTTGGTGTACTGCCCACCCCCCCGCCCCACAAAAAAAAAAAAAAAAAAAAAAAAAAAAAAGAGGAGAAAGAAAGAAAGAAAAAAGAGGAGAAAGAAAAAAAGAAAGAAAGAAAGAAAGAAAAAAGGAAGGAAAGAAAGAAGCAAACTCCAGAACTATACCTATTATTAAGGACAAATTGCTCGTGATTGCAGGTAACAAGCCCATATATAAGAACATTTGCACTGAGAAGCACCAAGGCACACTACACTGTTTCATGTCTGTCCATAACTTCTTACCCTAGAGATGTGAGCTAACTGTAGAGATGACCAGGCTGAAATAGTCACTTGTGGGAGAGCACAGGAAGAATGGGTTCATTCAGAACAGGTGCTATAGTCGTTTTCTAGGGCTCCCAAAACATAGACTGGGTAGCTTTATTTATTTATGTATTTAAAATTTTTTTAATGTTTAGTTATTTTTGAGAGACAGAGCATGAGTGGGAGAGCGTCAGAGAGAGAGAGGGAGGGAGGGAGACACAGAATCCAAGCTGGCAGCACAGAACCCAACCCAACATGAGATTCGAACTCATGAGCTGTGAGGTTGTGACCTAAGCCAAAGCCTGAGGCTGGACGCTTAACACCCCTGGGTGGCTTTAACAACAGAAATTTGTCTTCTTACTGTTTTGGAGGCTAGAAGTTCAAGATCAAGCTGGCAGCAGGGTTGGTTTCTTCTGAGGCCTCTCTCCTTGGTTTGCCATCTTCTCCTCTTACAGATAGTTTTCCCCTGTGTGTGTCTGTGTCCTAATCTCCTTTTATAAGGAAACCAGACATATTGGATTAGGCCAGCCCTCTCCCAACCAATAACCTCATTTTGCCTTTATTACCTCTATAAAGACTATCTCCAAATACAATCACATTTTGAGGCACTAGGGGTTAGGTCTTCAACATATGAATTTTGAGGGGGACACAATTTAGCTCATGACAGATGCTTATGTCAACATTTTTCAAAGAATTTGTGAATTGTTAGCATGCATGTTGATGGTGGATGGCAAGATATTTGCACCACTAGGTCTTAGAAATGTTTTTAAGTCTAAGTTTCCTCCACTGTTTTAATTAAGATAAATACATAAAATCTTACTGGAATCACATAAACTACATTGTTTTGCCTTAGGGATCATGAAGTCAAAACTCTATGGAAAACAAGAAAGTAATGTAATTATGGGAAACAAGGATATAAAGTAAAATAAAAGAGGGCAGTGGTGATTCTAGACAGCTGGAAAGCACAAGCTTCAGTCTCAGAGGGACTCAGTGTGAGCACGGTGGTTTCAGATACTCTGAATTTTTATATGAAATTCCTCAATTTAAAAATGTGGGCAATTATTCCCTTAAAAAATAACATTGCGTGAGTCAAACAAAACATATCTGCTCATTGGATTTAGCCCATTGGCTTGGATTAGGCTGAATTTAGATCTAATGGCCTGGACGAGTTCTACCTAATCCCTAGTGATATTTTTGGACTCACACTATTAATTAAAACATGTCCTTATTGAGTAAAAAGAGGTATGCTTCAAATGTAGCAAGAATCAATTTGGCCAGAACCGACTTGTAGGATCCATCCCACATTTTTCTCTTATTGCTTTTACAAGCGCTTATGGAGAGCTTTTACTATTTAATCTCAAATCTTGGAATACTTGGTTTAAAATTTTAAACACGACACAAAATAGCCTCTGTAGGACTTTTGTGTAGCTGTAGAATCATTTTTTTTAATTCATAAATTATTTCTGAAATGTCATGTATGTAAGGATTGACTGTTTAAAAAGTGTATGTGGAGCATGAAAATAGTAATGAGTCAGAATTTGCTAGGAGTTTAGTGGGGGCCAAACACTGTTCTAAGTGCTTGAAGTGAATCAATCAATTTCATTCTCCCAACAATCCTGTAGAGGCAGGAGCCATTATGATGGCTCTTAACTGATGAAGTAACCGAGAGAAGCACCTGTCCAAGGTCACATAGCTAGAAAGAGGCTCTTAATTATGGAACCCTGCACTTAGCAACTGCACTACAGTGTGTGTTCTGAGTTGTTTGATATTATTTCGCAGATGGGAGGGGTACCATTTGGGATCTTTAATCTCTGTCCTCAGCATACCCTACTTGGCCTGATACATCTATATTTCCATCCTTCTCCAAAAATATGTATATATATTTTTTTGTATGTACATTTCATATGAATATATTTTATATATTTATATATGTTACTCACTAAATGTCTCAAATGGGGCAGAAGTTTTTATTTTAACAAGTATGAACTCTCCTTAAAATTTATAGATGAGCTTCTTAAATGATAAGTGTTCACGAATAGAATTCCATGGGAAGTATATGAAAACTTTTTAAAAAATATTTTCATGTTCATTCACCTCTCACTGATAGTTAACAATTACTTCAGTTATGAATTTAGGCAACAGACCATCATAGATCTGGCAGTATCTATGACTGTCAAAGTAGAAATCATAAATATTTTTAAATCTCAATACAGTTGTTACAGAGATCTCAAAATATCATTTACATTCATGGAAACTTCAAAATTACCTTAATTATGGGCCCACCACTATATCATCTTATTTCCTTATGGAAGAGAGAAGCACATCTATTCCTCCATTAAAAATTTTTCAGAATTTTGCTAACTGGATTTGAATATAACTCATTTTCTTTATGATGCCATATTTGTTTTATTCATTTAAATTTTTTTTCTGCGAAGAAATCCTTAAGTTTCACCACAATGCCAAAGGGGCCAATGACACAAAAAGTAAGTAAGTAGTAATATGCTCTCCATCCATCTATTCACCTATCTTTCCATCCATCCACTCATCAGTTACATGGAATTAATTTGACTAAATATTTATTGACTGTTTGTCATGTGTTGGTACTGCACGCTTGGAGTCAATGTTCTTCCATACCCATTAATCTTCATTTGACCTTAAAGTCCAGAAAATCTGCCAAAGCTTCCTAGAATGTACCAGAATCACATTTGAGATGTGTTTGTTCTTTGAAAGACATCTATTTAACCATCAGTCTCTCAACTAAGGGAAACCCTCACTCTATTCTTCTTCCCCTTTTCTTTTCAATCTCTCATTTTTCTTTTATTTTCTGAAAGCCATCAGGCATACTACTCCCTAGAATAGAAGGCACATTGCTACATTTTTAAGACTGGTAATAGAATTTATACATCATGGTATTATATTCTACTGCTGCAATGCCATCCTTTATTGCCAACATGGTTTTTCATGTCTGTCTCTGGATAACTTAGCAGCTCAGTGCCTGAATTCTGTTTGTCAGTGGCAACTGGAGAGTCTCAGCTGGGTTCCCCCATCCCCAGGATAAGAAAATAAATATGGTCCTGGATATAATCCAATTAGGCAAAGGAGCATTAAGAAGTTTTCTTAGTTATAAACACTCCTTCTAAAAGTAAGCACATGTGGTTTTCAGTTCTAGTCATGACAGAGTGCTTAGTATTGGGCCAACCCTCCTATTAACAACAACAAAAAGAAGTGAAACACCATATATACTAAATGACTGGTAGGAGGTGTTGGCAAGTCCTGCATGCAGGCGGGACTTGAGGGGCTATGATTTTTGAGAGAAGGGCTAAGATGGGGGTAGGGGCCAGTTATGGAAAAATGAGTTTTACTGGGCTGAGACAAAGGTCAGTATTTGAAGGTTGCCAAAGTATGTGGGACTTGAAGGAAAAAGTCCCAGAGAGGAAGAAACTTAAGAGAAAGAGTCCAAAAAATCTGTGCATGATTTCCTCTCAAATTTTAGGCTAAATTCTAAGCTGAACATGTACAGGATGAGGCTCCAAGAAAGCCAACACAAAACAGCATGTGGGAGGCCAAGGAGCTGGGCAAAGATTTCATAAACAAGATGCAAAACTAACCACACTAGGAAAAGATTGATCAATTGGATTAAATAAAAAAGTCAGAAATTACTTGCTGATTTACATGTTCATGAAAATATTTTTCTGTTAGAGGTCTTATTGCTTTTGCCTTTCACATTTGACTCTGTGACTCCATTTTTGTGTATTTCTCTAGCTCTCAAAATGATTCTTTATAGGAAACAGCTATACAAGGTGGTATTTGTAAACAGGGTGCCTTAATCCAATGCTCAAGCTCAGAGGGTCAGGAGAAACTTCCAGTCCATTTCTCCCTTGTGCCTTCCTCAGATCTTAGATTCTGGGAATGGGGTTTTCCACAACCATTCCAGGTGGTATCTATGGCCACACTGGGTGGGGACTGAGGGCTAATCTAGGCAGAATAGGTCAAGCAAAAGTGTCTCGGGACCAAATGGCAACATCCCTTTTGGATGGTCGATAGTCAGACGGTAGAGACTGAAACTGACAAAGTAAGGTCCTTAGCAGATTGAAGGAAGCAAAAAGTAGCAGTAAGATACTTTCCAACTGAATTTATTCTTAACAAAGAAGATGTTACTGCTGAAAGGGCTAAATCATGAACATTAATAGATGATGTAATGATAAAGGGATGTTGATTCTGATAGTAATGATCAGTATGTGGTTATTTCCATTTCTCCATAAGGAAAAAATACTGTATTACTAGCATAAAAATACTTCAGTGGTTGAATATTTCTTTAACTGACAGAATAAAACATTCTAGACTACTTAAATATTGATTTGTCATTTTTCTTTATTCTATAAGTAATTTCACCTTCCCTATGAAGAAGATAGTAACACTAATGCTTTTTTTCTTTCAGTTCTTGAATCATATATATAATTAAGCCTTCAAGTCTAGCCATGACATTGTTTTATAAACATTATGAATTAAATTTTATTTTATATTTATTGGTTAATTGAAGAACCTCTGGCATATATATTTATGTTATTATTATCATTTCTTTTCAAATAATGGCATCACAATTTCAGGCAATTTTAAATGAGCTAAATTGATTTGAATAAAAAATGTCTTGGTGGACAAAAAAAACTGTTCTCATCAAGTGAGCTTTTGGAATTTATGTCTCAAAAGTTCCAAAGGTATTTGAAACGCCAATAACTTAGTGTACAGCTAATTGATTATGATTGCCTGGAAATTATTGATGTATTTTGGGTTATTTCACATTTTTACATGGGAGAACTATATAATATATTCAGGGCCTTTCTCCTGTATTTTGTATCATAAGTAAGTATACTGAGTCAATCATAAATACAATCTACATATTTATTAAAATTTAAGGGCATCAATCTTTAGTTCTTATTAATTCTTCAAACACTACATTTCCTTTTGAATTGAACAATAGATACCCCATGAAAAGAAAATGTCAGCTTTGGTTTTATAGCTAGCTCTATTCTCCTAATCAGATGAGAAAAGTGTCTGATCTCACAACTTATTTATATAGTTTTTAAACTTTCTAAGAAAAATAAAGCTTGTTATAATTGATGCCTAATGGTATAAACACCTCTGCATTAGTGGTTGCCTAGTAACAAGGCAGGCTTGTGGGGTTGCTAATGAGGCTGAATAAACGGAAATATTCAGATCCATTTCAAATTCAGGTGGATGAGGGGCGGCAGTGGGCCAGATTTCTTTGTTAAAATTGTTTTTCCATAGTGGTTTTGCACTAAAACACCTTTTGCCCTAGAATTTACTCTAGTTAATGACTTCTGCAGATAAGAGTTCAAACCAACAAGTAATGGCTTAAGATTTTAAAAAACATTCAATGAACTGAATCAACATTGCTTCATTGTTCTCCATTACCCCAAGTTTCTGTTCTGAGTGACTGGATGGGGGAATAATGTTCTTGCTTTACCTTTAACTCTTTTAAAAAATACACTTGGACATCACTTTAGCACTGAATGACCAAATGCAGTTTCCAGCTAGAGGTGGTGTTAAAAGGAGCTGGGAGTGATTATGATGACATATTTAGGTTGGCTTTGGCTTGCATACTACCTATAAGATTTAATTTCCTAATTACGTTTTGCTTTAGCTTAGGTAAAATTAGCTTGCATTCCCTTGACACACACCGATTGCAGTTGGTGAAGTTCCAAAACCACAGGTTGTCGACAAGAGTGGCTAACTAGATTAGGATTAAATTTACTGAGTAAAATCCACAAAGAGCCTAAGCACATGTAGGTAATGACAAGTTGACTATGAGGGAATATAGTTAGGTCATATGAAAATGCATTTCTGGCAATGGTTTGGTTTCAAAACCATGTGATAGATACAGGACACCCAAGCTCATCTCGCTGTCTTTTGTTAGAGTTCAGAATGTCAAAATCTGGGGCTTCCTAGATGGGTCACCAAGGTGTAGACAGGGATAAAGATAAACGTGGTCTAGAATATTTAAATTGTATAACTATAGCCTTGTGAATACAGTCAGAAATGGTTTGCTACTCAGTAATTTTGTCATTTGGCAATACTAAGACATGATAACATATGGTTTGCTCTTTGGAGTTCACATAAATGTTGTCATTTAACTGAAATAAAGAATTCTCTTACTCTACCAAGAAAACTGTTTTGGGATATGTGTATGTTCCTTTATCTTTTCACATGGAAGGAAGAATCCCTTTGCATCATTATATATAACGTTCTGGGTTTTTGGTTTACTGGGTTGGAGGAGATGTGAGGCCAAGGCCATGTTTAATCAGAACGCCACTTGGATCCCCAACAACAGTCTCCATTTCTAGCTGGAGGACCCATTTCATTGGTCTTAAAAGAGAATTCTGGAGTGGGGCTCAGCACACGCACCTCTGTTCCACGATTCAGAAAATAATTTTTTAATTTGACAAAATAAATTCACTTGTCAGTGGGTCAGACACATCAGTATGTTCAGAGGAGAAGACAATGAAACTAACAGTCTTGTTTGCAATATATTCAGTATGTCTCCTTCCATTTTAATTTTGAAAGAAATTTACCATTTAAAAATCATGATTCAGGGGTGCCTGGGTGGCTCAGTTGGTTAAGCCTCCGACTTCAGCTCAGGTCAGATCTCACGCTTGTGGGTTTGAGCCTGGCTTCAGGCTCTGTGCTGACGGCTAGCTCAGAGCCTGGAGCCTGCTTCCAGTTCTGTGTCTCCTTCTCTCTCTGCCCCTCCCCCTCTCATGCTCTGTCTCTCTCTGTATCAAAAATAAATAAAAAACATTAAAAATTTTTTTCAAAAAAATTATGATTCGTTTTTATCATAGGGATTTATTTTCTTCCTGCTTATACTTCTGTGTCTTTTCCTTTCCCCTGCCTTTCATAAATTTTCACTCTAGCCCTGGGATGTCTTTTTTTTTTTTAGCTATTTAATGAAGCTTGAAAAGATTTAATTTCTGGAGCCATCAAGTCACTACTCTTTCAGATCTATTTGGTCTGACTCTAGTAGAGCCTGTCTTTGTGCAAAGAAAGTCCTTCAGAAAGAGTTAATTTGCAGTCTCAATAGAGGTTAATTCTCAGGAGAGAATTTAAACCAGCAAGTGTCCTCCTGGTAGAGAAGCAGCCCCTGGCCAGGCCACTAGTGAGGGAGTTAACTCCTAATGTTCTAGTTACCTCTGTGCAGTAGGGTGGGCTAGTCTGTCAGTCCTTGGCAGTAGGCAGCGGCAGCTTTCAGGTAGGGACATAAAGCTGTTTATTTTTCTTCCTAGGTCTTGAATTTTGGCCCTTAGAAAATGTGCTGTTGTGTGATTTTTTTTCAACTGGTTATTTCTTATTTTACAAAAAAAAGGAGGGGGTAGGTGAGCGGGAAGAAATCAGGGTTTGAATCTTTTGTGATGATTCTTCTTCAGTTGTGTTAGACTCATAGAAGGTATTTCTTCCCAATGATGATGTTTTTTTTAATTGAGCAACATGTACAAAATAAATGGGAATTGCTTCACAGAGATATGGTCATGTCATATTCCTAGTTAACACCTAAGTGAAGTTGATTATTTTTTTTTTCCCTACAAGGGAGTCAGTTAATTTCTCTGGTAGTAATTAACCATCAGTACCAAGTGTCAGTGTCAAGGAAATTCATTGTCTTTTGATGTGTGAAAATGCACTTTGGAAAGAATAAGGAATGTTTTGGGTTCGAACTTCAAGTTTTTACTATAGTTCAGCATTGAAGTTTTACTGTCAAATGCTTTCCTTTTATCTTATAGGGGGTCTATTTATTCTAATACTGAATGGTTTCAGAGAGAATATTTGATAAAAGAGGTATAATAAACGGG
The DNA here is from genome assembly GCF_006229205.1 of Suricata suricatta. Classification (NCBI taxonomy): domain Eukaryota; kingdom Metazoa; phylum Chordata; class Mammalia; order Carnivora; family Herpestidae; genus Suricata; species Suricata suricatta. The sequence goes on from NC_043701.1 coordinate 31,542,478, forward strand.
TGGGAATGAGGGGACTCAGAGAGGTAGTAGGTAGTAAAGTCGAAGATAATAAATTAATAAACTATTTAAAAAAAAACCAAAGACAATAAATTAATGATCACTTCAGCTTACCAGATAACCTGGAGGTGATTTCTAAGGCTCTGATCCTTAACCCCAGGGTTCCAGGTGAAAGTTCCTTCTTGATGTAGACCTTCTACATCAAGGGATGGAACTGTTTTTTAATGTTTATTTATTTTTCAGAGAGAGAGAGAAAGAGAGAACGCATGTGTGAGTGGAGGAGGGGCAGTGAGAGAGGACAGAAGATCTGAAAGAGGGTTCTGTGCTGACAGCAGGGAGGCTGACTTGAACTCATGAACCTGAGCTGAAGTCAGATGCTTGGATTAGTTCCAGACACCCCTGGAACTTTTAACAATGTATTGATCCATCCTTTTCAGGTCTTTTGCAGAAGATAGCCTCTGCTCTGGTTTGTATCATATTTAAATCTGATGTGGAAAGTGAACCAATTAATGTGCCAAAACCTTTCATTAGGAGTCTGCCATTTTAAAAAATGGGCTTTGATCTGTTAACCCTTGGACTGAGTATTCCAGTCATTCATCTTCCAAAATTTAAGTCCAGGATTTGGTTGTGGTTTGAATTTACTTTTTTTGAGACACAGCTTGAATGCCTCTATTTGATTTTGTGCTTTCAACACACTTTTTTGGGATCTGGTGATTTGGGAAGGCCTGTACCATATGGTCTTGATAAGGTGATAGATTTTCACATCCTGGGAATTGGCAGGAAGGGGTGGGAACTGAATCAGATGTGGGAAGAGAAAATTAAAGAGTTTGGGCCTAATTCATCTTATGATGTCTTCTGAGACGTATGATTCCGATAAAAATCAATTTTTAGGAAAAAAATCATGTGTGCCTCTGTGTGAGTGTGTGTCCCATCTCACGGGGCCTCTTAGATTCTCTTAAAAGTAGAGAGCCTTCCTTTTACAAGAATGGCACTTAACATTTTTTGGTTAGGCTTTCAGAAAACACCCCAGAGTTGGGATCGACAACAACAACAACAGGTTCTGCCCCATCTTTCTTGAAAAAGAGATTGTATTATGAAGGAATAGGCCACAGACGCAACGGAATACAGGATAGCAGGACACATTTTGGTCTGGGAGTTGATGTTTTTTGGAGAAGGAGGAAAACCAGTGATAGAATAAAACAAAGCCAGATATATACGCGAGGGTAAAAACGCCTTGGTGGCAGTCTGGCAACAAAACAAAACAACAAAACCAAAAAACAAATCCAAGAAAGAAGAAAACGGTGCCTTCTGTGGTTCCTAGCGGTGGCACAGAGGGGGCAGAGGTGAAGGCTTATCTTGACTGTACAGAGAATTCAGAATCGGGAGGCCTGACATTTCTCAGGTCGGCCGGTCTGCTCATCGCCGGCTAGGTGGGGACCGTGCCGGGGGCATCACCTACTGGGCTTTTCCTTTCCTTCACCTCGTCGGGGGCTTTGGTCCCCCCTTCTGCGCCCAGGGCCCTATCCCGGCCTGGACGCGTGCCCATTTCTCGTACCTCCACGAGCTGAGCTGATCGTTGGCAGGGGCCCGCGGGGCGGCGACCAGGCGGCTGGCGGCGCTCCGGCGCGCAGCGGGTTAAGGCGGCGGGGGCGGGG